>NW_026889800.1:4960000-5525000 GCF_033153115.1 Saccostrea echinata
ACATAAAAACTTGTTTCAATGCAAAGAAAAGTTCATTAGTATTAAGTACTAATTTTAAAAACCAGTGACAAAAAGTTAATTGCTCTTATTTACAACTCCTTTCATAAGGGGGTACAAAATGTCATCTTTTGAAGACAGGCTGCAAACATCACCATTTTCAAATACTCATGAAAATGAAATGGATAAATGACTCTTAAATCTCACCGTATGTTTTAACTTATGTAAAATTTAACATATGAGATTGATAAAGTGATAAAGTACATTTTTTAAATTTGTGATCTCATTTAAAATTGGTAATAAAATGACTATTTTCATGTTTTTAATCTTTAAACACGTGCCCCGTCCCCCCCCCCCCCGTGAGACAACAAAACCTTTGGAATGAATAAAAACTGAAAAAAGGATCTGTTGTTTCGCGGGGGAAGATGTTTTGAAAATAAAGTTCCATTTTCCGTTAATTTCTATAGTGAAATATTTTCTCAAATTAAAGATCTATATCTCTTTATTTTCCCAAATAAGTTATGTTTTACATACATGGATCTAGAGGGAGGGGGGGGGGGTCGTTGGGAGGGGGGGTCCGGACCACCCCCTGGAATTTGTAGAGTTATTTAATGTATAGACCTATACTAAACCAACTAAAAGTGACCTTGGACCCCCGCCCCCCCCCCACCCCCCCTAGAAAACGCGGATCCGTGTTAAGTTGATATGAAAAGTCATAGATAATATGAAGCATAAGATGTTAACACTCCCCCCCCCCCCCCCCCCGCCGAAATAGGTTTTTCACGTATAGGAAAGGAGTTTACGTTTTTGTTTTTGTTGTTTTGTTGTTTTTTTTTGGTCAAGAAATTTCTGGGTTGGATTTTTTTTTACTGGGGTGAGCCCCTCCTGTAAAAAAAATCCTAGATCCGCGCCTGGTTTTATGAAAATTCACATAAATATCAATATAAATGTGAAAATTTATTCAAATATGTGTGGCAGTTGGCAGTAAGCAGTGAGCAGTTGGCAGTAAGCAGTTGGCTGTCGTATATGGAATTCCATAAAAATGGAAATTTTCTTTAAAAAAAAAAAAAAAAAAAATATCACCTTAATTCCTACCGACCCAATTTTTTCATCCTGATTCGGGAGAGGGCAAACAAACATTATTTTAAAGCTGGCCTGATAATAATAATTATAACAAATGAATTCACATGAAGTCATAGAGAAAGATCATTCGCCACTGATCGATAATGAGTTCAAGCTGCATGCATTATTTCTAGAAAGTTTTCAGAAATATTGTAAATAGCCCTAATGTTATAAATTGTCGTGAGGGGTTGAAACCTCAGTAATTTTCTTCTTCATTGTCCTTATTTTGAAAGCCCAAGAAATACAGTACTTCCTCATTCACTAACACTAAAATAACTAAACCTCCCACTAAAAGAAAATATTGAGATTTTTAAATCAGTCAAGAAATATACTCAGTAGCTACGTCTAGTTTTATATACATGTAGTATTTTTTTTCTTTGTTTTTTTTTTTTCGTTTCTGTTTGTTTGTTTTTTAAATATAGGAATTTATTTTATAAATCCCACCCCCTCATGTATACGTGAAAACATTAAAACAAACTTATTGAATTATCATGACACTTTGGGTAAAGTACAACTATTCGGAAAATCAAAATTGATAAAGAAATCATGATATATATATATATATATATATATATATATATATATATATATATATATATATATATATATATATATATATATATATATATATATATATATATATAGCCAATGTGGCTTGAGATGATGATACAAGTAAGGGTTTTTCCCAAAATTCTTCAACAAAAATATATAAATATGAATATCCAGGTTGCTTTGTTCTTCGATCATTAGACTTCATAAACAAAATCTTCAATGAAAAGATATAATAATCACAACACCATGAATAAAAGGTTATGGTGCAGAACACGGCAATACTCAAACTCGGGGCTAAAAGGATATATAAATCATGTGCCATCTCCTCCCCCTTTACAAACAATTAATAAGACCAGATTTTAACTTGCATGCAATCGAAGGAGATTGTATTATTATTTTTTTCTACGCTGGAGTTCTAAGTACAGTTATATATATGTGTGAAATTTTCAGCAACTCAAAATTACAGAAAATATTTCGGACAATTATTTGAAAAAGAAGATTTTTTTTTTCTTCGGAAAAGCTTGAATAATTTTCGGAGTCGCAAAACAGACCGACAACCCTTTGTCGGTAGAATAATCTTATATAACATTTAATAACATTGATTAACCCTATTCAAAAGTAATTATCTTTATTATTCCCAATCAATATTTTTTTAATATTTCGAAAACAACTTATAAAATAGAAATTAGCTTATACCTTTTTTTTTTGTTCTGATGAAGTGATGTGGAAATAGATTTAGTAATAAAAAATAAGATTTGTTTGCGTAACACTGATGCCCTCGTATTGCAACTCATGGCCAATGTTAAAGTTTTTTTTTAAGTGGGTCAAACTCCAAGGACAAGATAACGAGGTAAAAAATATTAGTACCAAAGGAAAGGTCTTGTCACAAGGAATACATATTTGAAGCATAAAAGCTTTAGTACCAATCGTTCAAAAGTTAAGGGCAAGGTTGAAGTTTTTCAAATGAAGGTCAAACTCCGAGGTCAAGGTCCAGAGGTTAAAAAAAAAAGGTAATCAGAGATTACAGAGCCCACCTAAACGAATGTTATCTCTAAGTAAGGCAAAGTCTCACACTAAACTAATAGTCTAGTAGTGTACATCCCTAGATGCAACATTTATGCAATTTTGGTGTGATAGGGCTTGCAGTTACTTGGGAATGGACTTATCTAAAAACTTTAAACTAGTCACCCATCCAAAATGTAAGTCAAATGCATTATCTGAAGCAAATTTTAGAGTGTTCATTTCTTGATGCATCATCCAGGTAAGTTTGGTTTAGATAGGCCTTATAGTTACTTGGAAGTAAGACCTGCTTCAAAAACTTTAACCTGGTCACTCATTCGGAAAATGTAGGTCAGATCCAGCATCCAAAGCAAGCCTGGTATTGTGTAGAAACTGTAGATGTATCATACATCCAAGTTTGGTCAATATAGGGCTTATAGTTACTTGGAAATAAGACCTGCTTCAACAACTTTAACCTGGTCACTCTTCTGGAAAATGTAAATCAGATCCAACATCCAAAGCAAGTGTGGTAGTGTCCATCCCTAGATGCATCATCCACGCAAGTGTGGTCCACAAAATGGGCTTATAGTAACTTGGAAATGAGACCTGCTCCAAAAACTTTAACCTGCTCCCAAAACATTAACCTGGTCATTCTTTAGCTGAAATTACTGCATCTGAAACCTTGACTGGTACATGTACAATGAAACATACCAGAAGTATCACCCATGCATCTCTGATCAATTTAGGGCACAGAAGTATTTAAAAAGAAATCTGCTCCAAAAAATTTAATCAGGGATGCCGATGGCTTAACATAAGCTCCCCCAACTTCGTTGAGGTGAGCTTAACAAATTTTCAATTGGTACCTTAAAAAGGTCTTGATTCAAGGAATATAAATGAGAAATATGAAAGTCCTTGCACCAACCGTTCAGAAGTTATGAGCAAGGTTATTTTTTTTTCAAAAGTATGTCAAACTCGAAGTTCATAACGTAAATATGGTGAAATACATGAAAATAATTGTCTTCAATCTTTATCTTGGCCTTACAAATAATCTTAAGAATACTTTCATCTATTTCAAAATGTGTCATTTACTGTAACTATTATTTCATTTTACATCAAAGGGCAGAGTACTCTAACTACATATTAGTACTCTTCAGTGAGCAGCATTTAGAGCTTCCTTAAATTGAATGAGGTCCCATAGAAATTTTGAAACATGCAAAAGTTCCATGTCATCATAACATCCCAATTTCGGATGAAAACCTTGAATTATAACAGACCTCTATTTTACAATTTCTATGTTGCACATAATTTGACATTTACCAAGAAGATATACACCTCACAAAAGATGACACTCTTCCTTTCTGAGTAAATTCAATGACTCCAGTGCTTGCACAGAAATAGAAAACAAAGTTATTTTCATTCCACTTAATTTTAATGTAAATAAATTTACCTATCCTGAAGTAGGGTCTTTCTAAACCCATTGTATACACATGGAAAAAATTCAAAGAATGGAAAAATAATTTCTATGACATTTCTGCTACATGTAACACTGAAATAATGGAACATTACTGATAATTTATAGGTTCTTAACCCCTCTATTGATACGCTCACACAAAGTTTTGATTTTAAAACTTAAGCATATCTTGTGGTGCAAAATTTCACTTTTTAACTTGCCTTTTCTTTTTTAAAGGAATAGTAATCATTAATACCTGTGAGTTATCTCTCTTATAAAAGGGTCAGTGAACCTTAATAAGTGAAAATGCAGTATCCATACTGATTTATTTTTTTTTAGTCACAATACAAACTCTCAGGGGCATCAAATCAAGTTTTTTTAGTTACTTTATTTGAGGGACTAAGGCACTAGGGGTGGGTGGGGTGAAAAAATACTGGTAGAAAAAATAGGCTTGCTGTAGTAAAAATAATGCTCTGAATGTTCTGTGTAAACATAAGGCACACCCGATAAAACAGTGGGACATTGGGGTGGGGGATACTGAGGGCATAACAATTAAGGTTTGACATTGAAATGGGGAAAATGTACATACCCAAAGTTTGAAACAAACATTACAATGAAATTTTACAACAGAACAATGTGCATAGAAGGACAATGGCTTAATGTCTAGATTTTGCTTTAGCAGACAATATACTTTTGCTTTGACATTGAAATGGGGAAAATGTACACACCCAAAGTTTGAAACAGACATTACAATGAAATTTTACAACAATGTGCATAGAAGGACAATGGCTTAATGTCTAGATTTTGCTTTAGCAGACAATATACTTTTGCTTTGACAGAGAATTTACAAATTGCACAATGATCAATGACATCACAATGGTGAACAGAGTTTAAAAATAGTCAATGAGGAAACACTGATGTTTTTGACCTCTACATTCTGTACATTTGTGAAAAATAAGGTCAAATGAAAATGCTTGGCATGAAAATAAACAACATATTGTAGTCACAAACACAAAGCACCAAGTAATATCAGTTAAGAAAAAAAACCCACTCATTTTCTTCAAATTGAATGTACATGTCAAGCATTCATCCATTCAAAATGTGACTCTTTTTCAGGTCTCAGCACACAGGAAATGACAGTCAATAACTTTTTTTTTCAGTGATTGATGTAACATTACACAGTAATGAAGAAGAACTGAGATAATATTTCTCTTTGACTAACACCAGCAACAAAGTCAAAAAAAAAAAATCCTAGTCTGAGCAAAACAAAAACTGGAAGCAGTGACGTGTAAAATATCTGATCTGAGGATTACATCTCCAGAAAAAAAAATGATAGCCCTTCTAGTTCCTATATAAACCCAAACTAGATAATGTGCTTAAACGTCTACAGTAATATCACAACCAGATGTAAACACCAGGCATAATCAATAAATTACCCACATCAAATAAAACAATAAATGCAATTCAAGACTATATAACTGAATCTTTATCACAGAATTATGCCATACCTATTAAAAAAAAGTGTACACATATCACAAAAATCAATAAATAATCACATCTTTTTAATATTTTACACAATTTATCATCCAACAATTGCATCACATTAGTAAACAAACTTGACAAGAAAATCTGTCAAAACATGAAAGTTTGCAATGCTTTGAATTACAGAAACAATATATCTCAATATATCTAAGCGGTTTATTTAGCTTCTAAGGTCACATGACTCTCATGTTACAGAGCCCTGAATTAACCTCCTTCCAGGAGCTGAGAGATTTCTACGAGGATCTAATTCTCGGAATTCCAAAGGAATGGAAACATGGGGGACTACGCTGGTATCAACTCTTCTGAAAAAGAAAATACAGATACTTAAAAATATAGCCAATATATGTATTCAGGATTGTAGAATATACATCCCTGATGTACTTAATAAATTAAACATTTTTGAATTAATAAAAATTGAGAAAAAAAACATGAAAAATTCAATCGAGTGACAATGTGTAAAAATTGTGCTCATGCAGTGTGATCAAAATTAACAATGAACAGTTACATAGAAATTCTGGGATCCACCATCCAATCACTCATACTTGTGAACAAGTGGGATAAACAGCATAACAAAATGTGTAGAATCAGAAATAATGTCTGGTTAATACAAAGTTCTGTGACATGTAATCCTTGCATTCAGGTAGAAAAATCAAACCAGTATACATTCAATCCATATAACCTCTGTGAAATCACTGTACATCAAGGTTTACTTCATTGTTCAATGTGCCACTGACTTTTACTGTGGACTATTACCGGTATATATATTTAATTAATACCAGATATTTTACATATACATTTTTTTGTATCGAGACACTTTTTTGCTTTTTTGTATGAAATAAGACTTGATGTACAGTGCTAGAGATCACTCTTTAACACACAGTACCATCGGAATCCAGCTGGTTATCATCTGACCCCTTAGGAAACAGAAAATTCTTATTTACACACAGAAAAAAAAATGTGTCCAGCTTTAAAAAAAAATAGGTAATGAGAGATACAAGCTCACCTCGATAAATGTTACCTTTGAGTAAGTCCGAGTCTCACTTCAAACAAACGTTCTGGTAATGTACATCCCTAGATACCATACCTACACAAGTTTGGTACAAGTAGGATCTACAGATACTTGAACCTGCTTCAACAGCTTCAACTGTACAATAATCCTGCAAATGTAGGTCAGATCCTGCTTCCAAAGCATATCTAGTACTGTGCATAATCAATGCAAGTACGGTCACAGTAGGTCTTATAGTTACCTGGGAATGGAACAGCTCAAAAATTGTTACCTGTTCATTTATCTGGAAAATGTAGGTCAGATCCAGCATCTGAAACCAGTCTAGTTATTATGCGTTCCTAGATGCTTTGTCTTTGCAAGTTTGGTCCAAGTTGGCTTATAGTTACTTGGGAATGGTCCTGCTCCAAAATCTTTAACCTATTTAGTCATCTGAAAAATGTAGCTCAGATCCAGCATCTGAAGCAAGTCTGGTAGTGTGCATCCCTAGATGAATCATCCATGCAAGACAAAGGAGGGCATGAAATGAACCTGCTCCATAAACTGAAACCTGGTTATTCATCCAGAAAATGAAGGTCATATCCACCATCCAAAGCACATCTGGTAAATACAGTGTGCACTCCTAAATGCATTATCTATGCAAGTTTGGTCCAGGTAGGGCTTATAGTTATGGAGAATGGACTTGCTCATAAAAACTTTAACTGGGATGCTGATCCCGACACTATGGGTATAGCATAAACTCATGCATCTCAACTTTGTCGAGGTGAGCTAAAAAAATACTTTACAATGGGTAATTTGACGTCAGAAAATAAGTGCTTTTGCATGCTACATATGAAAGTCTTTATGTCTGATATATGCACTCTCCGCTTTCTTCAACAGAAAACTAAATGTAAAATTTTTTTTTAGTTTTGATCATTTAAAGACACCTAGCTGTCAAATTTTTGACATCACAGTCACGATACTAACACATATTTTGTCCAAATGAGTCTTGTTTTCTGTTCTTGTTGAATTTAACTTACCGTTATTATATTTTTGAAATCATTTACAATTTTTAGACCAAAATCAATGCTATTTTTGTTAATTCTTAACATAAATCATTTGACAAAAATTTACTGGTTACATCCCTTAAGCTACATATGTATTGTTTTCAATGGCATTTTCAGTCTATGGATATGAACATGTACATCTTCATCAATATTTTATGAATGAAGTCAGCAAACTTCTCCAAAAATGTGTAAATTTTATATTGTAATCCTGCATATTTCTTCATCAAATGTCAATGCTACATTTACACTCTAAGTACTTAAGTGTAATTACAATAAACAGTCTCCAAGATGCATTTCTTGGAAAATCCGAAATCACAAAATTAATGCTTTGAGTTATGAACGTTCCATCATTTTAAAATGAGCGATCAATGAAATAACAATAAATTAAGTGAACCCTTCAATGGAACAGAAAAATCCACAAAATATTAAAATCTTCCTCCTTTTGTATGAAGCAATTATTAGGGAGCTGAACATTGTATATGGCTTGCATTGTTTAATGAGTAATATTTGTTGTAAGATTATAGATAGCCGATCAATATAAAGATTTTTCTTTAACATTCTGATTATACCATGAAATCCTCATCCGTTTCAAGATAAATTCTTGCCTTCATGGGAATATATTGAGATACTGAGCCAATTACATCCAAAAGGATGGATCATACATGGATATAGATGCATAAACTTGTCAGTTCCCAGCCAATATGGAGCAGTTTTTTCCTGAATGAGTCAGTCACCATTGATTTTTTTTGGTCTTTACAAATTCAAGTCTGCAAACTTGGAAGATAATTAGAGACAATGTGACGACTACACCGTGCTTATAATTCTGTGAAAATCAGCTTCTGCAAAACTCTTGTGCCTGTCACATGAGGTGATAGTGTGATACTATAAACAATCATATATAAAGCTCTGGACATTTGATTTCTCCTAAAATTTCAAAAAAATTGTGAATTAAAAATCTGTGGGTGAATCTCTTGATCCTGTGATGAATGGGTAATTATTTCATTGTTTTAATCAAGTCAAACACAGAGTATATTCAGGTAACTCTATTCTAACTAAAATTGTAGATGTTTAGAAAGTACGGGTAGGTATACAAAGTCTGTATGCAATGACATTTAATTTAGGAAAGAATGAAAAAAGGAACTGATTTTAAAGACATGTAAAAATTCCTCATACACTGCATGTGTCAGCTATTGTTATCCAGTCACCAAAAATGCTTTATACCAGCTATAATTTTTCTTCTTTAGCCTTTATTTCCACCTAGAAAGGAGTAACTTACTGAATATAACACAATTTTTGAGCAGAAAAACTGCTGGATGAAAGTTTGGAAGTATAAATATGTCAGCAACATTAAATCTACGGTACTTTGGCTCCTAATTTATGCTGAATATCAATAGATCTTGATGTGTTCCAAGTATTTGTTCTACAGACCAGCCAACCCAAAGCCGATGTTTTCCAAAATTTTCTTTCCAGAAGATTTGACTTTCATGCAGAAGAGTTTGTGCTTTTACGACAGAAAAGTTAAGCAAGTTTACACACAGAACAAAATTTCTCACTGATGTAAATGCAGAAGACGTCTTAAACCAATGAAGACGTGATGAAACTTTGGACAAGTAGAACCCAAAATATTTCCATAATTTTACGTTTGTCAGTTTTAATCTTGATATGTGTGTTTGTGTATTTGGGCATCTATTTAGTCACTGAAACTTAATTGTTTGTAAATTGTACACACCTATGTGTGCAGTTTTTCTTAAATTGCTATAAAAAATAATTAAATACTAGTGAGTAGTTTTTTCTTGAAAAAAAAAAAATTTTACTCAATGGAATCAATCTAACTTGGAAGTCATTTAAATGAACTATATATCATATCATTTATAGAAAATGATGACCAAAAAGGAACCAGAAACAACATGCATTAACCCCCACACCAGTGAAATACAGTGATAATGTCAAAGATAGATATAAAGACACATCAGTTAATTACCTGTAATTCTATGTAAGACGGGACGTAGGGGCGATGTCTGGTCAGTCTGCATTAAAAAGTTAGTCATATTAGATCTAATGGCGGCATTCCGTTTCAGCATTACAAATTAATCTGGACTAGTTCTATTGTGTTTATTTATTATAACATGCTGTGTCAACTTAAAATGACATCAGTAGAAATTATTCCAGAATAGTATTATAATTCTCGTGCATATATTATATTTTGAAACATTCCCATTATAAGAGCATCTACTTAACTTTTTGCATGCAATATAGATCTCCATGTATTTACAGATTGACATAAAATCTACATTATTTAATTTGTAGTTGGCAGTGGTACAATTACGTAGTCAGTTTACTCAATTTAAAACTCTACAACTGATTATAACTATAATTATGTTTGTAATTTGGTCATTAAAAGTAAATAAAGCTCTACTTCATTAAAAGCTATCTATGAATTTTAACTAGCATTTTATAATTTTAAAAAATACAACAATAATTCTACCAGAAAACTATAATTTGACACTTCAGAATAAAATGATAATTTGTTGAGAGTTACAAAGAAATAATTTATAACACAAATATATGTATCAGAAAGAGTATAATTAACACACAAGAAATAGGATATAAAATTGCCATCATTTATCCCCTGTAATATCAAGAGTTAGATAACAAACCAACTTATCATAACGTTTCCACTCTCAGTCAGGTTCCCAAGCACACAAACCCGCAACATATGGGGATCAAAATATCACTTTAGGCACAAAAAAACCATGCTTTGTTAGTTTCAACAACATTCCACAACCAATTTCTTGTTTAATTTATATAATGTAATGTGAACATGCATGCACACATTCATTCTAATGACAAATTTTGATTTCATCTGTGTATCAACAAAAAGCTCTAGATTTTGATGTGAAATTACATGTTGATTTAAATATGAACTAAAAATAATGCAAGATATAAACCAAGTTCAAGATAAATGATTAATTCTTTAAATTCAACTTTAAAAAAGTCTAACATCTATTTCTCTACTCCCTATACCTAGCTTAAAATCATAGGATGTCAAAAAGCAGGTTCCACACGATATACTAGTCAGAAAATAAACCTTGATACCATTACCGTGTTAATAATAAAATAAAACAGTCTACTCTGTGAAACTTTAAAAATTCCCTCTTCCATGACAATAATGTTAAACAATGTATTAAACCATTGTATGCCTTACATAATACTTTCTGAACTTCGATATGCTAGTTTTTGTCGTCGTCTATTACTATGACGAAATCTAAGATAAGAATTATAACCAAAAAGTCAGTTCTATTTTTAAACAAGATATGAGGTATATACACCTTTTTTTTTCAACACGTACATTATAACAGATTAAGCAAAGAGAGTAAAGCACTTTGAAATGACATGCTAACATAGAGAAAACAAACTAATCTCTGCTTGTGTAAGGGACATTCGTTTATTTTGATAAGATCTCCATGTATCATATGAGGCCACAATGACCATCCAGTCAAATTTCTCTCACAATAAACCTATTTCACACCCCATTGTGTCCCCATCCTACCACCAAGAGTATATATGTATAGATAAAAGTTATACTACATGTGAATGCTTTCATATTGATTTGACACACTGTTGATATGCAGTTTTTGAGAAAATTTTAAAAAATTCCCCTTATATTCCTGTGTAAAACTTTGATTCCCTACTGCAGCCCCTCCCTAGTCTTAAGAAAAGATTTGAATGCATAAATTCACTCTTTATAAGCTTAAGAAGCTTTTATATACATCTATCTTCTTGCCAAAAACATTCTTTAAATGATCATCTTTTGAGCAATCGACAATATTTTTCCTAATTGCTAATTATCTCCCCTTGAAATAGGACACAGTTCTTCATTTGAAGAATTGGTATCTCCTTTTCTAAATAATACTTAGTTGACATTTTGACTGATATTGGAGTAGTGGTTCTAAAGATTAAAGATTACACACAACAGACAACATATGCCTCAAGACAGACAGATGCCAGCACTTTTCAATCAGAATAGCTCATATGGGCCAGTAGACTTAGGAGAACTAATGAAATCACAAGCAGAAATTAATTCCATGGGTGCAAATGGACATATTCACTCTGTGGCTGATTCTGTGAAACTGGTCACAAACACCTTATAATTCATCTAAAGGGAGACAACCAGCCAAACATGAAGAGTTACCTTTTCCTGTTTAAAGATTGCATATTTAGCAATGGTCCTATTTTGACGTATATCTCCCTACAGAAACAATTCAGTATATCAAGAAGCTTTTGATATAAAGGTGGAAAATAATAAGCATGTAGTAGCTGCATATGACACTGACTAAATGGTGAATTTGAAATATATTGTGAATACTGTTACATGTGGAAAGTTATTCTTCAGAAGTAAATTACATTCTGAAAGCTTGGCAATGAAATTTTTATTAAAGCCATCTACTTAAATACATCAGCATAGTTTTGATTAAGAGATATACTAAGAGGAAAGGAAATGCATAATTGCATGTTTTGTTTTTAAAGGAGACTTTTTTTTGTTTTATAAGTACATGCATGAAATAAAGTTGATTTGAATATTTAATATAGTTTAAATTCTAAGAGATAAAAGTCCAGGAAATTGGACAGGGATGTCTATATAATGATGATCAGTTATACATCAACAGAGCTACTCACTTGACAGATTCAATGGGAGCCTCTTTTTTGTCATCAGTAAGGGACGTGAGTGACCTGGATAATGGGACTAGAGAAGCGTCAAAAGCTGTGCCTGGATTTCCGTAGTGATCAACCCCTGTACCACCAATCTCTCCTCCCCAGGCACTCCTCATCCCACTGCGACCTCTGGAGGGGCTACAACAAGGCACCCAAAAATCAAAATAATGCACAGAAAAAAAAACACTGTATTCTGGAGGGGCTACAACAGGGCACCCAAAAATCAAAATAATGCACGGAAAAAAAACACTGTATTCTGGAGGGGCTACAACAGGGCACCCAAAAAATCAAAATAATGCACAGAAAAAAACACTATTCTGGAGGGACCACAACAAGGCACCCAAAAATCAAAATAATGTACAGAAAAAAAAACACTGTATTCTGGAGGGGCTACAACAGGGCACCCAAAAAATCAAAAAAATGCACAGAAAAACACTATTCTGGAGGAGCTACAACAGGGCACCCAAAAATTAAACTAATCTACGGAAAAAAAGACATTATTTTGGAGGGTCCCCAACAGGGCACTCAACATAAAAAAAAAAAGTATAGACAAAACGCTGTATTCTGAAAAGGAAACAACACAGGATAATGCACTCAACATCAAAATAATGTACAGATTAAAACACTGTATTCCGGAGGGACAACAACAGGGCACTCAACATCAAAATAATGTATAGACAAAACACTGTATTCTGGAAGGGATACAACACAGGATAGGGCACTCAACATCAAAATAATGTACAGGCAAAACAATGTATTATGGGGGGGGGGGGTCTACGATAGGGCATTCAACATCAAAATAAAGTACAGACAAAATACTGTAGTCAGGAGGGACAACAACAAGGCACTCAACTTCAAAACAGAAAAAACACTGTATTCCTACCTATCCATAAAAAAAAAAATTAAACATAAAAAATGGTTAAATTTTCAAACATGTACTCAATAACCACCCTCATTTTTGTTAACAATCATTATTTCAATTTTCTGTATACATTGGATTATATGATTATATATACATTACAACAAAATAATCACATTTTATGAAGTTTTACTCCTATTAAATAAATAGTTAAGCAAAGAGTTAACCATTAAAATTTTTTTTATTTCAATGTGACCTACCTAAACTTGAAATCTTTAGGGAGAGAAAACCCCTGCAGAGCTTGAACTCTAGATTTCATCAGCTGTTTCTTAAAATCCTTCCTGGCATTGCCATAGCCATTAAATATATGATCACAAAATAAAAGTTTTCCACCCAAGTAGATCTGAAAAGGCATAATGAAAATTAGATAAGGAAGCATTACACTCACAAAATGAAGAGTTATCTCTCTTGTTCATCTTTATACAACCTAGACATACACACAAAATTGATTTCAAACTTGTATGTATCATAACATATATTTTTAAAACTCTTCTTCCTTTCAAAAACTTTTTATTTATTTTCACTTGTACATATTTTTTCCACCAAGTAAAGCATTCACAATTCACACTCATCCTGGAGATTTCTTTATAGATTCTCACCAGAAACATGCCCGGTACTACATTATGCCTGGTGAGTAACAAAGGTTGTGTGTGGTCGGAACCTTCCGATGCAGTGTTAATATCGTACTGGAAAATCCGGAACAAGTCTGTCCGGCTCTGGACACAAGGCTTGGTTCGGTTCCGGTTCTGAGATAAGTATATCTCCTCTATCATCTGGTCTGAAGTACTGGTGTGGGGGAACCTGGGGGAAATGTTTACATTTCATTAAAAATTTCATACTTATTGGTCTTAACAAAATTGTCTTTTTTTAAAAATATTTTTACAGAAGTCCTTGGGTACTGTAGCATTAATTAGATAAGCGCACTGATTAAATAAATAAAACAAATCATTGAATAGATATTACAAAAATTTTCATGATCATTCACACTTAATCCAAGTCAGCTTATAACAAGAAAACCTAAGAAGTCAATAATAGCCCACATTGATAGAAGTCAATTATAACCTACATTGATAGAAGTCAATTATAACCTACATTGATGAAATAACAGCTATGACAAGAAGCTGACTCTCTGGTGCCTCATTCTGAATAAATTCATCATATTCTATATCCATGATCTGGGGAATGTAATGGCGGCTACAGCGGCACATGGGCTGGTCCAATCCCAGAATCCTTTGGCGGAGTGCGATTGGACAGGGAATCTTGGTAGTGGACTGTAGATTGGTTGAAGTTTCAGACCTGAATGTGGCAGTGTGCTGACGAGACAAGGGGGCGCTGGACACAGCTGAAGCATTACTTCTGGCAGATCGTTTACCCGCAGAACTACAATACAATGAACATTTAGAAATGCATCCACAGAAATGCAATGCATTAAACATCTACACAAGTACCACCTGAACTAGACTTAGACAGGAACATAGTCATAGTATGGGGAGGGGCTGCTGTCACCCAGCCCCCCCCTCTTTTTTCCAAACATAACCTTTTACTTTCAAACATGGCAGTTGCTGTCAGTGATGCATCCCCCCCAGGTCATATTACTACTGACTTACTGCGAGAGCCTCTCAAACATGGCCATTGCTGTGGGTGAGGCCGTTTCCACATCTTCTTCTCCATCTTGAGGACTGTCGTCAAATTTAACCGCACTCTGGTTCCCACTCTTCTGAGCTTTTTTGGATTTTGAGGTATCTACATCTAATGATTTAGAAGTTTCTGATCTGCCCTTCACTGTAAGGGAAGATTTCATTACATCTTTTGAAAAAAACTCAAATGAAATCAAACTGACTTCATTACAGAAATTAAACCCAAAATTTTATTTTTGAATTGCTTATATTATGGTTGGTTAACTATAAAAATTTTGTTCAAGTTTACATATTCAAGTACCTGTATATTATTATCAGATTTTATAAATTTCACAAAATATAATTAAAATCTGAAGATTGTGCTTGAAAAATAATGCATACATAAAAATGTTTACAGATTATATCTAAAAAAGCCACAAAACAGTGTATAGTTGATTGACTGTGCACATTATGATCAGACATGCAGTGTAAATAATGAACCAATGGCTGAGGACCAGTGCATGCAATAACAGGAATGAAGTAAGGTTAATATGAAACAGAGAGATGAAACCAGTATCATGAATTGAGAATGTACATCTCATCCAAAGTAACTGTTCAAATAATTATCCTGTAACCCTCATTACTAGATGTTTCTCTTTAATCAATTAAATTTTCATTGAATAAAGGATTAGCTTAGTTAAATTAATTAAGGTACCAATCACCCTGACCTAAAATTAATGAAGATCAATGATTAAGAAAACAAACATGACTGTATGTTAATGGTAAATAAATTATACAACAATGAATGTATCTACTACAATAACATGCAATAAATTACCTAAGAAGTCCCCTATAGTAATAATAAGATTTATATAAATAGAGAACATGTATATATATACTGGAGATAAGAGATACAGTGAGGACTACCGAGATAAGACTACAGATTTACTTACTACTAGAACACTGAGTGACAAACACAGAGTTGTCATGGACTACGGGGTCTGAGAACAAATGCAAGAAAGGCTCGTAACAATTCTATAGGAACTGGTGGGGAATTTTATATAACACTAAATAGGGGGCAGTACAAATCATAACAAATGTGAATCTTTAAGATATGCTGTTAACAAAGTGCATTCTGTTGCTTGTATCTATATGTGTATTTTTTTAACAATCAAATACATAAAGTTTTGATGATTATAGGGTTAGAAAAAAAGATTTTAAAAAATTCTGTGATAGCAAAATTTGGTAGTGCAAGTACATGTTTATAGGGAAAAAAGTGTTTGTAATATGCAGTTCTATTGAAAATTCCATCAAATCTAATTGTATTCAATTGTGAAGTAAAAATCAATAAATATATAAAGTTAATCTTCGACAAAAACTTGGTCATACCAAGAGGTGCTGAGGGGGTTCTCTGTTTCTTTAAATCTACCAATGTCTCTAAGCCGAGATGCTTCAGTCTGGCCGCCTGCCCGCTGTCTGTTAATTTAGCAGATTGTATATTGCGTGCTTGAGTGGAGAAGTCCGGAGAGTCACGGACGTTCATCATGTGAGGTGATTTTAGTCCAATGGCCAAGCGGTAATGTTCCAGCCAATCATCAACAAGGTTCCTATAACACAATGAAAAACATTCTACATTTATTTGTTCATTTCAAAGTAGTTTACATCTATCATTTTGGCACCTAGGTGCAAAACTGCAAATCTTTAGCTCACTGGTCTTAAAACAATGGAATAGATGACTGTGTGACCATGGGATTTCTATGCCAATGCCAGGCCAGGGATATAGGAAAAGCTCTATGTGACATTGTCAATGATTAATTCTGTCATGCTTCAATGGCCATTGTTTTACTTGTCTATTTTCTGACATGCTTGGGTGGCCTGTATTTTACTTGTTTGTTTTCCGTCATGCTTGGGTGACCTGTATTTTACTTGTCTATTTTTTGTTGTGCTTTGATGACCTGTGTTTTACTTGTCTAATTTCTGTCATGGTTTGATGGCCTGTATTTTACTTGTCTAATTTCTGACATGCTTGGGTGGCCTGTATTTTACTTTTCTATTTTCTGTTGGGCTTTGATGGCCTGTGTTTTACTTGTCTATTTTCTGTCATGCTTTGATGGCCTGTGTTTTACTTGTCTATTTTCTGTTGGGCTTTGATGGCCTGTGTTTTACTTGTCTATTTTCTGTCATGCTTTGATAGCCTGTGTTTTACTTGACTATTTTCTGCCATGCTTTGATGTCCTCTGTTTTACTTGTCTAATTTCTGTCATGGTTTGATAGCCTGTATTTTACTTGTCTATTTTCTGTTGGGCTTTGATGGCCTGTGTTTTACTTGTCTATTTTCTGTCATGGTTTGATGGCCTGTGTTTTATTTGTCTATTTTCTGCCATGCTTTGATGTCCTCTGTTTTACTTGACTATTTTCTGTCATGCTTTGATGGCCTGTGTTTTATTTGTCTATTTTCTGTCATGCTTTGATGTCCTCTGTTTTACTTGACTATTTTCTGTCATGCTTTGATGGCCTGTGTTTTATTTGTCTATTTTCTGTCATGCTTTGATGTCCTCTGTTCTACTTGTCTATTTTCTGTCATGCTTTGATGTCCTCTGTTTTACTTGTCTATTTTCTGCCATGCTTTGATGGCCTGTGTTTTATTTGACTATTTTCTGTCATGCTTTGATGGCCTGTGTTTTATTTGTCTATTTTCTGTCATGCTTTGATGGCCTGTGTTTTATTTGTCTATTTTCTGTTGTGCTTTGATGGCCTGTGTTTTACTTGTCTATTTTCTGTCATGCTTTGATAGCCTGTGTTTTACTTGACTATTTTCTACCATGCTTTGATGTCCTCTGTTTTACTTGTCTAATTTCTGTCATGGTTTGATAGCCTGTATTTTACTTGTCTATTTTCTGTCATGCTTTGATGGCCTGTGTTTTACTTGTCTAATTTCTGTCATGGTTTGATGGCCTGTGTTTTATTTGTCTATTTTCTGTCATGCTTTGATGTCCTCTGTTTTACTTGTCTATTTTCTGCCATGCTTTGATGTCCTCTGTTTTACTTGTCTATTTTCTGTCATGCTTTGATGTCCTCTGTTTTACTTGTCTTTTTTCTGCCATGCTTTGATGGCCTGTGTTTTACTTGACTATTTTCTGTCATGCTTTGATGTCCTCTGCTCTACTTGTCTATTTTCTGTCATGCTTTGATGTCCTCTGTTTTACTTGTCTATTTTCTGCCATGCTTTGATGGCCTGTGTTTTACTTGACTATTTTCTGTCATGCTTTGATGGCCTGTGTTTTATTTGTCTATTTTCTGTCATGCTTTGATGGCCTGTGTTTTATTTGTCTATTTTCTGTCATGCTTGGATGGCCTGTGTTTTACTGGACTATTTTCTGCCATGCTTTGATGGCCTGTATTTTACATGTCTATTTTCTGTCATGCTTTGATGACCTGTTTTACTTGTCTATTTTCTGTCATGCTTTGATGGCTTGCGTTTTACTTGTCTATTTTCTGGCATGCTTTGATGGCTTGTGTTTACTTGTCAATATTTTCTGTCAAGCTTTTAAAGCCTGTGTTTTACTTGACTATTTTCCGTCATGATTTGATGGCCTGTGTTTATCATGTCTATTTTCTGTTCTGACCTAGCCTTCCTCTGAAGCCTGGCGAGTTCTTTGTCAGATTCCAGCTCATACTGCGCCTTGTCTGGAAAGTCCACTAACAGCTTCTGTATCTCTGCTAAGTGTCCCTTTTGCTGCAAGATAAACAGTTTTATAGATAGACAAGGTGAAGACTGGCAATATGTTGTTAAGTTAATTTTTTGTGCCATTTCAAAGAATTAAAATTCAACAACTTAATTTGCATAAATATTCAATTATTGTAGCAGTATATGATCAAAAGCAATGAAATCAATAACTTAAAGACACTTGATATTTAGGTATTGGTATAGCTATGTGACTTGATCTGATACTGTTCAAAAGTTATTGTGGAGTCTGTTCCCTTATGTACAAACCTTTCTGGCTGGTTGTCTCTTGGACCGATGCTTGTGTTTGGGGGCAAACAGCCTCATCATGTCTCGTGCTGCCTTCGAGGAGTAAGAAAAGGTCATCAGAAGCTGCTCCTGTAAACAAAAGTCAGAGACCTTACACTTTGTTCCACCTGTTTCCTTGTAAACATCTTCTATAATATGTATCCAATTTTAATCAGACAATCCTTTTCTAACATGGAAGAGAAATACTTTTTGAAGGTAATTTACGTTAATTATGTTATATATAGAAATTTTACAGAATCTGTATTATGCAGTATCTAATAAGATCCAATCCCATTTTGCTTTTGAAAAATTTTGTTGCTCAGTTCTTTAATACATGTTCAACATACGTTTTCATCCCCTGGTTTGGAGTCCATTGCCCCTGGTACAGGATTGACACTAAATCTGGCCAACTCCTTCTGACAACTAAACATCAGAGACATTGAACTCTGACCGTTACATCGAAACACCAGGTTACTGTTTAACTGAAACAGAATAATTCACAGGTATAAGCGAACTAAACATGTATGTAAGATTAGCATTGTTTTGGCCCCCTGAATGCTGAGATGAACATACATGGTCTTATTCTCCAAAGTTAAGTTTGAGAATATAGAATACTTTTTTTTCCCTACAGGAAATGTTATTGGCTCAACAGTGAAGTTTCAAATACATGTATGACTTAGAGTACAGTATCAATGTGACAAAAAATATCAAATTAATCAATGTATAAAAATACTTTGAGCTAAAGAACTGAAATACAAATATGTATGTTAACACAGACACAGTCACTTTACTTACTTGTATATTAATAGGCGTGGTCAATTTGACATTATTTACGGGCCATTTCCATTTTCTAACTATAGTACCATCTGGCTCTGATAAATGCCCCCCTTTTTCTGTTGACAAAAACCTGAAAACATATCACATGTCAATATCATTAGAGTGATCATTCTGAAGCTGAAATTTGCCCACAATCCCATTAAATGTTTATATACAAACTTTTTCCCTTCACAATAGTTAATACCTATCATGGTGTGTAGACATCATTTTAAGAAAGAGGCATATATATCGGTATCACGCTTTCAATACATACTATAGAGCTCTTCATTTATCTGCATGGTTTAGTTCCAGATAAAATTATCAAGACAAAAGAGATGTCTGGATAAATAAATCCCCTCTTTAACTTTTTTTTCTTGGTTAAAAATCCACTCCCCACAAAAAAAAATCCTGTGGGAAGAGAAGGGACCGGGATTATTGACATTTTAATTAAAGAGGCAGCACTTATAATTACCTAATATTTCCATTGGTGGAGTAGCACACCCCTCTTCCAGAAGGTGTGAAACAAGCAAGCATCCTGTGCTCATTTGTATCATCGTAGGCAAGGAGATAGTAACCAGGGCGACCAAGCTCCGCCCCTGCTGAGCAGTACACAATGGCTGATCTACCTGAAGGATAGCTAAAGCACTGTCAAGGAAGTTATTTAGTTTAAAAATTCAAAGAAGTCCTTATCTATAAAAAGAAATTATACAATAAAAATCAATCTAATTCAGTTCTCTACTAAACCAAAGGTTTCTCCTCCTACCAAGCTGCAGATCAGATGATAGTGCACTAATAAATCAACTCTCCCATGTGGAATACGCCTAACTCATACCATATATAGCTACTAGGATTTCAAAAATGTAGATATTGTATTTCATTCATCTACGAAAAATATGGATAATTTGTTTTTCAAACACAAGAGGCAAATACTGGTAAATAAATGAAACAATTCATTATGGCCATAATTTTGGTCAATCATTTCAACAATTTTAATGTACAGTACAGTCATGGTTGTATATTGTAGAAGCATTTAGTGAACAAACACCAGAGAAAGGATACTACACAACACTGGTTCCGTCTTGATGTGTTGCTTCTAAGAGTTTCTTCCCTTGATTGCGCTCTTCATGCAGAGGAGGTATTCTAGGTTTACCTGTTTTGAAAATGGGGTTGATTTGAGGTTTTGCAGGAGTTTTGCGGTACTTAAGTAGGACTTCTTTTTTGTAATCACCATAGTAACGTACTGTGACCTCTTTATCATGACCCCTCTCCGAGTCCTCTTTCTGTTCCGTCTCTCTGTAAAAACAAAAGCATAGACAGACCCTAACTCATCTAGTGTGAATTACTGTGACATAGAGTGCTATTACAGCACATTTAAAATTTTGAATTTTATCTTAGTTGAATTTTCTTCTGAAACATAGAAAAAATTCTGTCCCTAAAAATTGTGACAATTAAGGAACAATGGAAAACACAGTGACATATTCAATCTTTCAAAATCAGCAAGGATATGTCAAAGATATACATGTAGATACATGTGATATTGAATTTAACATCTCAGTTCAGTCTGCTTGAATTAGTCTTGTAAATTAAATCATAATTTAGTCATGTGTTAATTATACATTTTCTGTAATTCTTCCTTGAATTTTAGATTTTTGAAATAATTTCTCAACATTGGCAGTGTTATTAGAGTTATACCCCTTGGACCATGTTGACCGTTCTCACTGCTCTTGGTACAGTGGTCAGGCCATTAAAATTGGAAAAACTGCAATACTATCTTGAAAATCAGAAAATCAATATAACCCAATCAACCTGATTACACACTGTGTGCAATCACGTTTTTCTTCTATACCCTCATTAATTTTGTACTCACATTTTTTTCATGAAGTCTCGAAGGATTTGAATGCAGCTTTCATAAATTTTCTGTGGCTCCACCTCTGGTTTTCCTTTCTCAATGATCCACCCTGAATTTAAATCAATCCAATTTATTTCTTATGATTCCTCTTGTGGCCTTTAATCAATGACATCATGTACATCTATTCAAACATTGGTTAATCATCTCTATATACCATTTTATTAATTCCCCTTTTTCCTTTAATATCTAATTGTTATTTTGTACATTTATTTTATAAGAAAGTTTAATAAGTCTTTAAGGCATTTATGTATTGCATACCTTTTTCCTGACAAAGTTTGGATGATATTGCAAAATTAATGACAACTTGCTGTCCAAAGGATGGGTTGGTCATTGCTGTGGCTGTTGTGAGAGAAATGAAATACAGTCATATAATTATGTACAAATATGATATCAGATTTGTATTATTAACCTTCTAAAAAACAAGCATTGCTTAAGTTTTCCCAAATTCAGGGACTTAAAATCATATTACATGTAAAACATGCAATTTAAAAAGATTAGTAAACTAGTATGTTAAATGTTTTCTATAAAGATGAAAAAGAAAGAAAATTAAGAAAAAGATCTGTGCATCATGGTAAAATTTGTATCAAATTAAAGAATATTGAATATAAATCAAACTTTTTGAAACAGCATACTTGAATAGTTCGCATTTCTTAGAAACCCATCTGAGAAAATTTGAATTAAATAAAAAAAAATCTAAATTGAAAATAAAAATGAAATATCAAAAAGACTGGAAATTACATTTACTAAGAATATTTAGCCTCATTTAAGTATTTAAACAATTGCTATTGGATTCCAATGATTCATGTCTGATAGTAGAAAGATTTGAACAAAAGTTTGTCATCTCTGTCTTTTGATTAAATGGATTTTCAAGTGAGGGAAATACAGAAAAGAAATTATACCATTAAAATTATAGCTTAATAAATTGTTTATTTTATTCACAAAGAGAAGAAATTTTCTGGCACAAAATCCTGAATATATATGTGGTTCAAAATTCAAATACTAGCCTACAGCAAAAGTCACAAGTTCACTGCAAATAAAAGATTTTTAATTCAAATGTTAACGATCTGAACTCATTAAACTTTGTGTAGAATCTTGCACAATTATAATGGCCATGTACTATGCAAGCAACATATCTTAAATGGGTTTACTTTCCTCTAAATATACTGTAGAAAGTCTTTACTGTTGAAAAAATTAGAGAAGCGAAGATTATTCAGCAATTAATTGTGTGAAATTATGAAAATTTAATTTTTTTTTTACATTAATAAATTATGCAGAGATCAAATTAATTAAATAAAGCATAACAGACAGTCTGATAAATAACTCTCAAAAATACAGATTTGTTATTTAGCATGTCATGTTTAGCTGTTAACTGTTGGAGGTTGACAATTAAACATATAATCTTATAATTATCACAGGGGAGGGTTCAGCGGGAGGAGGAACGACAGAAATGGACAAACCAGTGTTCACAACTCACATCTGGGATCGGAGGGGGTTTCCCCATAGCTGGAAAGTAGGTCATCGTGTGTCTGCTTCCGCATGCTTGGTGATCGAACTCCTGGAACTGTTATAGAGTGGTGAAAAAAAGCATAGAACAGGCATGCCAAGTTTGAATGAAATCCATCAAGAAAATACTAGCTACATTTCAAAGTTGTGCATATTCTGTAATCTTGAAATTAATTTCCAAGAAATATAAGATGGTGAAAAAAAGATTTTGAGAATAATTATGTTAGAAAAACATAAGAGATATATATTAACTTGGCATACTTGATCTTAGACCAATATATATCAGCTAGTCTTATTAATATAGCTCTGTATTCTAGTATTACTTTAATGCATGCAATCTATAGATATATGTATATACTATACTATCTTAGTATTTAATATATAATTTTTCCCAAAATAATACAACACATATTGCCTTGTATCATGATCAAAATATTTTACAAATATTGGATGCCTATTTCATATTATAGCCGCCTGTATTAAAACCTAGCAATATCTTTTAATCTGTTAACAGCCCAATTGAACTTCAAAGACCGATTCATTCGTTCTGTGCCTTACTCTTCTAGTGAAACCTTTCATTCAAATATTTGGACACTGGCAATTAAGGACTTAAATAATTGAAATTAAATTCCCCTGCCATTTCAAAGCATGCAGTAATCCTAAAACGGCGTGTGTCTACAGCTTTGATCTCAACAGTACACTTACAAAAGAGCAAATTCATTGTTCATTTAAATTACAGTCGATAAGTACTCAGCAATATAGTTGAATACACAGATATTCAGATAGCCATTTGATCACAACTGTGGTCAAAATAACATTTATCACAGTGAGAATATAATGGTTCAGAATCATTAAAAATCGTCAGATATCATTAATGTTGTGCAAACACTGCCTCAAAGGAGTAATTTAAATTAAAATCTTTCAGTTCCTATCTATAACTCAAACTTACAATGCCTGACAATTGGTATGGTTATACCTCGTGCTACAACATGATCGACTACCCTGATTTTAGATGTCCAATGGCAGAAAGCTATGTAAAGACTAAGGTGTTAAAAAATTTGCTATCCATTACAAAGATTAATATATTACCAGCTTCCACAAATTAAAATTGTGGATGGCAACAAACTCAACATTGCTTTATGATAAAGTCAATTGAAAAGTGGCAAAAATTATATAAAAATATTTACCAACAGGAATTTAACATAAATAACATTTAATTTCTTCATGTTTGGTAACGTCTGCATTTTAATTAGTAATGTCAATCTTATAACCACAAAGTAAAGTGTCTTTAATAACACGGAAATCAATATTTGGCATTATTTGCATGTTGATGTTTTTGGCATGGTGGTGCATGTTTGTTTAGCAATACCTCAGAAATTAGTTTTCCAATCAGCGTCTACATTGCCATGTAATGATTGTTCAATGAAACATGAACAAGATTTCATGATTGAAGTTTATCAGAAAATTGCTGAATTTGCCAACAACCATTAGCACGATCCATGATAAGGTCCCTACGGAGCTTAAACCCAACTGACAGTTGAAGTGTACAATTCCTAAAGTTTATCTTCCCAAAATTTAATCAGTAAATTACAGTTGTTTAAAGATATTTTTGCATTGTTCAACTGTAAAAATTTTGTAGATTTTTTGTAATTAAGAAAACTGCTATAAAAGATATCATTACAATTTTATAAATACTTACAGATTCAGAACAATTTATTATTGTTTGAATTTTTTTTTTTACATGTATGTAGAACTTATATGAAATTATCCTAAAACCAAGGGGAAAAAAACACCTCTTATTTGTAAGAATTTGTCACCTTCCGGGGGCAAAGGACCCCCATCATCTAATATGAACCAGCTTTAGATACAAATCCATACACAGTTCCTACGATGTGAAGCAATTTCCCAAATCATTCAGATTTCAGTGCTCAAATTTATGAAAATGCCTTAACTTAAAGATTTTTTATTAAACATTTTTGTCATGAAGTAATGCCATTTATTGACTACATATTGATGTGCTCATTTTTCAGATCCAATCCTCAGCTCATTACAGCGGCTGTTTTTAATCATTTTTCTTCGAGTTCGATTCCCTGTCCTTTGTGTTATTATTGACTTTAAGAATTCTGAATTCATTCTTTATATACCAGTATGTATAGGGAAACAAAAACAATTAATATATGTGTGCAAAACATTATCCTTGTCCAATACATAGCATTGCATAGTGTAACCTTCCACGTCCAAAACACAGCATTTACTTCCTAAATGCCAGAAAGTACATAAAACACTTAAAGATGTCAAAAAACTCTGCAGTTGAGTGTATATATTCTGTATTCAGTTGATAAGGCATGAATTCAGTCCATTTTCCCCTTGAACATGATATTGTACAGCTAACTTTGAACTTGATCTTGAATTTCTATAATCATGCAGTACGAGAATTTTTCAGTATTAAAAGTAGATACTTTTCAAATTGACCCTTCTTTGAATGTTTGAAGAAGGATTCTAGAATTGACTGGGAAAAAAATCAAGCATGACTTTGACTTGGCAGTAAATTAATGCAATCAAAAGTGAATTACTTAAGCCATTAATTAAATTGATTGAAATACTAAATACAACAAAGCCAGACTTGAAGAAGCTGTGATCACATTTTGCAAGAAAAAAAGTGTCTCAATGGAATAAAGGTGAAAGTGATACAAAAATATTCAAAAGGCCAGGCGTGCCCCATGTATATGAAAAGTCAACTGTATATGGATAAAAAATTAAAAGTGAAACTTGTTTACAAAAGCATGCATTCACCACTGTACCTGTGAGAGCACCTGAAATTAGTCAGGAGAGAGTGCTTAAATGGTAATGCTAGGGATCCATAAATTAGGTTCTTGTCAATTGAAGGGGATTACATGGGGATTGTACGATGCTAGCGACCCACTGACAAACATTTTCCATAATCCTAATCATGAAAACATCCTTTATCAATCTACCTTGGCCTCCAAATTATATAATCATGGAAATATTGAGACTTTAATCCCTTTTGATAAGGAAAGCAATACTATACACATTAATAATTCAGCAGGATTTTTTTCCCTCCTTGGGATTCTTGATAGAAAGTCAATTTTAATCCATATATATTACATAATTATACTCCCGTTTTATCATTCATGAAAATGATATTCTTTTTCTTTACCAAATTCTAGAAAACAATTATAAACAATGGAACAGAAAAAAAGGTTAGATACATGTATATTTCAAAATTTAATTTTTAGTTTTTTGGTACTGTGCAGTTTTTTCCCCATTGTCAATTACCAAAATGATCATGTTTTAAATATCATAATGTTAATACTTATAAAGTTTAGTTCAATATATAAAACCAACAATAAATTTACACAACTCTGGATAAACTGTTAATTATATATTTGTCCTTTGAATATTGTTCCACTCCCTAAATTAATAGCAGAATTACTTTATATATATGACTGTATATAATATCAGCAGCTATATTTATATTGACTTACTGGAGCCCCTATGTTCCCGTGCTCCCTTTAACCCTTTGACATCTAACTTTCCTCTGGATATAGACACTGTGGACATTCTGCTCTCAGAGCGTCGATTCGCAAGTTTATCTGGACGAAATTCATCCTCAATTATATCTGGAATAGGTGGCTTGTTGAGTTTTTTGGTTTTGGACTTTGTGTCTAATTTTTCAGATGATTTTCCGCCTTTAATTTCATTGTCACTATCGTCATCACTTTGAGCTTCTCGTAAGGAATTAAAATACTGGTCACGGATTTCTGTTGTTTGCCATTCCCGAGGTACGATGATTACGTCACTGGTCAAGTCTTTCCAATTACTCATCAGCTGGTACTCTAAACTCTTTGGCACATGACTAGCTATGTCATCATAAAAATATAAATACTTGGCCAACTGTTGCAAAACCGAAATCGCTTGGGCCTTGGTGTCTTCAAATAAAAATCTCTGAGAGTCTTCATCATTAGACAATGCACTGTCAAGTCTATTTTTAATATGGGTCACTGCTTGGTTAATATTTGGCAACAAACTTTTACTTCCTAGACCATCCCCAAATGGATCTTTTTCAGCTGCACGTTGACTTTCACGCTCTTTCTGAGCATACAGAGCAGCGACTTTGGGGTGAAGATGAGCAAACTTGAGCCCCTCGGGCAGATCCTCTGGAAGCTTTCTATAACGTTTCTTAATTAAGGGTTGCTCACTGTTCTGTTGGAAGAAGAAAAGCCGATCTTCTTCACTTTGAGCGTTCCCCATTATTGTGATGTGTGGGGCTCACCTCATACTGCAATATGAAAAGGAAACCAATGAAAATTCACATTAATAATATACTTAAATAATACATGAACGAGATAAACGGTTAATGATGTGCTTAACAGAATGACTACAAAGGAGAAAAAAAAACGTTTATCCTGCGCAATGCAAAGTAAAATATTTAGGGCCTGTATAGGAATTTCAATGATTAAAAATTTGCAACGAGCGTCTATGCTTTTCACTATACCAACGTGAGAAATGATCCCAACTCTTGTGTTTGGCATAAAATAAATTAGAAAATTGTACAAAAAGTGCTAATATAAATACCAAGCATGTGAAATACAATAACAGCACAAGCGAGCACGTCGGTGCAAGACACCATCAATCTCACAAAAGTTATCAAAACCTCGGAAAAGATCAAGTACACGTTTTGTGTGTATCCCAATCAAATATCCATAATACTAAATAAATTAAACAACTTTTCCTAATAAGCAACTTCAATAAACCGTCAATAAATGAAAAGTGTCACAGTACCTGTTATTTCCGTCAGCCATCTTGTTTATTAGCGCCACCGAAAGTTGACACGTAACTTAGCAACCCACATCAAAAATGAAAGTAGAAGCACTTGGCATGTGGAGCATGTTCGAAAGCCATCGCTTACTAACTTAATGTGTGTGATGGTAAATTGTTAATTGATTTATGTATTTCACTGAAAATAGATGTTTACATTTCTTTCGACTAATGGGTTTAACCTGCGAAGAATAACATGTTAGGGTCTATGTATTTTTTTTTCTAAATGGATATGTACATTAGGGCTCATATATAAGGTGTAGGCCCAAATATCTTCAACCTTCGATCAATAAAATCAAAGTTGAGATCGCTCTACTTATGTTAAAGCTTGTATCATGGTGAACTTAATAAATACAAAAAAAAAACCTTTTGTCAATTCCCTCCCAAACTTTGGAAAACAGTGGGGTGGAGGTATTGTATCATTGCATTTGCCCATCAGGTCATATATATATTTCCTTTTGTAATATATATATATATTTTTTTTTACATTTGAACCCCTCTTAGGTTAAATATTAAAATCATCTCTTGGAAAAGACCAGGTCACTTGAATTCAATCTGAATCTCTCCATATAACAGTAATATTGGAAAATGGCTCAAATGCTTCAAATGTTATGGAGAATACTAAAATATTTCCTTATCTGCTTTTGCTATCAAAGCATGGTATTTGAATTAACTCACCAAAAAAAAAAAAAATAAAAAAAAAAATCATGGATATAGATTGGGGGGTTGTCAGCTTCCCCTTTTCAAATTATTATAGTAAAGTAACCAAAAATGACTCAGGAACACCCCCATCTCCCCAAAACAAGGACCTCTTGAAAAATGATGAATCTATATTTGTGAAAGAAAGCAACTTGTCTCATTATTAATGAGATTCACTGAGAACAATAACAATGCAATTTGTAACATAGTAGATCTAGGGACTTGTTACAGTGGTCTATTTTTTTGTGCAATTCGCTAAAATCATAATTGATCTTGTCTATCTGATCTTATTTGTTCTGGGATTGTTAAAGGCTGGTTTGCAATAAACAGTCTTTAATAGCATTGATTCCCATTATATCGCCCAAAAAGTGCAACAATGCAAGAAATGCATACAGTATTTCAAACTCTGATGTTTACCAATTATAATTAGAGATCATTTCTGGTTGCAGTAAAGTTAAACATTTTACAAATAAAGTAAGAAGAGGCTCCTAAGAGTCAGAATTTAATATTGCTAGCCTGACTGTAGCCAATATTTGACTGGTACTTTCAACAGTTTGACAGTTTAGTAATTCCAAAATGGTCATTCAGATATTTATAAGACTTAAATATTAATCAATTTTATTTGCTGAACATTATTCATTAATTTTTAAAATAAATAGCCAAAAACTACATAACAACAAAATCATCATGTTTCAGGGACTGTAACTCCAACATTTGGAAACAAATATTGATGAAATTCAAATCATTTTGCTACAAAAATAAACTTAATTAAGTTATTCTGTATTTTCAATAGTTTCCAAAATAACAGTATAAAAAAAAATCAAAGAAGAGAAGAATTGGACATTTCAGTGGGGCCATAACTCAAAAATTAGTGCACACATTCCATAAAACTAATCAGATCTTCGCTGATAATTTTTACCCTGTTAGATTTTGTTCTTATGAGTTATTACCTAAAAACTGCATATAACCTCTATGTTGGATTCATATATTAACAGCAGCCTTGTTTAATTTTTGAATGAAAACCTTTGTAGATGATATGCTCAACATCAATACAATTAAGTCTAAAGAAATCTCTGTCTTGAAGATTTAGAGGACAATTTTTTGAAAAGTTTACACTGATGCCAGATGCTGAGCATTATGTTCAGCTTATCTGGCCCTGGGGGCTGCCCTGGGGGCCAGGTGATGTGTAATTTTTACTGTGAAATCTTAAACTTTCAATGGGGGTTAATTTTTGTTGTCTTCATGGTATGAAAGGATCCACAAATTCTTATCCTCTATAAAATGTTACCTAAACTGTTACTAAAAATTTCAAATTAGAGAATCATGTTGGTCTATCATACTTTCTGAGCCAGAAATCAAATACCCACAAACTTAAGTGGTAAGTAAATTGATAAACTTGGATATGGTACCTAGAATCAAATATCTCTACTAGCTTTCCCTGTGTAATAGCTAGGTTAACATATCATTCAAGATCGTAGCTCTGACTATATAATCTTGAACACATACTTGGTACATTATTCCTGTGAATATACAGGAGTAGCACTTGTCAATATTGCTTTTCTCCATGGTTTCAAAGCCTGTAATGTAATTCATAAATTAAATTTTATTTAGAAAAGGAAGCTTCCCCACGTTCTGAGATCTACAACAATTCTACAACAGCTGCTCTCTGAGATGATACCAACAACACCTGACTGTCTTTTCCTCTATTACGAGTCAAATATAATTCTGAAATATTTTTACATCATTTATTTTTTACTTATGGCTTCACATCACAAAAACAGTCAAGAAAATTTCAATCAAATCATAAAAACAACATATAAAATCATTGAAGAATCAGCAGTATAAACTGAAGTTCACCTTTGGAATTCTACATTCTATAATAAACTATCTCATTCTATAAGAGCTGACTACATATAAATTGAATACCTAAGTAGAATATCGTTAGACAAATTCCTCTCATAGACATCATCATATAGCATAAAAAGCATCATCTATAAGGGGGGTCACTCCTCAGTAGGAATGCATCTAGGAAGATTTTTGATAGTGTATCAATTTAAAGCACAAAATCATAAGAAACTTGATAATTTTTGTGCTTCACCCATGAAATAGAGATGGGAACCTTTTCATACTTAAAATATATATGAAAGCAAGTTTTTGTTGTTGTTCTTGTGATTTTTTTTTGGAAGGGGGGGGGGAGAGAGAGATAATACTTGTGATCCAAAGTTCTAAATGATATTTTGAACCTTTAAATTTTACTGTCAAATAAGCCTCATTTAATATCACTTATAATATGTTCCAGAGAAAATTTAATTAAGGATTATAACGAAGTGTCTGGATCGACTACTGAAGTGCACCAGTCCTATATTAATTCTATTCACTACAAATATACATTATTTATTTCAGAAGTTTATTCTACAGCCTTAATGTTAAATATTGCTTGAAGAAATTGAATATACATGTAAAATAAATTAAAAAAACTGTTTATTTCAAGCTTTTAAATCCCCCTCCATACAATTTCTTTTGAACTTTCAAGTTATAGTTATCTACATGTATTAAATATTTTTTTTAACTGGATTTGTTAAAATCATAAATACAGAGTTACATATAAAACAGTGGTTAATACCATAGAATTTGAAACATGCATATACATGGACGTAGAAATTTCAACTTTTTTCTAAAATAAATCTGCAGTCTGGATAGAGTGACCTACCTTAGATAAATATATATATTTATTTGAGATTCATATTCAGATAGATAATTTGTACATAATGAATTATAATAGCAAGAAAAAACAAAACAAAAAAAATTCAATTGCACCACATAATATTAATATTGCATACTAGTAATTATAGATATTACCAACTTCAAAGTGTATTCTACTGAATATTTTTCTGTTGTTTCAACTGTTTAATTTTACTATTTATGACGAATACATCTCAGAAAGTACCAAAGGGGCTTAGGAAATTTTGGAAATGAGTGGTTTTGTTCAACCCTTCATTATAAATAATTCTGATTTGTGAAGGCTTGGTTTACATTCAAATAGAACATTTAGAAAAGATTTTTTCCTGACTTAAATTTTTTTTTTTTTTACAATTTTCTTGCATCAGAGTTGATAAGAATGTAAATTTTCTTGCATCAGAGGTGATAAGAAGACTCAGTTCTTTCAAAAGTGAATTTAGATTTTGACTTGATGATTAAGGAACACTTTTTCTTCTGAGTTTTAAAAGACTGACAGAGTGGGGGCACTCTTAGGGTCATTGGAACTAAATAAGATGTACCAAGGCTGTACAATTTACCAAAATAGACCCTGGTACACACCAATCTTAGCCTTTAAATCTTTGAAACAGATAAAAATACAATAAAGAAATGAAATATCACTGCATACATGTATAACACTAAATTCATTCTTGATTTCACACTAGGGCATTCACTTGATACAATCATGTAGTCATTGTAGAACTACACTGGTATACAACACGTACAACAGATATTGGGTGTTGAGTAAGTAGATATCTATGCCAAGAAAAAAAGCAGGTGCTTGATTGGCAAGATATATCACAAGCTGATAATGATGAATATTTAGTAAAGTACACAAAATAACACACATTTTGCATTGAAGTGCTTCCAGGGTTTCATTGGTTGTAAAAAAAAAAAAAAAAAAAAAAAAAAAACATGAACACATAAGAGCAAGCAGAGTATGGTAACCTTACAACATCTTCATAGTAGAGAGTTATCTCTGCATGGCTATACAATGTCATTATGAGTAAAATATCCACAAAGATCATGCTTAAATTAAACATGAAATAAAATGAATACAAAAACAACAAATTAGAAAGTATTGGCTTAAGCTTAGCTGAAGTTAAACATTGAAAAGATTCAACTTAGAAAAAAATTCATCAGTGAATAAGGCTGACATATAAATGAAAAAAGAGTAAAAAATTGTTTAAACATTTTAAATAAAAATACAACCAAAACAAGCAAGTACAGTCAAAATAAATCTAAAAGAATAAAACAAAGATTACAGCATCATATTGCACATAACATTGAGTTTCAATTCATTTATATCTTTATTATGGAATGATTGCTTTAAAATGAAACACAAAAACAATTTAACACTTCCTTAAAAAAGGGAAAAGAGGTTGGAGGGTTCTGGTATATATATTTTTTTTATATTAAATTATGGCCTAAGGCAGAGAAACTTAAACTAAGAGTACACTTTTTTTTTTTACACAGGTAATGATCAAGAAACTGGGTTAATATTAATCACAATGAATATCTTGTAAATTCCAGTTAACTCCATCTAAACTAATGTATGGGTTAAGATCATACCTACTAACACCTGTAAGTGCTATATGTATGACTATAATCTACAAAAGAACATTTATTGTACAGTTCCAATATCATCTATTTATCAAAGATTAGAATAATTGACTTTGTTACACTACATGTACTACATGTACAGGTAAACTTCGTTATCTCGACATCGACGGGACCATCGTAAAATGTCGAGATATCCGAGGTGTCGAGATATCAGAGTTGAGACTTGACGTCCAAGATTTCATTGCACAGCAAAACAGACAAGCTTATTATATGTACATGACTTTAATATAGACTGTAGCTCAACATATTTCAGAATCTCTCTATTTTTATTAAAAATCTAAGAAGTTATTTTAAAAATCTTGTTTATGAAACGTGTTCTTTATCGAAATATTTCTAAATTCACAAAGTTTCAGCACAAAGTTACAGCATTGACAGTCTAGACGAACTCCAAAAACAGCGTTTCCGGAAGTAAGAAATTGAGACTGAAAAAGACTCCGAAAATAGAGTCCGCGCATGCGCACACACACAAAAAATGGCGATTTTTCGGCAAAAATGATGGGTCTACAAAAACTCTCCGTGCAAAGTTTTGGAAAGTATGGCAATTATGCCAGTACTCAGAAATGCTAAATAAAAGACTTCGGAAGAGATCGTATTTGTCAGATTTTTGATTTTATTTGCAAAAAAGGAGATATTTACTTCCAAAGTTGACGTTTAAAGACAGATCAATTACAGAGAAAATGATACGTTTGAGAAGTAAATATGCATAATAAAAGGCATATATATGCAAAATGGGACAATATATATTGTAACTGTTCAAAACTTGACTGAATTTTACACATAAATTAGCAGTCCAGTTTTTTTTATATGTGTACGACAGTTGAATTGAACGCGTAAGTTCTTACCATCGTTATTTACCGATTTTTTTTATCACAAACAAACAAATATTATTATGAAAACATTTTTAAAACTATTATCTATCAATATGAAACTTCAAAAACCACTCTTCTAGAAATTAAGGTCACAACACGTCTTCTAAAAATGAACCTGTGAATAGCTCTGCTCCGTGGTGAAAAATACGCATTTTCTGATTAAAATAAATACAAGCTGGGTGTTTTCAAAAACAAATAAAAGCACCTTTATTGTAGAAACGACATAAAATTCAAATCAAGGAGACAATAAATCAAATAAGAATATAATTCTTACCGGCAGTATTGAATTCGATGTCATACATCCATTTTACTATTATGCAAGAGTTTGAAGCGATAAATAAGTCAATATCCACAAAATAATTTAATAAATGTAATTATCCATTCAACAAAAATTAAAATAAAGTCACATATGCACTAATCACAGTCATATATTTGGAGAAAGCGAACGACAATCCATCGTTTGTTTACATCGGACGCCATTTTGCCGCAATGCATGATGGAGCCAAAGACTTCATTTTCGGAGTTCACGCTGTTTTTGGAGTTCGTCTAGACTGATTGAGCTGCATTCGCGTGTAACTTGCCTTTTCGTCAGAACAGGATACGAAATGCGCTCTATAAACTTCGAACCGTATAAAGTCGACATCCGATATACGGTAAAAAAATATATATAAATGCGGATTATTTTTTTCTTATTTTATTCTGGAAGAATATACATTAAAATTAATTTTTTTTAAAGAGATTTGTGTATCTAAACTAACGTAGTGATGTTACAGATGCACGAATTACGGCTGATTCGGTCAATCGTGTCGTTAATTGGATTGTTTCCTGTTGAATACATTTTAACTACAAAATATCATTAAAACATTTTTTTAATTCCTTAGTCTGAATTTTTCAGTGTATTTTTTTATTCATTGTTATTTAGTTATCTTTTTCAAATTTAAAAGTTATGTTACGTTTCGATATAAATAACATTCTGTACATTTACGCAGAATCGTGTAGATTTAGTAATGATATTACCCAAGCTCAATGAACTTCTCAAAGACGCCGAAGGGGCTTGGGATTCACCTACAAACACAGTCTATAAAATTAATTAAGCAGCGTGCAGTCAAAACATGGGTGTGAAAGGTGTGAAACTTTGACGACGTCGAGATACCCGGAGTCGTCCGTGCGTGACGAGCGACCCTATCTGACAAACAGTTAGGTTCAGTAGAGCAGAAAATTGCCGATGTCGACATATACCAGGTAAATTTTGCTCTTGGGACTGTAAATATACGTCGAGATAACCCGGGTTGTCGACATTACCGAGGTCGACATATCAGAGTTTTTGCAAATCATTTATATAGTAAATACTGCCGGGACCGCGGAAGGATGTCGACATATCCCAGGTTGTCGACATATCCGATGTCGAGATACCGAAGTTTACCTGTATTTTAAATTCTACGCAACACCTTTTCAATGCAGTGCCATACATGTTTATTTATTGTAGCTGATTCCATTTATTTACAGTGTTAATAATATTTATTTAACTTTGTTAATAGTTTTACTTTGCTATCTAGTAATCTCCCTAACAGGTTTTCTACATCATAGAATCGGAGACCAGTTCAACCTTCACAACAACAATCCATTGGTCGAGTCAAGGGAAGGAACTCTTCATACAGAGACACTAAACATTTATAAACCTATTAATAGTCTACTGGTACTTCTAAATCGTAACAAACAGCAACCCAGTCAAGGGAAGGAACTCTTCATACAGACACGCTATACACGAGAGTGAATTTAACCTAGTCTACGGATACTTTTAATCTTGACGAACAGCAACCCACTGGTCATGTCAAGGGAAGGAACTCTTCATACAGAGACGCTAAACATTTATAAACCTATCGTCTACTCTGTACAAGTTTAATATATCTATAGGACTACCACATAAATAGACAGTATATATTCATAAAAAAATCTCATTTTTTAACAATATAAATACACATTAACAATATTTCTATATATTTGTAGGTATGTAAATATGATAAGGATTTCATTCTCAGAAAAATAAATATACAGTAATTCTATGAAATTGGAACCAATAGGTTTGGTGACCAACAACCCTGCTAATGTTAGTATAGGCATCTCCATATCATACATGTAACTGTGAACAGGTCAGCAAATTATATTTTACAGCTAGTGTAAGACTTGCCCTTGTTGGTGAATCGTGGAATCAAGCTCAAACTATTCATGTAATGATAACACAGAATTACACCTCAATGTAATTCTGATGGCAGTAAGGACTAAGCTATAAATAGTATAATTATACATGGATTATAGAGGACTGAATGAATGTTGACTGCCAATTAATGCATGCACATTTCTTATATATAATTCTACTTCCTTATATTCTGAATTTGCTTAAGTATACAACAATTCATGCATCCATGCATTGTTTATATACATCCAATGAAATAAGAAAGGTTTGTGCTTTAATCACTACACAAAAACACAAATTCATCAAATTATGCAATTTTTACACAGTGTCAAAAACTCCAAAGTGAGCTAGTTCACAACATTTCTTTGGCTGACCTTTCATGATGATAAATACAACTCTATATTCAAACAAAATATAGGAACAATTCTATCACTTTAAAAATTTTACATTCATCATTACATAATACATGTGTACTACAACAAAACACAAAAAAATACAAATAAATCTCAGATCTTTTCTACCAGTTTCATCCAAAGTCTGGACAGGAAATTGCCTCATCTCGTGACAGGCAGTTGAGTCTGTTTCATCTCATGGTTGGACAGAAAATCGCTTCATCTTGTGAGAGGCAGTTGAATTCCTCTCATGTCTGGATAGGAAATCGCTTCATCTCTTGGGAGGCAGTTGAGTCAGTCTCATCTCTTGCCTTCAGTTTTTGGCGATTTCTCTCATACAGATCTTGGAAAACTAGAAATATCACAATCACGTTCTTCACAGGGAATATGGAGATTTCTTTACTGAGAGCATGCCATAGAACAAGCCTAAACACAAGTAGTGGCAGGTTAACCACAAAAACCAGTGAAAGCTTGTGTAGTAAGATGATAGATTCCTGGCGGACATGATGTCCAAAGTGACTACGGCTTAACGAACACAATGGCAGGACAGGCAGAATTAGGTTTAAACAGGAAATACTGATTATACATAATCCCATTCCATTTGGCAGGTCATCAATGTCTTCTCTCTCAAACATAATGTCAAGGGCATCTACAGAATCCAGAATATCAAACACAACAGTGGCGGTCATCTCCTCGATGTAGTGGCGGCGCTCTGAGTTACACTCCGCATCGTGATGACTCATCAATAACAACAAAAATATTATGGCAGCTAGAGATATCGTGATTTTTAATGTATTCGGCCCAAAAACATCTTCTTCTTTCAGTTCCCAGGCAAAGTCATTAAAAATAATCCCAACCCTTCCAGCAAGAGCTAAGGAGTAAATAAACCAAGCGAAGTAGCCTAGAGGGAGACTTCCTGCCTGGATTGGTCGATTACTGGTGCTGCACTTCCTGATGTACTTCAAATGTCGGTAAGATATCATAAACGCCACAAACAGGACAAACCCAATGGCAACGTCAGCTCCAATCCAGCCATACCAGTAGACGTTCTTGTGGGTCACCAGATAATAATCCAGTATCCCTCCCTGAATGAGAACCAGCACAAAGCAGGCAACCCGGGATGGGAGCTGGTACATAGACTCACACATCTGGATACACACGTTACCACGGCTGGCCATGGTTTTTATTTGAAATTTTGCTCACTTACTTGAAAAACTCAATTACTTCAATTGGCTTGATACTTTAGTCAACCAGAACATTATTTCTTACTTCTTGTACTTTGACATTTCAAGGAATTGTTTCAATAAAACCTGAAAAATTTAAATAAAACAAATTCAAGTTACTCTATACTATACAATAAATAGGGCAGGCAATAATAATAAAGGTATTTTAAAAATATTCCAATACAGCATGTATAAAATGGTAAATATCCAATGGAATATATACATTTTGCCATCCAAATATGAAATTTGGCTATTTTTTTCAATTCTGATAGACCATGTAGATTAAATCATCTATTTTTTATTAGGGTCTTCCGTCTTCAGCGGAAGACCCTTCTATTATTCTTAGGTTTCTTTTTTACCTTTATTAGGGTCTTCCGTCTTCAGCGGAAGACCCTTCTATTATTCTTCGGTTTCTTTTTCACTTTTATTAGGGTCTTCCGTCTTCCGCGGAAGACCCTTCTATTATTCTTAGGTTTCTTTTTCAAGCTTATTATTATTATTATTATTATTCTTTTTTTCTGCACAAATTTTGTGCAGACGATTTCTCGGAGATGGATCGATGGATTTGCTTCAGATTTTCAGGATTGTTGCTAGGTTATCTGAAGTTAATTCCGGCTAAACAATTTTCAGAAATTCACTTCCGGTCCGGAGTTATCGCCCTTTTATCAAAATTCAGAGGACCTCCTTGTCTGCGATGGAACTCAAAAACGGCTCAAGCTAGAGTGCTGAAATTTTCAGTGATGATAGAGGACATGTTGCAATTTTGCACCTGGGTTTAGATATTTTCCGGAAGTGCCTAGTATGGAAGCTCGGTAGGGGTCGAAATTTAGGACACGAATTATGAGTGAATTTTTGAGACATTTTGTATCATATCTTTTAAAGTATAATTATTTTGTGAAAACATACTGAACAATATTTGTGCAGAATGACAAGATCTTTATCACGATATCAAGAAAAAAGGGCTGACTCGTCATATTAGGGGCCGAGAGGGGCCAAAAGTATTAAATCAATAACTCTTTAACGATCAATATTTTGTAATGCATTACTGAAGCAAAAATGTTTATCTCAACAATTTACAACTATATATTACAATATTCACATCATATGTTACATAATTAGGGATCGTAAGGGGCCAGAATGCTAAATCTTTGACGCTTTATATCTCAAAAGTGGGAAATATTTTCAAAAGCAATATTGAACAAAAGATGTTCAAAATAATGTTCTAAACAATATGAAACCTTTCATTTTTTGCTAAACGTCCCCATTAAGGAGTTGAGGGACCGGCCCCTAAATATTTCTTTTGCAAATATCTCAGAAACGAAAAAGGATTTTTGACTAGTTGTTGAACAAAAATGTTCAAAATCATGAGAGCTTTAAAGTGATATGAAGAAATAGGGACTGGCCCTTCATAATAGGGTCTGAAAGGGGCCGAAAGTCTTTGAACAATAACTCTTTAACGATCAATATTTTGTGATGCATTACTGAAGCAAAAATGTTTATCTCAACAATTTACAACTATATATTACAATATTCACATCATATGTTACATAATTAGGGTCCATAAGGGGCCAGAATGCTAAATCTTTGACGCTTTATATCTCAAAAGTGGGAAATATTTTGATAAGCAATATTGAACAAAAGATGTTCAAAATAATGTTTTGAACAATATGCAACCTTTCATTTTTTGCTAAACGTCCCCATTAAGGAGTTGAGGGACCGGCCCCTAAATACTTCTTTTGCAAATTTCTCAGAAACGAAAAAGAATTTCTGAGTAGTTGTTGAACAAAAGTGTTCAAAATCATGAGAGCTTTAAAGTGATATGAAGAAAAAGGTGCTGGTCCCTCAAAATCGGGGCTGAGAGGGGCCGAAAGTCTTTGAACAATAACTCTTTAACGATCAATATTTTATAATGCATTACTGAAGCAAAAATGTTTATCTCAACAATTTACAACTATATAATATGATATTCACGTCATATGTTACATAATTAGGGTCCATAAGGGGCCAGAATGCTAAATCTTTGACGTTTGATATCTCAAAAGTGGGAAATATTTTGATAAGCAATATTGAACAAAAGATGTTCAAAATAATGTTCTAAACAATATGCAATCTATTGATTTTTGCTAAATGTCCCCATTATGGAGTTGAAGGGCCGGCCCCTAAATATATCCTTCGCATATATCTCGGAAAGAAAAAGAATTTTTGACTAGTTGTTGAACAAAAAGTGTTCAAAATCATGAGCGGTTAAAGGCGATATCAAGGAAAAGGGTCTGACCCCTGAAATTAAGGGCCGAGAGGGGCCGAAAGTATACAATCAATTACTCTTTAATGATCAATATTTTGTAATATATTACTGAAGCGAAATAGTTCATCTTCACACTTTTTGTCTAAATAACACGATGTTGATATCATATGCTACGCAATAAGGGGTCTTTAGGGGCCAGATTGCATAATCTTAGGCGCAATATATCTCAAAAAGGAAGAATATTTTGATAAACAGCATTGAACAAAAGACGTTTAAAGTAATATTCTGAACAATATGTATTCTTTCAATTTTTGCTAGACGTCCCCATTTAGGACTCGAAGGACCGGTCCTTAATATTCCTTTTGCATATATCCCGAAAACAAAAAAGAATTTCTGAATAGTTGTTGAACAAAAAGTGTTCAAAATCATGAGAGCTTTAAGATGATCTCAAGAAAAAGGGGCTGACCTCTCACATTAGGGGCCCAGAAGACCGAAAATCTTTAATCTATAACCCTTCAATGATCTAAATTTTGTTAAACATTAAAAAAGCAAAATTGTTCGTCTTGACAATTTATTTATATCATTATATTTGAACGAAAATCTCAGTCAAATTCTTATCTCATCTTATCAAAAATCGGACGGAAGACCCACTCGTTGCTCGCAACGAGATCGCATCTAGTTATTATTATTTTTATTCTTTTTTCTTCTTACAAATTTTGTGCAGACGATTTCTCGGAGATGGCTTGTTCAATTTCATTCAAATTTTCATGGTAGATGCGTTGACATCTGAAGTTAATTCCGGCAATTCCGTTAAGGGATATTAACTTCCGGTCGGAAGTTATCGCCCTTTTATCAAAATTTAGAGGACCTCCTTGTCTGCGATGGAACTCAAAAACGGCTTAAGCTAGAGCGCTGAAATTTTCAATGATGATAGAGGACATGTTGCCATTTTGCACCTGGGTTTGGATATTTTCCGGAAGTGCCTAGTATGGAAGCTCGGTAGGGGTCGAAATTTAGGACACGAAACATAAGTGAATTTTTGAGACATTTTGTATCATATCTTCTAAAGTATAATTATTTTGTTAAAACATACTGAACAATATTTGTGCGGAATGACAAGATCTTTAATATGATATCAAGAAAAAAGGGCTGACTTGTCATGTTAGGGGCCGAGAGGGGCAAAAAGTATTAAATCAATAACTCTTTAAGAATCAATATTTTGGTATACATTACTGAAGCAAAAATGTTTATCTTAACAATTTACAACTATTTATTATAATATTTATGTCATATGTTACATAATTAGGGGCCATAAGGGGCCAGAATGCCAAATCTTTGACGCTTTATATCTTAAAACTATGAAATATTTTGATAAGCAATATTGAACAAAAGATGTTCAAAATAATGTTCTAAACAATATGCAACCTTTCATTTTTTGCTAAACGTCCCCATTAAGGAGTTGAAGGATCGGCCCCTAAATACTTCTTTTGCAAATATCTCAGAAACGAAAAAGAATTTCTGCCTAATTGTTGAACAAAAAGTGTTCAAAATCATGAGAGCTTTAAAATGATGTGAAGAAAAAGGGGCTGGACCCTCAAAATAGGGGCTGAGAGGGGCCGAAAGTCTTTGATCAATTACTCTTTAACGATCAATATTTTGTAATGCATTACTGAAGCAAAAATGTTTATCTCAACACTTTACAACTATATATTATGATATTTACATCAAATGTTACATAATTAGGGGCCATAAGGGGCCAGAATGCCAAATCTTTGACGCTTTATATCTTAAAACTATGAAATATTTTGATAAGCAATATTGAACAAAAGATGTTCAAAATAAAGTTCTTAACAATATGCAACCTATCATTTTTTGCTAAACGTCCCCATTAAGGAGTTGAAGGGCTGGCCCCTAAATACTTCCTTTGCAAATATCTCAGAAACGAAGAAAAATTTCTGAGTAGTTGTTGAACAAAAAGTATTCAAAATCATGAGAGCGTTAAAGTGATATGAAGAAAAAGGGGCTGGCCCCTCAACATAGGGGCTGAGAGGGGCCGAAAGTCTCTGAACAATAACTCTTTAACGATCAATATTTTCTATTGCATTACTGAAGCAAAAATGTTTATCTCAACAATTTACAATTATGTATTATGATATTCACATCATATGTTATATAATTAGGGGCCATAAGGGGCCAGAATGCTAAATCTTTGACGCCTTAAATCTCAAAAGTGGGAAATATTTTGATAAGCAATATTGAACAAAAGATGTTCAAAATAATGTTCTAAACAATATGCAACCTTTCATATTATGCTAAACGTCCCCATTAAGGAGTTGAAGGGCCGGCCCCTAAATACTTCCTTTGCAAATATCTCAGAAAGAAAGAGAAATTTCTGAGTAGTTGTTGAACAAAAATTGTTAAAATCATGAGAGCGTTAAAGTGATATGAAGAAAAAGGGGCTTGCCCCTCAAAATGGGGGCTGAGAGGGGCCAAAAGTCTCTGAACAATAACTCTTTAACGATCAATATTTTCTATTGCATTACTGAAGCAAAAATGTTTATCTCAACAATTCACAACTTTATATTATGATATTAACATCATATTTATATAATTAGGGGCCATAAGGGGCCAGAATGCTAAATCTTTGACGCTTTATATCTCAAAAGTGGGAAATATTTTGATAAGCAATATTGAACAAAAGTTATTCAAAATAATCTTCTAAACAATATGCAACCTTTTGATTTTTGCTAAACGTCCCATTAGGGAGTTGAAGGGCCGGCCCCTAAATATGTCCTTCGGATATATCTCAGAAACGAAAAAGAATTTTTGAATAATTCTTGAACAAAAAGTGTTCAAAATCATGAGATCTTTAAGGTGATATCAAAGAAAAGGGTCTGACCCATTAAATAAGGGTCTGAGAGGGGCCGAAAGTATACACTCAATAACTCTTTAATGATCAATATTTTGTAATATATTACTGAAGCGAAATAGTTCATCTTCACACACTTTATCTAAATAACATGATGTTGATATCATATCTTACACAGTTAGGGGTCTTTAGGGGGCCAGATTGCATAATGTTTTGCGCAATATATCTCGAAAAGGAAGAATATTTTGATAAACAGTATTGAACAAAAGACGATCAAAATAATATTCTGAACAATATGCACTCTTTCAATTTTTGCTAGTTAGGGTCTTCCGTCTTCAGCGGAAGACCCTTCTATTATTCTTCGGTTTCTTTTTTACCTTTATTATTATTCTTTTTTCTTCTTACAAAATTTGTGCAGACGATTTCTCGGAGATGGCTCGTTCGATTTCATTCAAATTTACATGGTAGATGCGTTGACATCTGAAGTTAATTCCGGCAATTTCGTTAAGTGATATTTACTTCCGGTCGGAAGTTATCGCCCTTTTATCAAAATTTAGAGGACATCCTTGTCTGCGATAGAACTCAAAAACGGCTTAAGCTAGAGCGCTGAAATTTTCAGTGATGATAGAGGACATGTTGCCATTTTGCACCTGGGTTTGGATATTTTCCGGAAGTGCCTAGTATGGAAGCTCGGTAGGGATCGAAATTTAGGTCACGAATCATGATTGAATTTTTGAGACATTTTGTGTCATATCTTTTAAAGTATAATTAATTTGTAAAAACATATTGAACAAAATTTGTGCAGAATGACAGGATCTGTAACATGATATCAAGAAAAAAGCGCTGACTTATCACATTAGGGGCCGATAGGGGCCAAAAGTCTGAAATCGATAACTCTTAAACAAGCATTATTTTGGTATACATTACTGAAGCAAAAATATTTATCTTAACAATTTACAATTATATATTATGATTTTTACCTCGTATGGCACATAATTAGGGGCCACAAGGGGCCAGAATGCTAAATCTTTGACGCTTTATATCTCGAAAAGGGGAAACATTTTGAAAAGCAATATTGAACAAAAGTTGTTTAGAATGATGGTCTCAACAATGTGCACCCTTTGAATTTTTCCTAAACAGTCCCTATAAGGACTTAAAGGGACGGCCCCTAAATATTTCAAGTCCACATATCTCGAAAACGAAACGAAACTTCTGAATAGTTGTTGAACCAAAAGTCTTCAGAATTACAAGACCTTTCATGTGATATCAAGAAAAAGGGGCTGACCCCTCAAATTAGGGGCTCAGAGGGGCCAAATGTCTTTCATCTATAACTCCTTAACGTTAAATATTTTGATGTTAATTATTGAAGCAAAAATGTTCATCTTCACAATCTGCAACTATATATCTGAAAGTTTTCTTCAAATATTACGTAATTAGGGACCATAAGGGGCCAGAATGCTTAATCTTTGATGCTTTATATCTCGAAAGAAGGGAATATTTTGAAAAGCAATATTGAACAAAAGTTGTTTAGAATGATGTTCTCAACAATGTGCATCCTTTGAATTTTTCCTAAACAGCCCCTATAAGGACTTTAAGGGACGGCCCCTAAATATTTCAAGTCCACATATCTCGAAAACGAAACGAAACTTCTGAATAGTTGTTGAACAAAAAGTCTTGAGAATTACAAGACCTTTCATGTAATTTTAAGAGAAAGGAGCTGACCCCTCAAATTAGGGGCTCAGAGGGGCCAAAAGTCTTTTATCTATAACCCTTTTACAGTAATGTTCATCTTCATGATCTACTACTGTAAATATTTTAAAATCTACATCAAACATTGCGTTTTTAGGTGTCATAATGATCAAAATTTTGTTAAACATAATTGAAGCAAATTGTACGTTTTCACTATTTATATATTTATGAACGAAAATCTCAGTCAAATTCGTATCTCATCTTATCAAAAATCGGACGGAAGACCCACTCGTTGCTCGCAACGAGATCGCATCTAGTTATTATTATTATTAGGGTCTTCCGTCTTCTGCGGAAGACCCTTCTATTATTCTATTGTTGATTTTTCACTTTTCTTATTATTATTAGGGTCTTCCGTCTCCAACGGAAGACCCTTCTATTATTCTATTGTTTCTTTTTCACTTTTATTATTATTAGGGTCTTCCGTCTCCAACGGAAGACCCTTCTATTATTGTATTGTTTCTTTTTCACTTTTATTATTATTATTATTATTCCACTTTTTCTTTACAATTTTTGTGCAGAAGATATCTCGCAAACGGTTCGATCGATTTTCATGAAATTTTCAGGGGTAATGCCTTGTGATCTGAAGATGATCCTTTTTTGTTCAAATCCTTAAAATTCACTTCCGGTCGGAAGTTATCGCCCTTTAATCGATTTTCAGATAACCATTTTGTCGACACAAAAACTAAAAAACGGCAAAAGCTAGAGCGCTGAAATTTTCAGCGATTATAGACGACATGTTGAAGTTTTGCACCTGGGTTTTCAAATTTTTCGGAAGTACCTAGTATGGAAGCTCGGTAGGGGTCGAAATTTAGGACATGAATCAGGAGTGAATTTTCGAGACATTTTTTATCATATCTCTAAAACTATGGAGATTTTCTAAAAACATATTGAATAGAAATTGTGTAGAATTACAAGATCTTTTATATGATATCAAAGAAAAAGGGCTGACTCATCACATTAGGGGCCGAGAGGGGCCGAAAGTCTTTCATCTATAACTCCTTAACGTTAAATATTTTGATATTAAATATTGAAGCAAAAATGTTCATCTTCACAATCTGCAACTATATATCTTAAAATTTTCTTCAAATATTACGTAATTAGGGGCCATAAGGGGCCAGAATGCTTTATCTTTGAAGCTCTTTATCTCGAAAAGGAGAAACATTTTGAAAAGCAATATTGAACAAAACTTGATTAGAATGATGGTCTCAACAATGTACATCCTTTGAATTTTTCCTAAACAGTCCCTATAAGGACTTAAAGGGACGGCCCCTAAATATTTCAAGTCTACATATCTCGAAAACGAAACGAAACTTCTGAATAGTTGTTGAACAGAAAGTCTTCAAAATTACAAGACCTTTCAAGTAATATCAAGAAAAAGGGGCTGACCCCTCAAATTAGGGGCTCAGAGGGGCCAAAAGTCTTTCATCTATAACTCCTTAACGTTAAATATTTTGATATTAAATATTGAAGCAAAAATGTTCATCTTCACAATCTGCAACTATATATCTTAAAATTTTCTTCAAATATTACGTAATTAGGGGCCATAAGGGGCCAGAATGCCTTATCTTTGAAGCTCTATATCTCGAAAAGGGGGAACATTTTGAAAAGCAATATTGAACAAAAGTTGTTTAGAATGATGATTTGAACAATGTGCATCCTTTGAATTTTTCCTAAACAGCCCCTATAAGGACTTAAAGGGACGGCCCCTAAATATTTCAGATCTACATATCTCGAAAATGAAACGAAACTTCTGAATAGTCGTTGAACAAAAAGTCTTCAGAATCACAAGACTTTTCAAGTGATATCAAGAAAAAGGGGCTGACCCCTCAAATTAGGGGCTCAGAGGGGCCAAAAGTCTTTCATCTATAACTCCTTAACGTTAAATATTTTGATATTAATTATTGAAGCAAAAATGTTCATCTTCCCAATCCGCATCTATATATCTTAAAATTTTATAAAAAATTTCGTAATTAGGGGCCATAAGGGACCAGAATGCTAAATCTTTGACGCAAGCTCGTCTAGTAATTATTAATTTCTTTAACCTTTCTGAGCAGAAATCTCTTGAAATGCCTCTGTTTATTGGATCTTTCCACCTATCTGTATGACCTTGACCTTTGACATTGAACTTTGTCCTTGATATATGACCTTGACATTAAGGTCAGAATGTTTACTGAGGAAGTGGAGAGTTGATTACAACTCCCAATGTGTAACAGGCTAAGGATTATTATATAAAGCCCCCCCCCCTTTTTTTTTTCGTGGAAAAAAAATGACAGCAGTTGCAACATGCAATATCTCTCTAGAATTGAATTCACACATCGGATCGACACGAAACTTTAGAGAACTGTAGCTGAGACTCCAAAGTAACTTCCTGTAGAGTTTTATGGTCTTTCTCTGAAAAATGTAGAAATTACATTTTTTTTCCGGAAAAACTTCAAAGAAAAAAATCATCCCGAGAGCAATGTGAAATCTTTCTCTTAGTTTCAAATCACACTTCAGATAGATATAAGATTTCAGGGAGTTGTAGCTAAGAACCTACTGGAACTTTCTTAAGTTTTATTGTCCTTCTCTCCCTCTCTCCCAAAAAAAAAAAGAATAATGAAAATTATCTGCAAACATGACTTTGGGTTAAATTTCAAACTAAGGACATGCATCCAGCTACAGTAGCAGGTTAAAACATAGAACGTAAAGATTTTTTTTTTAAATGACCTTGACCTTTGACCTTGACCCAAAGGTCACAATCAAGCTTAAGGATGTGGAAGTAGTTACAATTGTTAGTTAAAAAGAAACATAAAATAAATAACCCCCCCCCCCTTTCTTAAAAAAAAAATCACATCAACAACAACGTAGAATATTTCTGTAAAATTCAAACCAGACCTCGGATCGACACCAAATTTGGTTCCAATTGAATATAGACCTCAGAGAAACTTTCTGGAAAGTTTTACGGTGAGTTTTATAAGTATATAGAAGTCATGAAGCTGCACGGCAAAAACTACAAGTTCTGTTGTGTTTGAAATTAAAGTGCAGGTGAACGAAGAAATGATCTTAACCTTTTATTGGCTATTTCTTCAGATGTCGTTAATAGCATTCGATTCTCCTGATATGATATGACATTTTAATAACGAGCATTCTCTCTTTCTTTTACATGTGGAATTTATTTGATTTTTATTTAGAATTAATCAGTTTCCAGAAATAGCGATTTTCGATATATTAAAAACAATTCTCGCTTTCATTGTCCTGTTTCCCTTCTAAAAATGCATGTTGGGAGTTTAATTTCTGCTACATATATTTAATATAACCCAAAGAAATGCTTATTTAAATGTTTCATATTTATTTCAGGATATTCAGTCAGAAATGCTAAAATCCGAACCCGATCTTTAAAGCTTTCAACAAAGCTACATGTATTTACAAAAAAATCAGCATGCTCACAATATCGATGAATCGGGCCACAGTCCACTAATACATTTTCATTAGGGAACAGTGTTAACGTTTTCTCACGCAGCCCGTCCCTTCTTATTTTATATACTGCTTGCAAGTTCAGGAACTATTTCCTTTTACGGAACTCCTTTCTTCCCCTACCGATTCTAAAAATACGCTTGCATCTATTCTATAGTCCTAAACATTTTAACTTGCTACTGTTGTCGGAATGTGTGGCCTAATGGTTAGCGCACCTGCCTTTCAACCCAAGGGTTTTGAGTTCGATCCCTGCTTGAAGAGCAATTTTTTTTTTAAATAGACTTTTACGGAAACATCCAAAAATGTTTAACGACTAGTAATTTGTCTAGGAGAAATGATTTCTCTTATGTTTTATTAAGGTCTTTCGTCTTCAGCGGAAGACCCTTCTATTATTCTTCGGTTTCCTTTTCATTTTTATTAGGGTCTTCCGTCTTCAGCGGAAGACCCTTCTATTATTCTTCGGTTTCTTTTTTACCTTTATTATTATTAGGGTCTTCCGTCTCCAACGGAAGACCCTTCTATTATTGTATTGTTTCTTTTTCACTTTTATTATTATTATTATTATTCCACTTTTTCTTTACAATTTTTGTGCAGAAGATATCTCGCAAACGGTTCGATCGATTTTCATGAAATTTTCAGGGGTAATGCCTTGTGATCTGAAGATGATCCTTTTTTGTTCAAATCCTTAAAATTCACTTCCGGTCGGAAGTTATCGCCCTTTAATCGATTTTCAGATAACCATTTTGTCGACACAAAAACTAAAAAACGGCAAAAGCTAGAGCGCTGAAATTTTCAGCGATTATAGACGACATGTTGAAGTTTTGCACCTGGGTTTTCAAATTTTTCGGAAGTACCTAGTATGGAAGCTCGGTAGGGGTCGAAATTTAGGACATGAATCAGGAGTGAATTTTCGAGACATTTTTTATCATATCTCTAAAACTATGGAGATTTTCTAAAAACATATTGAATAGAAATTGTGTAGAATTACAAGATCTTTTATATGATATCAAAGAAAAAGGGCTGACTCATCACATTAGGGGCCGAGAGGGGCCGAAAGTCTTTCATCTATAACTCCTTAACGTTAAATATTTTGATATTAAATATTGAAGCAAAAATGTTCATCTTCACAATCTGCAACTATATATCTTAAAATTTTCTTCAAATATTACGTAATTAGGGGCCATAAGGGGCCAGAATGCTTTATCTTTGAAGCTCTTTATCTCGAAAAGGAGAAACATTTTGAAAAGCAATATTGAACAAAACTTGATTAGAATGATGGTCTCAACAATGTACATCCTTTGAATTTTTCCTAAACAGTCCCTATAAGGACTTAAAGGGACGGCCCCTAAATATTTCAAGTCTACATATCTCGAAAACGAAACGAAACTTCTGAATAGTTGTTGAACAGAAAGTCTTCAAAATTACAAGACCTTTCAAGTAATATCAAGAAAAAGGGGCTGACCCCTCAAATTAGGGGCTCAGAGGGGCCAAAAGTCTTTCATCTATAACTCCTTAACGTTAAATATTTTGATATTAAATATTGAAGCAAAAATGTTCATCTTCACAATCTGCAACTATATATCTTAAAATTTTCTTCAAATATTACGTAATTAGGGGCCATAAGGGGCCAGAATGCCTTATCTTTGAAGCTCTATATCTCGAAAAGGGGGAACATTTTGAAAAGCAATATTGAACAAAAGTTGTTTAGAATGATGATTTGAACAATGTGCATCCTTTGAATTTTTCCTAAACAGCCCCTATAAGGACTTAAAGGGACGGCCCCTAAATATTTCAGATCTACATATCTCGAAAATGAAACGAAACTTCTGAATAGTCGTTGAACAAAAAGTCTTCAGAATCACAAGACTTTTCAAGTGATATCAAGAAAAAGGGGCTGACCCCTCAAATTAGGGGCTCAGAGGGGCCAAAAGTCTTTCATCTATAACTCCTTAACGTTAAATATTTTGATATTAATTATTGAAGCAAAAATGTTCATCTTCCCAATCCGCATCTATATATCTTAAAATTTTATAAAAAATTTCGTAATTAGGGGCCATAAGGGACCAGAATGCTAAATCTTTGACGCAAGCTCGTCTAGTAATTATTAATTTCTTTAACCTTTCTGAGCAGAAATCTCTTGAAATGCCTCTGTTTATTGGATCTTTCCACCTATCTGTATGACCTTGACCTTTGACATTGAACTTTGTCCTTGATATATGACCTTGACATTAAGGTCAGAATGTTTACTGAGGAAGTGGAGAGTTGATTACAACTCCCAATGTGTAACAGGCTAAGGATTATTATATAAAGCCCCCCCCCCTTTTTTTTTTCGTGGAAAAAAAATGACAGCAGTTGCAACATGCAATATCTCTCTAGAATTGAATTCACACATCGGATCGACACGAAACTTTAGAGAACTGTAGCTGAGACTCCAAAGTAACTTCCTGTAGAGTTTTATGGTCTTTCTCTGAAAAATGTAGAAATTACATTTTTTTTCCGGAAAAACTTCAAAGAAAAAAATCATCCCGAGAGCAATGTGAAATCTTTCTCTTAGTTTCAAATCACACTTCAGATAGATATAAGATTTCAGGGAGTTGTAGCTAAGAACCTACTGGAACTTTCTTAAGTTTTATTGTCCTTCTCTCCCTCTCTCCCAAAAAAAAAAAGAATAATGAAAATTATCTGCAAACATGACTTTGGGTTAAATTTCAAACTAAGGACATGCATCCAGCTACAGTAGCAGGTTAAAACATAGAACGTAAAGATTTTTTTTTTAAATGACCTTGACCTTTGACCTTGACCCAAAGGTCACAATCAAGCTTAAGGATGTGGAAGTAGTTACAATTGTTAGTTAAAAAGAAACATAAAATAAATAACCCCCCCCCCCTTTCTTAAAAAAAAAATCACATCAACAACAACGTAGAATATTTCTGTAAAATTCAAACCAGACCTCGGATCGACACCAAATTTGGTTCCAATTGAATATAGACCTCAGAGAAACTTTCTGGAAAGTTTTACGGTGAGTTTTATAAGTATATAGAAGTCATGAAGCTGCACGGCAAAAACTACAAGTTCTGTTGTGTTTGAAATTAAAGTGCAGGTGAACGAAGAAATGATCTTAACCTTTTATTGGCTATTTCTTCAGATGTCGTTAATAGCATTCGATTCTCCTGATATGATATGACATTTTAATAACGAGCATTCTCTCTTTCTTTTACATGTGGAATTTATTTGATTTTTATTTAGAATTAATCAGTTTCCAGAAATAGCGATTTTCGATATATTAAAAACAATTCTCGCTTTCATTGTCCTGTTTCCCTTCTAAAAATGCATGTTGGGAGTTTAATTTCTGCTACATATATTTAATATAACCCAAAGAAATGCTTATTTAAATGTTTCATATTTATTTCAGGATATTCAGTCAGAAATGCTAAAATCCGAACCCGATCTTTAAAGCTTTCAACAAAGCTACATGTATTTACAAAAAAATCAGCATGCTCACAATATCGATGAATCGGGCCACAGTCCACTAATACATTTTCATTAGGGAACAGTGTTAACGTTTTCTCACGCAGCCCGTCCCTTCTTATTTTATATACTGCTTGCAAGTTCAGGAACTATTTCCTTTTACGGAACTCCTTTCTTCCCCTACCGATTCTAAAAATACGCTTGCATCTATTCTATAGTCCTAAACATTTTAACTTGCTACTGTTGTCGGAATGTGTGGCCTAATGGTTAGCGCACCTGCCTTTCAACCCAAGGGTTTTGAGTTCGATCCCTGCTTGAAGAGCAATTTTTTTTTTAAATAGACTTTTACGGAAACATCCAAAAATGTTTAACGACTAGTAATTTGTCTAGGAGAAATGATTTCTCTTATGTTTTATTAAGGTCTTTCGTCTTCAGCGGAAGACCCTTCTATTATTCTTCGGTTTCCTTTTCATTTTTATTAGGGTCTTCCGTCTTCAGCGGAAGACCCTTCTATTATTCTTCGGTTTCTTTTTTACCTTTATTATTATTAGGGTCTTCCGTCTCCAACGGAAGACCCTTCTATTATTGTATTGTTTCTTTTTCACTTTTATTATTATTATTATTATTCCACTTTTTCTTTACAATTTTTGTGCAGAAGATATCTCGCAAACGGTTCGATCGATTTTCATGAAATTTTCAGGGGTAATGCCTTGTGATCTGAAGATGATCCTTTTTTGTTCAAATCCTTAAAATTCACTTCCGGTCGGAAGTTATCGCCCTTTAATCGATTTTCAGATAACCATTTTGTCGACACAAAAACTAAAAAACGGCAAAAGCTAGAGCGCTGAAATTTTCAGCGATTATAGACGACATGTTGAAGTTTTGCACCTGGGTTTTCAAATTTTTCGGAAGTACCTAGTATGGAAGCTCGGTAGGGGTCGAAATTTAGGACATGAATCAGGAGTGAATTTTCGAGACATTTTTTATCATATCTCTAAAACTATGGAGATTTTCTAAAAACATATTGAATAGAAATTGTGTAGAATTACAAGATCTTTTATATGATATCAAAGAAAAAGGGCTGACTCATCACATTAGGGGCCGAGAGGGGCCGAAAGTCTTTCATCTATAACTCCTTAACGTTAAATATTTTGATATTAAATATTGAAGCAAAAATGTTCATCTTCACAATCTGCAACTATATATCTTAAAATTTTCTTCAAATATTACGTAATTAGGGGCCATAAGGGGCCAGAATGCTTTATCTTTGAAGCTCTTTATCTCGAAAAGGAGAAACATTTTGAAAAGCAATATTGAACAAAACTTGATTAGAATGATGGTCTCAACAATGTACATCCTTTGAATTTTTCCTAAACAGTCCCTATAAGGACTTAAAGGGACGGCCCCTAAATATTTCAAGTCTACATATCTCGAAAACGAAACGAAACTTCTGAATAGTTGTTGAACAGAAAGTCTTCAAAATTACAAGACCTTTCAAGTAATATCAAGAAAAAGGGGCTGACCCCTCAAATTAGGGGCTCAGAGGGGCCAAAAGTCTTTCATCTATAACTCCTTAACGTTAAATATTTTGATATTAAATATTGAAGCAAAAATGTTCATCTTCACAATCTGCAACTATATATCTTAAAATTTTCTTCAAATATTACGTAATTAGGGGCCATAAGGGGCCAGAATGCCTTATCTTTGAAGCTCTATATCTCGAAAAGGGGGAACATTTTGAAAAGCAATATTGAACAAAAGTTGTTTAGAATGATGATTTGAACAATGTGCATCCTTTGAATTTTTCCTAAACAGCCCCTATAAGGACTTAAAGGGACGGCCCCTAAATATTTCAGATCTACATATCTCGAAAATGAAACGAAACTTCTGAATAGTCGTTGAACAAAAAGTCTTCAGAATCACAAGACTTTTCAAGTGATATCAAGAAAAAGGGGCTGACCCCTCAAATTAGGGGCTCAGAGGGGCCAAAAGTCTTTCATCTATAACTCCTTAACGTTAAATATTTTGATATTAATTATTGAAGCAAAAATGTTCATCTTCCCAATCCGCATCTATATATCTTAAAATTTTATAAAAAATTTCGTAATTAGGGGCCATAAGGGACCAGAATGCTAAATCTTTGACGCAAGCTCGTCTAGTAATTATTAATTTCTTTAACCTTTCTGAGCAGAAATCTCTTGAAATGCCTCTGTTTATTGGATCTTTCCACCTATCTGTATGACCTTGACCTTTGACATTGAACTTTGTCCTTGATATATGACCTTGACATTAAGGTCAGAATGTTTACTGAGGAAGTGGAGAGTTGATTACAACTCCCAATGTGTAACAGGCTAAGGATTATTATATAAAGCCCCCCCCCCTTTTTTTTTTCGTGGAAAAAAAATGACAGCAGTTGCAACATGCAATATCTCTCTAGAATTGAATTCACACATCGGATCGACACGAAACTTTAGAGAACTGTAGCTGAGACTCCAAAGTAACTTCCTGTAGAGTTTTATGGTCTTTCTCTGAAAAATGTAGAAATTACATTTTTTTTCCGGAAAAACTTCAAAGAAAAAAATCATCCCGAGAGCAATGTGAAATCTTTCTCTTAGTTTCAAATCACACTTCAGATAGATATAAGATTTCAGGGAGTTGTAGCTAAGAACCTACTGGAACTTTCTTAAGTTTTATTGTCCTTCTCTCCCTCTCTCCCAAAAAAAAAAAGAATAATGAAAATTATCTGCAAACATGACTTTGGGTTAAATTTCAAACTAAGGACATGCATCCAGCTACAGTAGCAGGTTAAAACATAGAACGTAAAGATTTTTTTTTTAAATGACCTTGACCTTTGACCTTGACCCAAAGGTCACAATCAAGCTTAAGGATGTGGAAGTAGTTACAATTGTTAGTTAAAAAGAAACATAAAATAAATAACCCCCCCCCCCTTTCTTAAAAAAAAAATCACATCAACAACAACGTAGAATATTTCTGTAAAATTCAAACCAGACCTCGGATCGACACCAAATTTGGTTCCAATTGAATATAGACCTCAGAGAAACTTTCTGGAAAGTTTTACGGTGAGTTTTATAAGTATATAGAAGTCATGAAGCTGCACGGCAAAAACTACAAGTTCTGTTGTGTTTGAAATTAAAGTGCAGGTGAACGAAGAAATGATCTTAACCTTTTATTGGCTATTTCTTCAGATGTCGTTAATAGCATTCGATTCTCCTGATATGATATGACATTTTAATAACGAGCATTCTCTCTTTCTTTTACATGTGGAATTTATTTGATTTTTATTTAGAATTAATCAGTTTCCAGAAATAGCGATTTTCGATATATTAAAAACAATTCTCGCTTTCATTGTCCTGTTTCCCTTCTAAAAATGCATGTTGGGAGTTTAATTTCTGCTACATATATTTAATATAACCCAAAGAAATGCTTATTTAAATGTTTCATATTTATTTCAGGATATTCAGTCAGAAATGCTAAAATCCGAACCCGATCTTTAAAGCTTTCAACAAAGCTACATGTATTTACAAAAAAATCAGCATGCTCACAATATCGATGAATCGGGCCACAGTCCACTAATACATTTTCATTAGGGAACAGTGTTAACGTTTTCTCACGCAGCCCGTCCCTTCTTATTTTATATACTGCTTGCAAGTTCAGGAACTATTTCCTTTTACGGAACTCCTTTCTTCCCCTACCGATTCTAAAAATACGCTTGCATCTATTCTATAGTCCTAAACATTTTAACTTGCTACTGTTGTCGGAATGTGTGGCCTAATGGTTAGCGCACCTGCCTTTCAACCCAAGGGTTTTGAGTTCGATCCCTGCTTGAAGAGCAATTTTTTTTTTAAATAGACTTTTACGGAAACATCCAAAAATGTTTAACGACTAGTAATTTGTCTAGGAGAAATGATTTCTCTTATGTTTTATTAAGGTCTTTCGTCTTCAGCGGAAGACCCTTCTATTATTCTTCGGTTTCCTTTTCATTTTTATTAGGGTCTTCCGTCTTCAGCGGAAGACCCTTCTATTATTCTTCGGTTTCTTTTTTACCTTTATTATTATTAGGGTCTTCCGTCTCCAACGGAAGACCCTTCTATTATTGTATTGTTTCTTTTTCACTTTTATTATTATTATTATTATTCCACTTTTTCTTTACAATTTTTGTGCAGAAGATATCTCGCAAACGGTTCGATCGATTTTCATGAAATTTTCAGGGGTAATGCCTTGTGATCTGAAGATGATCCTTTTTTGTTCAAATCCTTAAAATTCACTTCCGGTCGGAAGTTATCGCCCTTTAATCGATTTTCAGATAACCATTTTGTCGACACAAAAACTAAAAAACGGCAAAAGCTAGAGCGCTGAAATTTTCAGCGATTATAGACGACATGTTGAAGTTTTGCACCTGGGTTTTCAAATTTTTCGGAAGTACCTAGTATGGAAGCTCGGTAGGGGTCGAAATTTAGGACATGAATCAGGAGTGAATTTTCGAGACATTTTTTATCATATCTCTAAAACTATGGAGATTTTCTAAAAACATATTGAATAGAAATTGTGTAGAATTACAAGATCTTTTATATGATATCAAAGAAAAAGGGCTGACTCATCACATTAGGGGCCGAGAGGGGCCGAAAGTCTTTCATCTATAACTCCTTAACGTTAAATATTTTGATATTAAATATTGAAGCAAAAATGTTCATCTTCACAATCTGCAACTATATATCTTAAAATTTTCTTCAAATATTACGTAATTAGGGGCCATAAGGGGCCAGAATGCTTTATCTTTGAAGCTCTTTATCTCGAAAAGGAGAAACATTTTGAAAAGCAATATTGAACAAAACTTGATTAGAATGATGGTCTCAACAATGTACATCCTTTGAATTTTTCCTAAACAGTCCCTATAAGGACTTAAAGGGACGGCCCCTAAATATTTCAAGTCTACATATCTCGAAAACGAAACGAAACTTCTGAATAGTTGTTGAACAGAAAGTCTTCAAAATTACAAGACCTTTCAAGTAATATCAAGAAAAAGGGGCTGACCCCTCAAATTAGGGGCTCAGAGGGGCCAAAAGTCTTTCATCTATAACTCCTTAACGTTAAATATTTTGATATTAAATATTGAAGCAAAAATGTTCATCTTCACAATCTGCAACTATATATCTTAAAATTTTCTTCAAATATTACGTAATTAGGGGCCATAAGGGGCCAGAATGCCTTATCTTTGAAGCTCTATATCTCGAAAAGGGGGAACATTTTGAAAAGCAATATTGAACAAAAGTTGTTTAGAATGATGATTTGAACAATGTGCATCCTTTGAATTTTTCCTAAACAGCCCCTATAAGGACTTAAAGGGACGGCCCCTAAATATTTCAGATCTACATATCTCGAAAATGAAACGAAACTTCTGAATAGTCGTTGAACAAAAAGTCTTCAGAATCACAAGACTTTTCAAGTGATATCAAGAAAAAGGGGCTGACCCCTCAAATTAGGGGCTCAGAGGGGCCAAAAGTCTTTCATCTATAACTCCTTAACGTTAAATATTTTGATATTAATTATTGAAGCAAAAATGTTCATCTTCCCAATCCGCATCTATATATCTTAAAATTTTATAAAAAATTTCGTAATTAGGGGCCATAAGGGACCAGAATGCTAAATCTTTGACGCAAGCTCGTCTAGTAATTATTAATTTCTTTAACCTTTCTGAGCAGAAATCTCTTGAAATGCCTCTGTTTATTGGATCTTTCCACCTATCTGTATGACCTTGACCTTTGACATTGAACTTTGTCCTTGATATATGACCTTGACATTAAGGTCAGAATGTTTACTGAGGAAGTGGAGAGTTGATTACAACTCCCAATGTGTAACAGGCTAAGGATTATTATATAAAGCCCCCCCCCCTTTTTTTTTTCGTGGAAAAAAAATGACAGCAGTTGCAACATGCAATATCTCTCTAGAATTGAATTCACACATCGGATCGACACGAAACTTTAGAGAACTGTAGCTGAGACTCCAAAGTAACTTCCTGTAGAGTTTTATGGTCTTTCTCTGAAAAATGTAGAAATTACATTTTTTTTCCGGAAAAACTTCAAAGAAAAAAATCATCCCGAGAGCAATGTGAAATCTTTCTCTTAGTTTCAAATCACACTTCAGATAGATATAAGATTTCAGGGAGTTGTAGCTAAGAACCTACTGGAACTTTCTTAAGTTTTATTGTCCTTCTCTCCCTCTCTCCCAAAAAAAAAAAGAATAATGAAAATTATCTGCAAACATGACTTTGGGTTAAATTTCAAACTAAGGACATGCATCCAGCTACAGTAGCAGGTTAAAACATAGAACGTAAAGATTTTTTTTTTAAATGACCTTGACCTTTGACCTTGACCCAAAGGTCACAATCAAGCTTAAGGATGTGGAAGTAGTTACAATTGTTAGTTAAAAAGAAACATAAAATAAATAACCCCCCCCCCTTTCTTAAAAAAAAAATCACATCAACAACAACGTAGAATATTTCTGTAAAATTCAAACCAGACCTCGGATCGACACCAAATTTGGTTCCAATTGAATATAGACCTCAGAGAAACTTTCTGGAAAGTTTTACGGTGAGTTTTATAAGTATATAGAAGTCATGAAGCTGCACGGCAAAAACTACAAGTTCTGTTGTGTTTGAAATTAAAGTGCAGGTGAACGAAGAAATGATCTTAACCTTTTATTGGCTATTTCTTCAGATGTCGTTAATAGCATTCGATTCTCCTGATATGATATGACATTTTAATAACGAGCATTCTCTCTTTCTTTTACATGTGGAATTTATTTGATTTTTATTTAGAATTAATCAGTTTCCAGAAATAGCGATTTTCGATATATTAAAAACAATTCTCGCTTTCATTGTCCTGTTTCCCTTCTAAAAATGCATGTTGGGAGTTTAATTTCTGCTACATATATTTAATATAACCCAAAGAAATGCTTATTTAAATGTTTCATATTTATTTCAGGATATTCAGTCAGAAATGCTAAAATCCGAACCCGATCTTTAAAGCTTTCAACAAAGCTACATGTATTTACAAAAAAATCAGCATGCTCACAATATCGATGAATCGGGCCACAGTCCACTAATACATTTTCATTAGGGAACAGTGTTAACGTTTTCTCACGCAGCCCGTCCCTTCTTATTTTATATACTGCTTGCAAGTTCAGGAACTATTTCCTTTTACGGAACTCCTTTCTTCCCCTACCGATTCTAAAAATACGCTTGCATCTATTCTATAGTCCTAAACATTTTAACTTGCTACTGTTGTCGGAATGTGTGGCCTAATGGTTAGCGCACCTGCCTTTCAACCCAAGGGTTTTGAGTTCGATCCCTGCTTGAAGAGCAATTTTTTTTTTAAATAGACTTTTACGGAAACATCCAAAAATGTTTAACGACTAGTAATTTGTCTAGGAGAAATGATTTCTCTTATGTTTTATTAAGGTCTTTCGTCTTCAGCGGAAGACCCTTCTATTATTCTTCGGTTTCCTTTTCATTTTTATTAGGGTCTTCCGTCTTCAGCGGAAGACCCTTCTATTATTCTTCGGTTTCTTTTTTACCTTTATTATTATTAGGGTCTTCCGTCTCCAACGGAAGACCCTTCTATTATTGTATTGTTTCTTTTTCACTTTTATTATTATTATTATTATTCCACTTTTTCTTTACAATTTTTGTGCAGAAGATATCTCGCAAACGGTTTGATCGATTTTCATGAAATTTTCAGGGGTAATGCCTTTTGATCTGAAGATGATCCTTTTTTGTTCAAATCCTTAAAATTCACTTCCGGTCGGAAGTTATTGCCCTTTAATCGATTTTCAGATAACCATTTTGTCGACACAAAAACTAAAAAACGGCAAAAACTAGAGCGCTGAAATTTTCAGCGATTATAGACGACATGTTGAAGTTTTGCACCTGGGTTTTCAAATTTTTCGGAAGTACCTAGTATGGAAGCTCGGTAGGGGTCGAAATTTAGGACATGAATCAGAAGTGAATTTTCGAGACATTTTTTATCATATCTCTAAAACTATAGAGATTTTCTAAAAACATGTTGAATAGAAATTGTGTAGAATTACAAGATCTTTTATATGATATCAAAGAAAAAGGGCTGACTCATCACATTAGGGGCCAAGAGGGGCCGAAAGTCTTTAGTCAATAGCTCCTTAACGATCAAAATTTTGTAATGCATTACTGAAGCAAAAATGTTTAACTCAACAATTTACAACTATATATTATAAAATTCACATCATATATTACATAATTAGGGGCCATTAGGTGCCAGAATGCAAAATCTTTGACGTTTTATATTTCAAAAGTGGGAAATATTTTGATAAGCAATATTGAACAAAAGATGTTCAAAATAATGTTCTAAACAATATGCAACGTTTCATTTTTCTCTAAACGTCCCAATTAAGGAGTTAAAGGGCCGGCCCCTAAATACCTCTTTTGCTAATATCTCGGAAACGAAAAGGAATTTCTGAATGGTTGTTGAACAAAAAGTGTTCAAAATCATAAGAGCTTTAAAGTGATATGAAGAAAAAGGGGCTGGCCCCTCAAAATAAGGGCCGAGAGGGACCGAAAGTCTTTAATCAATAACTCGTTAACGATCAATAGTTTGTGATGCATTACTGAAGCAAAAATGTTAATATTAACGATATACAACTACATATTATGATATTCACATTATATGTTACATAATTAGGGGCCATGAGGGGCCAGAATGCAAAATCTTTAACGCTATATATCTCGAAAGTGTGAAATATTTTGATATGCAATACTGAACAAAAGATATTCAAAATAATGTTCTGAGCAATATGCAACCTTTTATTTTTTGCTTAAGTCCCCAATAAGGAGTTAAATGGCCGGCCCCTAAATACCTCTTTTGCTAATATCTCGGAAACGAAAAAGAATTTCTGAACAGTTGTTGAACAAAAAGTGTTCAAAATCATAAGAGCTTTAAAGTGGTATGAAGAAAAAGGGGCTGGCCCCTCAAAATAAGGGCCGAGAGGGACCGAAAGTCTTTAATCAATAACTCGTTAACGATCAATAGTTTGTAATGCATTACTGAAGCAAAAATGTTAATATTAACGATATACAGCTACATATTATGATATTCACATTATATGTTACATAATTAGGGGCCATGAGGGGCCAGAATGCAAAATCTTTAACGCTATATATCTCGAAAGTGGGAAATATTTTGATATGCAATACTGAACAATAAATGTTCAAAATAATGTTCTGAACAATATTCAACCTTTTATTTTTTGCTTAACGTCCCCAATAAGGAGTTAAAGGGCCGGCCCCTAAATACTTCTTTTGCTAATATCTCGGAAACGAAAAAGAATTTCTGAATAGTTGTTGAACAAAAAATGTTCAAAATCATAAGAGCTTTAAAGTGATATGAAGAAAAGGGGACTGGCCCCTCAAAATAGGGGCTGAGAGGGGCCGATAGTCTCTGATGAATAACTCTTTAATGCTCAACATTTTGTAATTCATTACTGAAGCAAACATGTTTATCTCAACAATTTACAACTATATATTATAATATTCACATCATATGTTACATATTTAGGGGCCACAAGGGGCCAGAATGACAAATCTTTGGCACTCTATATCCCAAAATTGGGAAATATTTTGATAAGCAGTGTTGAATAAAAGATGTTCAAAATAAGGTTTTAAACAATATGTAACCTTTTCATTTTTGCTAAACGGCCCCATTAAGGAGTTGAAGGGCCAGCCCCTAAATATTTCTTTTGCATATATCTCGGAAGCGAAAAAGAATTTCAGAATAGTTGTTGAAAATGTTCAAAATCATGAGAGCTATAGGAAGATACCAAGAAAAAAGGACTAGCCCCTCAAAATAGGGGCCAGGACGGGCCGAAAGTCTTTAATCTATAACTTTTTAATGATCAATATTTTAATACACACTACCGAAGCAAAATTTTCGTCTTTATTTATTTTTATCATTATATTTGAACAAAAATCTCAGTCAAATTCTGACCTCATCTTATCAAAAATCGGACGGAAGACCCACTCGTTGCTCGCAACGAGATCGCATCTAGTTATTATTATTTTTTTCTGTCCAAATTTTGTGCAGACGATTTCTCAGAGATGGTTGGATGGATTCACTTGAAATTTTCAGAGGTGATGTATCATGATCTAAACCTTATTCATTTTTTTTATTTTTTGGAAATTCACTTCCGGTCGGAAGTTATCGCCCTTTAATCGAATTTTTAGTGACCATTTTGTCTACACAAAAACTCAAAAACGACAAAAGCTAGAGTGCTGAAATTTTCAGTGATAATAGAAGACATGTTCTAGTTGTGCACCTCAGTTTTCAAATTTTCTGGAAGTGCCTAGTATGGAAGCTCGGTAGGGGTCAAAATTTAGGACATGAATCAGGAGTGAATTTTCGAGACATTTTTTATCATATCTTCAAAACTATGAATATTTTCTTAAGACACATTGAACAGAAATTATGCAGAATTACTAGATCTTTTATATGATATCAAGAAAAAAGGGCTGACTCATCACATTAGGGGCCAAAAGGGGCAAAAAGTCTTAAATCCATAACTCTTTAACGATCAATATTTTGTTATACATTACTGAAGCAAAAACGTTTATCTGAACAATCTACAAATATATATTATAATAAAAATCTCATATGTTACATAATTAAGGGCCATAAGGGGCCAGAATGCTAAATCTTTGACGCTTTATATCTCGAAAGTGGGAAATATTTTGCTAAGCAATATTGAACAAAAGATGTTTAAAATAATGTTCTAAACAATATGCAACCTTTCAATATTTGCTAAACGTCCCCATTAAGGAGTTGAAGGGCCGGCCCCTAAATATTTCTTTTGCATATATCTCAGTAATGAAAAAGAATTTCTGAATAGTTGTTGAACAAAATGTGTTCAAAATCATAAGAGCTTTAAGGTGAAATCAAGAAAAAGGGGCTGGCCCCTCAAAATCGGGGCCAAAAGGGGCCGAAAGTCTTTCATCAATAACTCTTTAACGATCAATATTTTGTAAAATATTACTGCAGCAAAAATGTTTATCTGAGCAAACTACAACTATATATTATGTTATTCAAATCACGTTACATAATTAGGGGTCATGAGGGGCAGAAATACTAAATCTTTGACGCTTTATATTGAAAGTGGGAAATATTTTGCTAAGCAATATTGAATAAAAGATGTTCACAATAATGTTCTGAAGAATATGTAACCTTTCAATTTTTGCTAAACATCTCCATTAAGGAGTTGAAGGGCCGGCCCCTAAATATTTCTTTTGCACATATATTGGAAACGAAAAAGAATTTCTGAATAGTTGTTGAACAAAATGTGTTCAAAATCATAAGAGTTTTAAGGTGATATCAAGAAAAAGGGACTTGCCCCTCAAAATAAGGGCTGATAGGGGCCAAAAGTCTTTCATCAATAACTCTTAAACAATCAATATTTTGTAATACATTACTAAGGCAGAATAGAGCATCTTCACACTCCTTAACTATATCACGTTGTTGGCATCATATGTTTCGTTATAAGGGGACAATAGGGGCCAGAATGCTAAATCTTTGATGTTAAAAAGGGACATTAGGGGCCAGAATGCTAAATCTTTGACACTTTATATCTCGAAAGTGGGAAATATCTTGATAAGCAATATTGAATAAAAGATGTTCACAATAACGTTCTGAACAATATGTTACCTTTCAATTTTTGCTGAACGTTCCCATTAAGGAGTTGAAGGGCCGGCCCCTATTATTTCTTTTGCAGATATTTCGGAAACGAAAAAAAAAAATGTAGAATAGTTGTTGAACAAAAAGTGTTCAAAATCATGAGAGCTGTAAGAAGATAGCAAGAAAATAGGGCTGGCCCCTCAAAATAGGGACCAAGACGGGCCAAAAGTCTTTAATCTATAATCTTTAATGATCAACATTTTGTTATAGATTACTGAAGCAAAATTGTTCGTCTTAACAATTTATTTATATCATTATATTTGAACAAAAGTCTCAGTCAAATTCTTATCTCATCTTATCAAAAATCGGACGGAAGACCCACTCGTTGCTCGCAACGAGATCGCATCTAGTTATTATTATTATTCTTTTTTTTTTCCTTACCGATTTTGTGCAGAAGATTTCTCGGAGATCTCTCGATCGATTTGCTTCAAATTTTCAGGGTTAATGCGTTGCTATCTGAAGTTTATAACACCGCTTCAGTTTTTGAGAAATCACTTCCGGTCGGAAGTTATCGCCCTTTGATCGATTTTTTGATAGACCTTGTGTCTGCACAAAAACTCAAGAACGACAAAAGCTAGAGTGCTGAAACTTTCAGTGGTGATAGAGGACATGTTCTAGTTGTGCACCTTGGTTTTCAAATTTTCCGGAAGTGCGAAGTATGGAAGCTCGGTAGGGGTCAAAATTTAGGACGTGATTTATGAGTGAATTTTAGAGACATTTCTTATAATAACATTTTAAATAAAAGTATTTTGTTAAAACATATTGAACGAAAAGTCTTTAAAATCACAAGACCTTTTATTTGATATCAAGAAAAAGGGGCTAACCCCTCAAATTAGGGGCTCAGAAGGGCCAAAAGTCTTTCATCTATAACTCTTTAATGATCAATATTTTGTTATAAATTACTGAAGCAGAAATGTTCATCTTAAAACTCTGCAACTATATATTATAAAATTTTGATCATATGTTACGTAATAAGGGGCCAGAAGGGGCCAGAATGCTAAATCTTTGACACATTATATCTCGAAAAGGGGAAATATTTTGATAAGCAATATTGAACAAAAGATGTTCAGAATAATGTTCTAAACAATATACACCCTTTTATTTTTTGCAAGACATCCCCATTAAGGAGTTGGAGGGCTGGCCCCTAAATATTGTTATTCTATATATCTCTTAAACGAAAGGGAATTTCTGAATAGTTGTTGAACAAAAAGTCTTCAAAATCACAAGACCTTTCATTTGATATCAAGAAAAAGGGGCTAACCCCTCAAATTAGGGGCTCAGAAGGGCCAAAAGTCTTTTATCTATAACTCATTAATGATCAATATTTTGTTATATATTACTGAAGCACAAATGTTCATCTTAACATTCTGCAACTATATATTATAAAATTTTGATTGTATGTTACGTAATAAGGGTCCAGAAGGCGCCAGAATGCTAAATCTTTGACACTTTATATCTCGAAAAGGGAAATTATTTTGATTAGCAATATTGAACAAAAGATGTTCAGAATAATGTTCTAAACAATATACACCCTTTTAATTTTTGCAAGACATCCCCATTAAGGACTCGGAGGGCTGGCCCCTAAATATTGTTATTCTATATATCTCTTAAACGAAAGGAAATTTCTGAAAATCACAAGAACTTTCATTTGATATCAAGAAAAAGGGGTTGATCCCTCAAATTAAGGCCCAGAAGGGCCAAAAGTCTTTCATTTATAACTTTTAAATAATCAATATTTTGTTATAAATTCCTGAAGGAAAAATGTTCATCTTAACATTCGTTAACTATATATTATAAAACTTTGATCGTGTGTTCAAAATAATGGGTCATAAGGGGCCAGAATGCCAAATCTTTGACACCTCGAACAAGGGGAAATATTTTGATCAGTAATATTGAACAAAAGATGCTCAGAATAATGTTATAAACAATACGCATCCTTTAACTTTTTATAGACGAATATCTCAGTCAAGATCTTGACTTATCTCATCCAAAATCAGACGGAAGACCCACTCGTTGCTCGCAACGAGAACCATCTAGTTATTATTATTATTCTTTTTTCTCCTTACAAAATTTGTGCAGAGGATTTCTCGGAGATGGCTCGTTCGATCTCATTCAAATTTTCAAGGTAGATGCGTTGACATCTGAAGTTAATTCCGGCAAGTCCGTTAAGGGATATTTACTTCCGGTCGAGAGTTATCGCCCTTTTATTAAAATTCAGAGCACCTCCTTGTCTGCGATGGAACTTAAAAACGGCTTAAGCCAGAGCGCTGAAATTTTCAGTGATGATAGAGGACATGTTGCCATATTGCACCTGGGTTAAGATATTTTCCGGAAGTGCCTAGTATGGAAGCTCGGTAGGGGTCGAAATTTAGGACACGAATCATGAGTGAATTTTTGAGACATTTTGTATCATATCTTTTAAAGTATAATTATTTTGTTAAAACATGTTGAACAATATTTGTGCAGAATAAAAAGATCTGTAACATGATATCAAGAAAAAAGGGCTGACTCATCACATTAGGGGCCAATAGGGGCCGAAAGTCTTTAATCGATAACTCTTAAACAAGCAATATTTTTGTATACATTACTGAAGCAAAATTATTTATCTTAACAAACTACAACTATATATTATGATTTTTACGTCATATGTTACATAAATAAGGGCCACAAGGGGCCAGAATGCTAAATCTTTGAAGCTTTATATCTCGAAAAGGGGAAACATTTTGAAAAGTAATATTGAACAAAAGTTGTTTAGAATGATGATCTGAACAATGTGCATCCTTTGAATTTTTTTCTAAACAGCCCCTATAAGGACTTAAAGGGACGGCCCCTAAATATTTCAAGTCTACATATCTCGAAAACGAAACGAAACTTCTGAATAGTTGTTGAACAAAAAGTCTTCAGAATTACAAGACCTTTCAAGTGATATCAAGAAAAAGGGGCTAACCCCTCAAATTAGGGGCTCAGAGGGGCCAAAAGTCTTTCATCTATAACTCCTTAACGTTAAATATTTTGATATTAATTATTGAAGCAAAAATGTTCATCTTCACAATCTGCAACTATATATCTTAAAATTTTCTTCAATTATTACGTAATTAGGGGCCATAAGGGGCCAGAATGCTTAATCTTTGAAGCTTTATATCTCGAAAAGGGGAAACATTTTGAAAAGCAATATTGAACAAAAGTTGTTTAGAATGATGATCTCAACAATGTGCATCCTTTGTATTTTCCCTAAACAGCCCCTATAAGGACTTAAAGGGACGGCCCCTAAATATTTCAAGTCTACATATCTCGAAAACGAAACGAAACTTCTGAATAGTTGTTGAACAAAAAGTCTTCAGAATTACAAGACCTTTCATGTGATATCAAGAAAAAGGGGCTAACCCCTCAAATTAGGTGCTCAGAGGGGCCAAAAGTCTTTCATCTATAACTCCTTAACGTTAAATATTTTGATATTAATTATTGAAGCAAAAATGTTCATCTTCACAATCTGCAACTATATATCTTAAAATTTTCTTCAAATATTACGTAATTAGGGGCCATAAGGGGCCAGAATGCTTAATCTTTGAAGCTTTATATCTCGAAAAGGGGAAACATTTTGAAAAGCAATATTGAACAAAAGTTGTTTAGAATGATGATCTCAACAATGTGCATCCTTTGTATTTTCCCTAAACAGCCCCTATAAGGACTTAAAGGGACGGCCCCTAAATATTTCAAGTCTACATATCTCGAAAACGAAACGAAACTTCTGAATAGTTGTTGAACAAAAAGTCTTCAGAATTACAAGACCTTTTATGTGAGATCAAGAAAAAGGGGCTAACCCCTCAAATTAGGTGCTCAGAGGGGCCAAAAGTCTTTCATCTATAACTCCTTAACGTTAAATATTTTGATATTAATTATTGAAGCAAAAATGTTCATCTTCACAATCTGCAACTATATATCTTAAAATTTCCTTCAAATATTACGTAATTAGGGGCCATAAGGGGCCAGAATGCTTAATCTTTGACGCTTTATATCTCGAAAAGGGGAAATATTTTGAAAAGCAATATTGAACGAAAGTTGTTTAGAATTATGTTCTCAACAATGTGCATCCTTCGAATTTTTCCTAAACTGCCCCTATAAGGACTTAAAGGGACGGCCCTTAAATATTTCAAGTCTACATATCTTGAAAACGAAACGAAACTTCTGAATAGTTGTAGAACAAAAAATCTTCAGAATTAAAAGACCTTTCATGTGATATCAAGAAAAAGGGGCTGACCCTCTCAAATTAGGGGCTCAGAGGGCCAAATGTCTTTCATCTACAAGTCCTTAACGTTAAATATTTTGATATTAATTATTGAAGCAAAAATGTTCATCTTCACAATCTGCAACTATATATCTTAAAATTTTCATCAAATATTACGTAATTAGGGGCCATAGGGGGCCAGAATGCTTAATCTTTGACGCTTTATATCTCGAAAAGGGGAAACATTTTGAAAAGCAATATTGAACAAAAGTTGTTTAGAATGATAATTTGAACAATGTACATCCTTTGAATTTTTCCTAAACAGCCCCTATAAGGACTTAAAGGGACGGCCCCTAAATATTTCAAGTCTACATATCTCGAAAACGAAAGGAAACCTCTGAATAGTTGTTGAACAAAAACTTTTTAGAATTACAAGACCTTTTATGTGAGATCAAGAAAAAGGGGCTGACCCCTCAAATTAGGGGCTCAGAGGGGCCAAAAGTCTTTTATCTATAACCCCTTTACAGTAATTTTCATCTTCACGATCTGTTACTATAAATATTTTAAAATCTTCATCAAACATTGCGTTTTTAAGTGCCATAATGATCAAAATTTTGTTAAACATAATTGAAGCAAATTGTACGTTTTCACTATTTATATATTTATGAACGAAAATCTCAGTCAAATTCGTATCTCATCTTATCAAAAATCGGACGGAAGACCTACTCGTTGCTCGCAACGAGATCGCATCTAGTTATTATTATTTTATGATGTTTTAAAATAGGAATTATCACTACTTTAAAACATTGTTACAGTACTGTATGTACAGCTCCTCAAACAATAGCTTACAACAAACAGTAGCTTACAATTCATCACAATTACTTTTCCTTTGCTCCTCTCTGAATGAAAACCAAACAAATATGTATGTCCAAGCAAGACAAAGATTTCTGAACAATCCAACAACTTTGGAAGTTTCAGATCCAAGATCTTTTAGAATACTCAATAGTTATCATAAAGTTTATATTTTAAGTTTCTTTTCAGTCTACTTTATGCCATTGGTTAAGATTCAGAGGTGAAAATGTTCAAAGTGATCAATGCACAACAAGACATTAAATGTTGAGCCTTTAATAAAACACTCCATTTTCCTATTTTAGGCACATTTTTCTCATCAGGAAGTTTCCTTTGAAGGGGCTGGCTATTTTTTTTAAATTAATAAATCTTGACATTATAATTATTTCCTGGTTTGAAATTCCAAATTAAGTCAGTAAGTGGAAGGATCTATTTCTCTTGATTTCCTTTTTTGATAAGTTTTTGCTGTACAAGAATTAAACATAAAACATGTCTACAGATGTCTGTTTAAAATGCATAATTTTTTCATCATTATCATCATAAGCAAACATGTAACATGTACATTTGCTTATCTCAGAAGGTATTGCAATACATCAGCTATTAACCATGGCATGGCAAGGACAGACGTATTCTAATTCAATTTACATGCAAAATACTTTGGCTTTCAAGGAACATCATATCTGATCACATGAAATGTAGCCTGAATTTCTATTATTATAAAAAAACATCAGAATTCAAAAAGACTGGTGCCAAGTGCAGACAAAATCAGTGTGAGAAATATTGTTTTAGCAGCTGCAGTGAGCTGTCTTGCAAGTAACTTTTTCCAATTTATTGTTTACAAGTGTTACATATTGATGAGATGCTTCAAATACTACTGTACGAGTTGACTTTTCTTCATGTTAAACTTTCCAGCATTTGGCATTTCTTGACACCTCATGCAATGAAATTGTGATAAAGCTTGGAAAACCAAGTCATTTCAAACAAACAGCAGGCAGAAAAAAGAAAGGCTTAGAGCATACCTTGCTACAAGTTCTCCATGGTTACTGAATTAATAAACTGTTTTCCAGTTCATATTTTGATGGATTTATGCTTAAAACATGATTGATAAATCCATCCAAATATGAACTTGAAAACAAGAACAACAACAAAATGTTATTTCATGTTTTACCTAAGAAACCAGCTACCACCCAAAATTAGCCACTTCAATTGATAAAAATGCCACTTAGAAATCAAAAATTTAAAGAATAATTGTTGTAAGTCTTCAAGATTTTGTTCATAAACTTCAACCCCTAGCCTGTTACAAGTTATTACAAGTCATATCTAACCCTTTACTTTAAAATAAAGGGAAGACACTGACGAAAGCTTATTCATATAACTAGCAATGTTTCAAAATCTTGATAAGTATTTAAAGAAAGAGTACTAATTAAGATGCTGTATGAAACTGAAAGTACATCATAAACAAAATGACTTTCTTTTTGAGAATCCTGAAACATGGGGCTGCTAATCTGTGATCAGTACCTAGGTTACCCAAATGCCAAGAAAAAATTCAAGACAAGTGCATGTGGAATGCTGCAGCAGAGAGGTCATATAATCGCTGCAGATCAATTGTAATGCAAACACTGTATACTGTGAGTGTTTACCATAAACATATATTACACAACAACGACCTTGAATAAATTCAGCTTCACGTAAAACAAGAGCATGATTGATCATTTTCCTTCTCAAAACATTATATTGCTACATGAATTATGAAGATCAACAATTTTAAGTTGTAGATATAAAAGTAAATTGCAAAAATCTTGGATCAGCATACCAAACACATCCATGAGAATCCATCCCCAATGTGTTACTCCATTTGTTTTACACTAATCTCTCGCTGTGCATCAGCAGTGGTGCATAGCTGTAAAAACTCCCGTTTGCTGACGTCAGAATGAAATATGACCTAAAAAGACATTTCCAATTTTGTTCAATGTTACCATACAGTGCTTGCATCATTAAAAATTTCATATATAACAACTCACGTCGAAATGTCATTGACCACCTTAAAAAAATCGTAAACAACTTCGTAAGCGCGAAAAAATATAAACAATAGTTAGCTAGCCGCGTTTCGTATAATTAAGATTAACCATAAATTACAACCTTTAGTCTTACTATAGAATGGGGACAATTTACTTATTAATAAATATCAAAATAAAACAAAACTGCAAGCTTAGCCTAAATGAAATTAAAAAAATAATAAAATTTTAATTTTAACTACATCGGGCTCAACATGCTTAAAACATCCAACCTGAAGAGCCACGAAGTTTCGGATAAAGTTGCTCAACAGTGAGAAAGAATGGCAGAAGGTGGAGTAGATACTCCTCCTTGGGCATCACGTATTCAGTGCAGGTATCGACGGCAAATAGGCAGCAGTATTACAAATTACTTACAAGACAGAATAAATTGTTACATAATGACAGGATTTAAAAAAAACTTCTTAAGATTTCACGAAAGACCATGTCTCCATGATCTTCTTTTATGCATGTTTTAAATTTGCATTATTAGTGATGAAACAGAACTTATATGCAGGTTAATTCATCACTGTAAAGTTTGAATCACTTTACAACAGCAATATTTGCACTAAAGCCATCAAATAAAAAGAAATATCATTTGTAAAAAAAATAAAAAAAAAAAGATTTCATATAATTAAGAGTTCAGTTCTTATAAAAGTAAATGTGATACAAGTAAATTATTTTGCTAAATCTTGCAGGTATTATCTTCACGGTGTTTGTCGTCAAGGAAGTGACTGTCACTATGCACATGACAAAGCAGCAAAACCATCCAATGTCTGTCGTTACTATTTAGCTGGAAGATGTTCATATGGAGCAGGATGCAGGTATCGTATGGATGGCTCAGTGAAGAAATTAAACAATAATCTTTCATACATGACATAACATATTAGTCCTAGGGGTGTTGGATAATCAACTTGTCACAATGTCAATGAGGCAATGCATCAATTGCAATGAAGGAAACAAGGAGATTTATTTTACACCTTTTGCAAACATACCAATTATATGCATTCCCCAAATTTTCCCTTGAATATGATGGGAAATTTGGGCAATATTGCCCTCAGCTTATACGGTTAAATTTCATTATCTCAAACTCGATGGGACCCAGAAAAAAACTTTGAGATATCCATGGGTTCAAGATATTGAGGGTAAAATACTTAAAGAAAAAGGGCTTGGGACTTTCCAATCACTTCGACATATCCAATGTAGTCAAGATATCCATGTTCGAGATACCGAAGTTCAACTGTATTATGGCTTCCTCGCAATGCCAGGGGTCCTGAGTCAACACGTTGCCGTGGTACCCCTGGCCAATTTCATTCAATATTTCATGGGCTGACTGTAGCAACATCTTTTGAAAAAATTACAAATCTTGATTGTTTTTCTTATCTCTCAACCAATCATGTTAAGCTGTTCTTTGATAAACAACTTGTAACACATGCATTTGAGGAGTCAAGTTGAATCCTTTCTATTTACATTATCTAACTATTTATGAAAGCTTGAATTTGATTGGTGCTTCTCAATGAGAGAAGCAAGCTCTGAAATATTGAATGAAATTGGCCAGGGGTCCCTTGGCAATGTGTTGACTCAGGACCCCTGGCATTGTGGGCAAGCGGTAAATCTAGTCTTCCCGACTCCCGATGCCCGACTCCCGACGGTCCCGGATTTTGGTTTTTTGGCGATTTCTTTTTTATCGATGCACAGAAATTCTTCAAACTTTTCAGGCACCTTTTCTAAGTTTAAATGAATTCATTAATCCATAAAAACCTTAATAAATTTACGTATTTAATACTGGATCAGCAGTATCACCTGCCAAAAAGCGGTAAATCTAGTACTCTGTTATAAATGCAAAAACCAAAGACGGACGTCGCTGTTCTCGTAGAATCGCGATTAAATACAACAAATTGAAGTATAAATTTTTTAAAGAAATAAGAGGAAAACCTCATTTACATGCCAATTAATTTGCATGCACAAAAACCCCACACTTGTAGAACTTTGCCACAACATGTTTGAATGTGTTCCCAGGCTCTACGACGTGAACGTGGTTCTACCTCAGATTTTCAATCTAATTAAAATATTATATTTTATATTTCATTTTAGTCACATCTTTTGGAATTACGTTTGCATTTTAATTAATTATATGTTTACCCTATTAAATGCAATAGATTTAAAAAAAAAAAAACATGCATACAATTTATGAATCATCTAACAGTATTCCCTGGCACAACCAAGTTACTATAGCTTGGACTGTATATCTCTTCACTTTGAACTGTATCAGATGATTAGGAATTTAATTATTTTATCCAAGCTGACAGTGCTAAAATATAGCTTTAGTTACTGAAGTGATAATTGTATTAAATAAATTTTCTATGATAAAAAATGTCTTAAAGAACCTGACTTTAAAATCACTTTGATATTATGGATTATTATAGAATTAAAATGTTTTTTTTTTTTTTTTTATTGATAACACCATGCAATTATTCCCGCATGCACTGAAATACTAAATCCATCTTTTTGAGAAAAAATATCTTCCCAATTAATATCAATATTTTTTTGATTATCTTTAATAATATTATCTACGAAACCTCACGTCTCCGTTATGTATCGATGTCCGTCTTTGGTTTTCGCATTTATAACAGAGTACTAGTTTTACCGCTTTTTGGCAGGTGATACTGCTGATTCAGTATTACATACGTAAATTGGTAAAGGTTTTTATGTATTAATGAATTCATTTAAACTTAAAAAATGTGCCTGAAAAGTTTGAAGAATTTCTGTGCATCGATAAAAAAGAAATCACCAAAAAAACCAAAATCCGGGACCGTTGGGAGTCGGGCGTCGGGAGTCGGGAAGACTAGATTTACCGCTTGCCGGCATTGTGAGGATGATATTATGGCTGTGAAAATAGGACTTACCCTGAATTTCTCTGTAGTGGTGATATTAAAGGTGAAACAACTGGTAAACAGCCATGTATGCCATATTAGTTTTCCTATCTCCCATAACAGCATTAGGGTATATATACCCTTCACCTGGCACTCATGGCCTGTGTGTAGTGTTTATTACATTGTCTTAGTGTTAACATTTGATTTTGTTGTTTTTACATGTATTTTGTGCTTGTTTTTAAAGTGAATTGACCTATGTAATTGATGTTACTTTTTCTCCTGATGTGATATTGTTGCATTCATTTAAAGATTGTATCATGACCGAGTAACATTGGCGATATAAGACACATCCACACAGGTTGGATTTGTACAGCAAAATACTTTGATCCTTGGGGAAGTCAGGGGCTTATATAGTGGCTCAAGAATAAGATGCTTTCATAGAGAAATATGACAGAGAAGAATAAATATTTTCCTTTTACAAGTTGTGTTCAGCTTTTATGATCCCTGTTTCAAAACACTTGCTTTGTAATTAATTTTAATTCATGGAATTTTGCCAAGTTACCATGGTTACAATTAAGACATTGACAAATTATGTCATTGATTCTTTTTTTGCTATTTTCAGATTATTTTTAAATATTTAATGCTCAATTTGGCATCCAGTGGACATTTTTACACATGAAACTCATTTTTTATTACCCTGTCCAATAATACATGTACGACAAAGTATACAGTTAACTCAAGATACAATAATTCTTTGGTTTGTGGGGACAGTAAACAAATATTTGAGTGCTGTAAAATACAAATGTGCAAAGATATAATACACTCTCCTCAGCTTTTCCAGCCTTACTCATTTAAATCAAAGTATTTATCATTTTTATTATCACATCTGGATCTCTGGACTTATTTTTTTGGTAAGGTACAACATTTTCATTGAATCCTTTGATTTCTTTATGGTTTATTTGAAATCAACAGATATGATCACTCCAAACCCAAACCACCAGCTCTGAAACCTACTCCAGTTCAACGAATAATGAATCCTGTACAAAATAAAACAGAATTATCACAACTGAAAATGACATCATTGAAGAAAGGGGGTCAATCAGATACGTCACAGCTGCCTTCCACCCCTAAACCTCCCGAGCAGTGGGTCAAGGCTACAGAGTTTGTTCCTGGAAAACCATATATATGTTCCTCAAGTAAGTTCTTTGTATGATTAAGCTGCAGGTTCTCTTTTAGTCAAGTGATTTATTACAGTATTTATTTTATATTATAATATATGATTTATAGATTTATTTTTGATTTCCTTGTATCATTTTATAAATGATACTAACTGATAAGTAATTTATAGAAATAAGAGTGCCATGATTTTTTATAAAATTGTACTTGAAGGCCAGAAAGTAGTAATCTCAATTCTCAGACACTGCTGTATTTAACACTGCCACATGGATCAATTTTATGCATGTATTGAAAGGGGGAACACTTTTTTTTTTCATTTTTCCAAGTTGAAAAAAAAATGAGTTATTCCCCTTTTTCTTTTTTATCCATACTCTGACCAATCGCATCATCTCGGGTCTTTCTGTCGGAGGTCGGAAAAAACAACCTCGAATGTATTAACATCACCGGATGTTAAAAATTCATACAAAATGGAGTCGCTTCCTATTTATTAAAGCATTGGAAAGACAGAGTTAGAAGTCACTCCTGTAGTATATTTAAGGTAATATCTTTACATTCAATAAAGTTGAGTTCCAAACTCTACAGATAAGAGGTCTCCCTACATTTATTTCAAAGTTTATGAAAAGGGGGGTTGTCATGGACGCCTGCGTAACACATTCGAGGTTGTTTTTCCGCTTGTTGGAAAGGCCCGAGAAGTTTCGATTGTACTCTGACATCCACACTGGCAGGACTCTATACTGATACAAATTAATCCAGATATCATCAGAAACATGACAAACAAATGACAGGACTCCATACTGATAGAAAAAATCTAGACATCTTCAGAAACAAGACAAACACATGACAAGACTCCATACTGATAAAAAATCCAGATATCATCAGAAACATGACAAACACATGACAGGACACCATACTGATCAAAAATCCAGGTACCAAAACATGACAAAACACATGACAGGACTCGATACTGATTAAAAAAAACACTCTATCGATTTATTTCTCTCCATAGTACCAGCATCTTATGCCAAAGCCACCAAAGATGAAGAATCCGATTTGTCATTGTGTTATGGAGAGGAGCCTGTCTCTAGTGGGCAGTTATTGTGCCCATATTTGGCAAAAGGGGTGTGTCCCTATGACTCGGAGTGCGAGTATATCCATGGAGACATGTGTGAGATGTGTGGATTGGCTGTTCTGCACCCAACAGACAAAATTCAAAGAGAGGAACACATGAAGGTTGGGGACTATATTTCATTGGATACTACTTCTCAGAGTGTAACCTAGGATGAAAATTTCCATATTATATTATTTTTGTATTATATTTTGATCCAAAATATATCAAATATCTGTGGACATCAGCAAAGAATTTTACAAGTCTTTGAATACATACATGTACATGAATTTTGTAAAAAAAAAAAAAAAAAAACATGGTTTGTGGTGTAAATATAATGGATTTAACAAGTCCTTAAATAAGTACATGAATTTTGCGGAAACCATGGTTTGTGGTCAAAATGTGATACTTGTTTCAGAAATTCTTGTATTCATTATGTATTATTTGACAGATGTGTGAAGCAGAGTTGGAGGAAAACATGGAACATTCTTTTGCCATTGCCCGGAGTAAAGATAAGGCGTGTGGAATCTGTATGGACATTGTGATGGAGAAGCAGCCCCCTACAGAACAGAGATTTGGTATCATGTCTGACTGTAATCATATCTTCTGTCTGTCCTGTATCAGAAAGTGGAGAGGTGCCAAACAGTTTGAAAGGAAGATAGTCAGGTAATTAGCCCCCACCCCCACTCACAGACACACACATAGAATATGTCTGACTGTAGTCACATCTTCTGTCTGTCCTGTATCAGAAAGTGGAGAGGTGCCAAACAGTTTGAAAGTTTGAAAAGTCGAATTCAACCATGAAACGGTATGTGCTAATCCCGCACAGAGAACAAAATTAAAAAATGAGTGGGTTTAAAAATTCAATTCCAGTGTTTAAATATTGCATGAGTAAATAGAACTTGTTTACGTCTGATTTTCCCTGAAAACATTAAGATGTTTATCCGATGTAATTTTAGAAACAGATTTTTAGCCAATCAAAATCTCTGTGCGGGATTAGGCGATTAGCACATATCATTTCATGGTTGAATTCGACTTTTCCACTCGACGAGCAGAGTTTTGAAGCTGTTTATGGAGACTAAAGAAAATAAAGACAAGCATGCCATATATGGTTGTGTAGATAAATTATCGTAGAAAACATAGGTATAAACAGTTTGTCAGTGTATTTCCTCTGAAAGTGTAAATGAGTGCGATTCTGGGGGAGGGGGGTACTCTGTGTAATTCGGAGTTAGATACCTTGTGTTATTATTATACTATGGGTTAAAAATTTATTACCGAAACATGTGCCTGTGCTTCATTCATAAAAGTAACAAAAAAGGAAATATCATCATTCAAGTTATCCTTTTTGCTATTCTTCCATCTTTTTGGTTAGAAGTTAGATCACTAGAATCATACAATTATTGTGCATTTTGAGATGTTGTTAATCATTAAAACAAATGAATAAACTAAACCAGTTAGACTAGGACATGAAAATTTTACAAGACTTGACCTCAACTTGACTAGATCTGACCTTACATCCCTGGTTCACTGAATTAATAAACAAGAATATGAGCATGAAAAAAAAAAATAACTGTCGAATAACATTGTCAATGTAATCAAATCGATGCTTATCATAAGTTGGTTTTGGTGCAAAGAAAATAATGTAATAAACTTCTTTTTATTGAGTTCAAGAAAATATATGAATAGGAGATTTTTTGTATTTCAACTTGATTTAGTTATATGACTGGTTAAATTAAAACATATACCATGCAACAGTTGTCATAATTAAAATGACCTTGCAGGAAGGATAAATCTTAGAAGAGAAATGGCGGCATGATTAATGAAATAATGATATGTATGCTAATAATAGTGTATTGAATAATTGTTAATAGTATATTAAATCAAGGACTTATAATCAGTAACTGTTGGTGTACATTAAAACAAGTAGAGTTTTCATGGTTGTTTTATTTTGCTTTGGGATCGAAAAATGAAAGTGAAACCTGATCTAATACATCGTTAAACAAGAAAAATCTGTAAATTTTGTGGCAAGTTTTACTTCATTTGATCTTTGATAGAAATATTTTTATACGATCTATCATTAGTAGGGCTACCTTGAAGCAAAATGAACTAGACTGAACCATACTTTTACTAGTCTGATTTGGTTGGACGTGCCTTAATGTCTATGACCTAAGTGTCAGTCATGGTACTAATTTATTGGGCCAAGGTCTTCAGAAATAAAAACATGGAAGTCAACTTTGGGCTATAATATATAAACATGAAGTCATTAAAAATGAACACTTGGCATATATTGTGGTTATTCAAGTATATCTGGGAAGGTCAAGGTCATTGGGGGACAATAGTAAAATATTACAATATGTTGCAAATTTGTATCAGAGAAACTCTAAAGAAGTTGGGGGATTATTTATGTGAAACTATTGAGTTGTGTTGTTCAGGTGACCATCAAGGTCCATGGGCCTCTTGCTTTTATATAATTGTTTCAAGTCAAAATATTTCTTTCTGTAGAGCTTGTCCAGAGTGTCGAGTTAGCTCTAACTTTGTAACACCAAGCAAATACTGGGTAGAATCAGACGAGGAGAAGAATAAACTGATCGCTGGCTACAAAGAAGCGCTAAGGTACGTAAAACAAAGAAGCACTAAGGTACGTAAAACAAAGAAGCACTAAGGTACGAAAACAAAGAAGCACTAAGGTACGTAAAACAAAGAAGCACTAAGGTACGTAAAACAAAGAAGCACTAAGGTACGTAAAACAAAGAAGCACTAAGGTACGTAAAACAAAGAAGCACTAAGGTACGTAAAACAAAGAAGCACTAAGGTACGTAAAACAAATACGTGATAGAATGAGGTTAGGAGATATATAAACTGATTGCTCGCTACAAAAAAGCACTAAGGTATGGAAAACAAATATCTGGTAGGATGAGGTCAGGAGCTGTAAAATAAGCACTAAATTTGTATCTGAATGTGTCTTTGTAGCCCTATATTTTATCTGAATATCAGAGACATTATCACTCTTGTCGTTATTACTCAGCCTCCAAGAAGAGAAGCAATTCCAGCTCACATACGATATTATAATGTGATTGATTAATATAAAATTCTGTATATACCATTGTATATACATCTTTTTATGTTAGAATTAAAACCTCTCCTCCTTTTTCCTTTCAAACTTTAAAAGAGGAAAGTAGGATCTCGTATTAACATGATCATTTTAGATGTCAAAAATGTCAAAACATATATTTTTTTTTGACAGTAATAAATCCTGCAAGTATTTCAAGCAAGGTTCTGGAGACTGCCCCTTTAATGACAAGTGTTTCTATCTCCATGCTCTCCCTGACGGGACAATCGCGGAACCTAAGCCTCGCATCAGACGTAGAAGGCAGAATGCTGAGGGTGATATTGACGTGATGGGCCGCATCAACCTTTGGGACTTTCTGGAGGAATATGACAATCGCCTGGATCAGCTCTTTCTGTTAGAACTGGAAGCTGAGCTGGATAATGTTCTCCTGGATCTCTGGTTTGTTGGTGATGAATCCACTGATGATGAGGAATTTTGATAATACCCTGTATAGATTTTGTATGATATAAGTCTACTGATGATGATGAATTTTGATAATACCCTGTAGTTTGTTGCCTGCTTCAAGCAAAATGTGTAAATATGATCTTTTTATGTGATACTAAATGTACATAATAGGTTTAGGTTTTGATTAACTAAATATGTGAATCTTTCATCTGCATTTATGAAACAATAGTCCAGTGACTTCTTTGTATATATTTATGTGAGTTATTTTGAGTGTACATGTAATCACTAGGCATATGTTATACAATGCGTACATGGAAAATTGGCATTATGTTGTATGAGAAGAGAATGAAAGAAATATACAGCAAAATGGTTTACTCTTATTGTCACTGGAGTTAGAGATATGTATAAGGTTAGATGACAAGTTGATTCTATCACCAAACAGCATGTAGTTACTTCCCCTTGACACCATGTATGCCATAGAATGTTATTATTGTGACTGTGATATCAGTATGTATGACTAAACATGTAATACATGATACTATATATATGGGCTAATCAAGCTGGGGGGGGGGGGGGATGGAGTATAGTGATGAGATGTCTATCCATACATCCTTCCGTATATCCATACACTTTGGGGTTCCCATCTCTTATCTGCATGAGACTTTCACAGAATCTTTGTCACATAGTGCCATTGTGCACCTTCTATTTTACCTTTTGATTGGACAGGAATTAGGGGCTTCCCATAGCAAAACATGGACACTGCCATTCTTTCTATATCATTGGAGGACCCACCTCTTAGCACATTTCCTCCTATACCACTGAATAGACTTCACAGAATCTTTATTACATTGTTCAGTTGTGCATCTTCTATTTAATGTTCTGATCAGACTGATATTTCGAGTTTTCACAGCAATAAAATGGACTTTGCCATTATATTCATGGGAGCGGGGTGGGTGGGGGTATCATTTTGTGAGTTCAGTGCTCACAGTACCTCTAATTTTCATTTATGAAGTAACAGTTTAAAATTATCAACCACTGTTTTTACTGTGCTATTGTTGAGGCTGTAATGCAATCAAAATATAAGAACATTGCCAAGTTAGTTACAAATGTTCCTCAGAGATTCAGTAAATACAGATCCTGTTCTGTTCCGTTTGTTTAGATATGCTTGGGTGACTAAATAGTTCTCTTATATGTGTACCTGAAATGGTCAACTTTCGCTGACTTCCCCACCTTCGTTTTGATTGAAAAAATATTCCCTTTATATTTGACAGGAATTTAATGTGAATATTTTCCCCTTCTTTCCTATGTAACTGTGTGAATGAGCAGGTATAAGTAAACAAAATAAAGAAGAGAAGCAAATATATTTTTTGTTGTTGTACAAATCTGAGAGGATATATATAAGTCTAGCGTACAGTGTACTTTTTAAAGCTGAACACGATTCGTAAAAGGAATGTGTCCGCCATATTCGATTGGTCTCTCGCTATATCTAAGGGCCGCTATATAAAGCCGCTCACTTACTCACTGTTCAGTGTAATCAATCGTCACCGGTGTAGACGGACGTATGCTATACAGCACTCGGTACCGACAAAAAAATAACTGTGTACTTCTTCTAATGCAGGAGAGTAAGATACCAAAGAAACTTACAACAGTTGCACAGATCAGTGCAGTGATACAAACACAAATACACGTTACTGCAATAAAATGTAAACAAAGGTAATGCTAGATGACCAGCACTATTACGGGTCGCCATTCCACGCCGATACCCGTGACAATAAAGCAGTCAGGTGTAACGAATGCGAAGAGTATACCCCGGTGCTGATATCGCAGTTAGTAATATCGAAAATTTACCAGTTGTGTTCAGCTTTAAGTACTGTAAACCAACTTTTATTCACGTGCAAGAAATATACGCGAGTTTCGCGACCTTGCTTTACTGACGAATATTTCTCACCGCAAACTATTCAATACGTTCTATTTCCACTATGGAAGAGTTATACGTCTTAGTGCGCTCTTTTGTGAAAAAGTCGGAAAATGTACAAATCTCGCGGGATTTCTGGGACAAACGTAACATAAACATGTAAACAATATGTTGAATGTCGATGAACAAATCTTAAGAAAATGCAAATGAAATATTTTATTGTTGTGAACTTTATATACATCAAGAGTAGGAATGACAACGATATCAAATTATATCTATTTTTGATCGTATGTATCTATTCATCGTATGGTACCTCCAAATACAATACACATGCCTCGGAAATGTCGTATTTTTTTTTATTAATGGATGATAAATTTAGGGTTCTCGCTCTCTTACATATGTCTTTTAGTTCTTCTATTCTTTGATTGGAATGACAAATACATTTAACATTTAAAATTGGATTGAGATTGGCATGTTTTGTATTATCCGCAACGCCATGCTGTCCCAGTCAGACGACCAAACGCGCCTCTAATTTTGAAGAGTTCACTAATGGAAATATAACGTATTCCTTATGTATTCATGTGGAATATTTCCTCGGTCGCAAAACTAGTCGACGCGGATAAGTTTGAAACTTACAAATCGTGAATAAAAAAATTTGGTGAATAATAGTTGGTTCATAGTATTAATCATCAGGAAGGTAGACTTATTGCTATGAAAATCGTTCTTCACTATTTTTATAGGGTTTTTTGGAAAGAAGTATAGCATATTTTATTTTTGTATTGTACCTGTAGGTTTGCTTCAGTTGAAAAAAAAACTGAGGGACTTCAGACTTGATGATTTTAAGGCAGATAATTTTCTGGCGGCCGTCAGAAATTATATGGCGGCCGCCAGTTAACCTTCTGGCGGCCGCCAGATCTATTTATCTGGCGGCCGCCAGAAACCAGGGGCCTATATACTAGGTCCCTGCAGAAACTTATCTGGCGGCCGCCAGATAAAATATTTTTTCTACCTGGCACATACCAGCTTCCGTATAAAAGCCGTTTTAGCGCCATATAATGTCATATCGGTCAATAGTCTTTTTTAACAGTTCTAGTCCAACAGTCGCCGGAACAGTCAAAATGCTGAACTTATTTAGGCATAGTCTGTAGAAACTATATATAAATTGTTGATATAACTTGTTGATTTTTGTTGGACGATCTCTCCAAATCTGAGGTTCAATGGATCGTAAAATACTTAACACTGTATCGGTCCAACATCTTACCGAAAGGTTCAACATTATATATTTAAGAGATGAATTTGAGAATTCATGAGGACATGAACTACGGCGTTTCAACGTTTCACGCCGACATATTTCATGAAGCGCGCTAGCGCTTCATGATAAATATGCAGACGTGAATGTACCTCATGAATTCTCAAAAATTTAAATCATTATATCTTATATTTACATTATTTTTCTGATGACTTACCACATATTTTTGTAATTCAACGATCATTTTTCATAAAAGTTTGCACTATTTTTTTTTTACTTCAGTCGCTTCACAATGGAAATATTCTTACTCATCCCACGGTAGTTCATGAGAACATGAACTTTTTCTAATATGCAAAGAATCTTAAGGAAAAATATTTGGAAATGTAAATATAAATTATTATTTTGGATGGTTCATGAAAATTTTTTAAGATGTTAGGCTTTTCTGTAGGATAAATTGAAATAGAATAGGATTTTTAAAAGGGATAACAAATCGGTTTTATTTGACGGATAAATTACATTATCCCCCGTTGAAAATGTAATAAATACAATCATATATACATATATATTCTACTTGTATGAAATATGAAGATAACGAACAGTATTCAATTTCGAAAGTCCAATAAAACGATACAAATTTGGAGTAGAGCAAACACGGAACTCAAAATTTAGAGGTGCATGGGATCAGGTGCCATGGAGGAGTGAGCATCCACTGCCGACCAGTCACACCCACCGTGTGCTCCTTGTCATAATCGGAAAAAACCCGGAACAATCCATAGACAGTTAAGTGTATAACTAATGGCCTAACAATTAGTATGAAAAACATCAGTCAGCATTTGACTCAATGATAGATTGCATGTGATGACAGACTCAATGTATCGACCGTAAAACTTGCAATATGATGACTTCAAACGAGACTGTTGATATCCTTGTTTCATCAACTTGTTTTTCAATAGCTTGTCTCGTTTTAGAAATTGTTCATACGTAGAACATGCTCTTGCGTATCGAATCAACTGAGAGACATAAACCCCATATGCAAGTGATAAGGGTATATTGCTACATAAGTAAGGGAAGTTGACGATTGAAAAGTTGAAGACATCACGTTTATCATAAAGCTTTGTTGTTGGGTTACCATTAACTTCTTTTCTAGTAAAATCAGATGTGTCAGAATCTGTGGTATCTTTTATTTCAAGCTCACTGGGATATATCGAGTCGACATATGAATGAACGTAACTATTGTTAATTGATAATAGGTCGCCGATATATCGATTTGTCGAGTTGAAGGCCACAGCAAGTGTTTTCTTGTTCTCATGTAGAAGTTTTTTAATAAATTCTGCTTCATATGAATACAAAAATAGGTCTGCTAATAAGGGGGCGCAATTGGTACCCATGCGAATTCCAATAGATTGTTGGAAGACCTGATCTCCAAAGTTTGATCCTTTACATAACCACATAGGAACGGAAAAAGGACACAAATAGAATGTATAAGTGATTGTTTCTTTAGTATCATGACAAAAAGAATTGTTCTGTTTCATCTGGTTTGTATGGTGGCATATTTCTGCCACAACTTGTCAGATATTTATGTCGACCTGTCAGATGTTTATGTCAACTTGTCAGATAATTATGTCGACTTGTCATCAAATCATCAGGACCAGGAACTTGGTATCTTGTTATTAAGCAAGTTAAAACCACTAACTGACATCTACTTGTCATCATAATATCTGACAAGTCGACATCATTTCATGAAAAGTAAATATATTTTTCTATCAAGACGACATAATTTTCTGACAAGTCGACATAATTTTCTGACAAGTCGACTTGTCAGATGTTTTGTCGACTTGTCAGATAATGATGTTTACTTGTAGAATATTATGTCGACTTATCAGAAAATTATGTCGGCTTGTCAGATAATATATTGACTTGTCAGATCTTTATGTTGACTCGTCAGATACTTATGTCGACTTGTCAGAAAAATATTTTGCCAATTGACTGCCTAAACTGGCATGGATACATTTTCATGTTGAATTTTTAAACACATGAATAAATGACAAGTTAACAAAAAGATCTGTCAAGTCGACTTGATTATCTGACAAGACAACAGAGAGATCTGACAAGTCCACATAATTATCTGTCAAGTATGGTGTTCCGTTGGGGCCACTCGCACCTTCGCACTCTCGCCTTTAGGGCGAAGATGCGAGAGTGCGAAGTTGCGAAGGCGAAGATGCGAAGGCGAAGCGCGAAGATGCGAAGGCGAAACTGCGAGGGTACGAAGGCGAAGGAGCGATACTAATATCGCACTTTCGCCTTCGCATTTTACTTCCGTACTGTACTTCTACTAGTATCGCTCCTTCGCCTTCACACCTCCGCCCTCGCACTTTCGCCTTCGCCTTTTTTTTTGTGGAGTTCTCTATCGTATGCTTACAAAGTAGATCGAAGTATATCTATTGCATATGTGCACATTTATATTACACCAGGATATATCAAAATCAAACTTTTTACAGTTTATTGATCATGATAAAATTTTATGTTCCCTGTCCTTTAGTTGAGACTGGGATGCACACCACCACTACGAATACATATATATATCTATATATAATTTTGCTCCTCCACCATGCACCAGTTACAACATTCATTTACCATCATTACATTGTATAATCTACCATTGTATATAAAATTAGAGTGTCCAGTGATCAATTACACTATTTCTCGTTTCATAAAATAGCAAGTGTATATTTATTAGTAAAAATGTCATTGTACAACGAATTCCAACCATTGCTTGGCATCCATTTTGGCGCCGTCTAACTAATCTAGCGCATGCGTACCAATAACATCCAAGAGCCCACTAAAATTGACTCATAACGATAAAGAGCTCCACAGAAGTAAACTGCGAAGGCGAAAGTGCGAAGTTGCGAAGGCGAAAGTGCGATATTAGTATCGCTCCTTCGCCTTCGCACCCTCGCAGTTTCGCCTTCGCGCTTCGCCGTCGCATCTTCGCACTTTCGCTCCTTCGCCTTCGCACTCCCGCATCTTCGCCCTAAAGGCGAGAGTGCGAAGGTGCGAGTGGCCCCAACGGAACACCATAGTCAAGTGGAGGGGGGGGGGGGGGCAGAAATACCATCAAATGTTTGCATTCCATAAATTTGCTGTTTATAAAAAAAAAATTCAAGCTGAAAACATCGAAGTTTTGTGTTCTCCTTTGATAAATAAGGTAAAAAGCAAGAATTTCACTTTATTTTCCGTTATGTGTATTGAAGGTTTTTTTCCTCCATTTTTTAAAGCCACTGAAGGGGACTCTGCTATCAAATCAACAACTTTTATTAACACTATTTTGTAGTTCTAGCAATTTTTCTTGAGTACCAAAACATTTTCATTCAACTTTTGGTGATATTTAATAACATTGCAAGCTTCCTTGGCACCCTGTCTAGAGCTAATCGGCTTACAACTTTTATCTGCAGGACTACTCATTTGTCAAATAAAAAAAAGGAGTATCCTCTGCCATCCCTCTTCATACTAACTGTCCTTCAGATTTTTGTAAATGATAAGCAAGTTCCATTTCTCGTTTCAAATATTTCATTTAATAAGGATTTCAATGAAGTATATGTAACAAAACAGTCATATACATCTATGAGTATGAGTTCCGTAGACAACACTCATCTCCCAGGTATATTAAATAAGTTAATATGAATTTGACATTTATAGCCTAATAAATTAATGGATTGCAGTGTACGTGCAGTGGAGAATTGTACGCTACTTTGTACTAAAATTTACACGCTTTTTACCTAAGTCGCAATTGCATTAAACAGTCATCGATATTGATGACATGAAATGCTGATGAAGACTTCTAAAATGGCCACGTGATCAAAACTAACCAATGAATAATTGTCCCTTCTTGAGCCCCTCAGAACTACTTTACATACATTTTTATAATACAAAGAAAATAGTGTCTCTAAAAATGTTCTATATGTAAAGTAAGAGCTATAGATTCTATTTGATATACAGAATAAAATAAGTTCAACAAACAATCTGTAATAAAACGGACACACACAATCTACGGCATTATACATGTAATACAGAACAATAATACGTACACATCAGTCTAACGCTACACATTCAAGTTCTAAAAACATTTCATCAAATAAAACATTATTAAATCACAATTTTGCAATAAAGTAACATTCAAGTATCAATTATAAGTATTTGATGACATGGACAGTGTTATTTTGATCTTATCAATTGTAAAACGATAATGTTTATGTCATGTGACTATTTCCTTCGTAAGAAAGATGACAGGCGCCCGATGTATAACATGCGTTATAATACCAAAACAAGGAATTAAGTAAATTTCAGTCGTCATATGGTAGATAATAATAAAATGCTGACATAAAACGTATCACTGTCCCTTACTATCTGCTGAACAAAATCTCCTGAGACCATTTAGTAATACAATAACATTTTCTTACATCTGTACATGACTACGTCAAATTGTGGCGGTCAGACGGATTCGATTGCCGTTGTTCAGATAGCTCAGTTGGTAGAGCACCTGCCTGGAGATTCACTGGAGATTGACGTTATTGACTTTATAGAAAAAATTCTGTAATTACAATTTTTTTTATAAAGTTCTTTGGAGTTTTTGAAAACCCACATTTAATTTACATCACATCTGAAATATACTGTAGCACAGACAGTATGTCTAAAATGTCTCCTTTACAGCAGTTTTGTTTTGCACTCGAGCATCCTCCCTTTTACTTTAGGGTTTTGACACAGGAAACAATTGTTAATTATTTTAATTTAATTAAAAACATTTAAGACAGACAGCTGCGTGCAAAAGTAATTACAATAGCTATTATCCCAAACAAGCTCAAACCACTTAATCCGCAATTCGACATCGAGAATAGCTATTAATCTCTGCTGAAGAAGGCAATCAAGTGATGGTACCCATAATGCTATCTAATAATTTTTAAGGGGATATTATATGCTGACACGACATTGATAAAATCAATGCGACCCAGCAACTTGTATTAAAGAAAATTATACAATTCTACAGAATAGACGTCCGAGAGCAGTTTTGAACTCTTGTATATTTAAAAGATAAATAAGGGGATTTAAAAAACTGTTACAATTTACAAGTAAAAGCAAAATTATAATCAATGTTGTATCCGAATTTCGATTATCTTTCATGCTATCAAGTGAGAGAACCACGATATAAGGACCGGAAAACACGAATAGCAAAAGCAATAAAAGACCGACCAATTTCATCGACTGAAAAAGTCGCCTTCTTTTCAATTCGTTAACATGTTTAGATGTTTCTTCAGACAAGTTTGAATAACGTTTCTGTAGATCGTACATGGCGAGACAATATAACACTAGAGTCATAAATATAAACATTACACCAAAAAAGGCCATAACCCATCCATATAAGGAAATGTGGTTGCTGAAAACAACTGTGTAATCACACCCAGCGCTAGCATAATGTTGTGGTGGAGAGACCAGGGAAGATATTGTAGCCACGATTCCAAGCCATCCCAGAATGTATACGAGGTATTTCCGTTTGTTTTCAAACAGTCTGACATTCCGATCATATTCCGAAATAACAAGAAATCGATGTAAACTTATACAGAAGCTTTGATAAAGCGACATTATTAAGCTTAAAGAAGTAATCACACTCAACAAAATACATAATTCCAAAGATTTTGACAAGCTTATAAACATGAGACGAACTCCTTGCAGAAATACACAACACCCAAAAGCAAAGTCGTTTACAGATAAACCCAGAACCAAGCCAAAATATGTGCCTTTTCGCAGATGACTATTTTTACAAAATACCACAACCCCTAAACCATTGGTAGTCATAACAGCTATACCAATAGGTATTGCAATTAGTGACTTCGCTGATAAAGAAAAGTAACCTTCATATCCTGTTGAGTTATTCCCCGCAGGTTCCTTGAATGTCCCTGTATTTGTTTCATTGCCCGCATTTTCTGGTTTTCCTATCCCAGCATTAATTATGTTTGATTTTGGTTCCAAATTCAAGTTATCTAAATCTACTTCTTGTTTTATATCGCTTGTATTATGCATCCCACACGATTTTCCAGTGCAGTTTACATTTTCCTTGCCATCATGTGGTTTAAGAGTTGTTTGGATGCTTGCATTTGCAAACAATTCCATTTGCGACTCGTTTCTCACTGTAACTGTAGTGACATCCAGAATGTCATCATCTTCAACAATAGTTGTAAACGATGTCGTTGTTGGTGTGTTAAGACAATCACTGATCAAGATCAAAAATGATATAGATTTGAGAATTGTCCTTGCATTGTAAGTTAAGTGTATCTTATTGAAAGAATTGTCCATTTTTTTCTCCTTGTTGTACTTTAGATTTTCCAAAGATGAAAATATATGTCCTATTAATAGAAATATAAAGTAAAAGAAAATATTTTGAACACATGATTTGATTTGATTTGATTTGAACATATTTTATTGTTTAGATGGTACAACAAAAGGATTGGACACAAGTTCTTAAAACTTAGAACGTCCTCTCCTTTATAACAATTAATTACACAAAATAATTACACAAGACATCTTAAGTACATGTATTCATTGTCATTGTCATTGTACACCATATTTATAACAAATAAATACATTTCTGGGACTGCATTTAATTTTACAATTTAAACAAAAATATGCTTTCAACCTATGTATAAATAAGCTTATCACAAAATATCTTGATCCAATGAATTAAATTCTGTCCAAATAATTACTGATCTAGAAGATGGGACCCTCTACGATTTCCTTGTGGAAAACTGACCGTAAATCGAAAGTTTTCGACAACGGAATCAAACTGTTTTATCAGCAACTGAAACCATTATATATATATATATATATATATATATATATATATATATATATATATATATATATATATATGACATATGGCTTTAGGAGACCATGGAGGATATATTTTCTGGCTTGGGGAGACCACTGGATTAAGGCGACCTTTTTCGGTCTCCCTATTATTTTGACCTCATCAGTATTGCAAATGTCTTTTTTTAGATAAATAAACAGTCTGCCATTAAATATTATTAATCTTTAACTCTGTTATTTAACATTCAAAAGTTGTCTAATTTCTATCATCTTCCCTAAAAAAGAAAAGAATTTATAACCTACGTATAATTTCAAAGGATAATTTTTCTGCATTTTGGAGACCATGAAAAACATGCAATTAAACAAAAAATCTAGCATATATATTTTTTCCGCTTTTGATTTGTTCAAATGACTGTTTCTTTAACTTAGTTTTTCAGGTTTTATGTTAAAAACCTAAAAAGGAAAAATATTGTAAATTTATGAACCATGTTTTGAATTCTTAGCAAGTGCTTTCCGTCACTTGTTCCGAATGCCATCGGAATGCCCCTTCAGTTTTCAGAAAATGACCTCTGAACACCATGGATGTTGAGAAATTTGGGTAAGTAACTAAAATGATACAGTAATAAGTTGTAATTAAGAATACACAAGACAAACGTTCGTTGTTGTTTTTTTTTTTTTTATGTTTTTTTTTTTTTTTTGGCCTAGATCTAGTAATTTAGCTTTTAAGAGAAAAAGTATGATTTTAAATAATCGTTAGACTATAGTTCGGTATATAAAATCCTGAAGGAAATTCGAAATAAAGTTAAATGATAGGCCCCTATATTTTTTAATTCTTTTATGCAAGTCCACAAACAAATTAAATATTTAAAGATTAGGCCGAACGTAGAAAAAAATGGTCTCGCAAGTTGACGCAGCTATTTCGAGCTTAAGAATTTAAATTAAACTTTCTGTAAACAACATGCAGGACATGATCATCATGATATAGTATAAATGAAACAGACCCTGTAAGAAAAAAAATAGCTGTAATTTAATAATTGTTTATTAATATAATGTGATCCTCTGCTAATAGAATATATATGCTGTAAAAAAAATCTGAATCAGGGTGAAGCAGATTTGATACAATACATGGCTGAAGGAACGGGGGGGGGGGTGGGGCAGGCCCCCTGTAATTTTGCTGAAATTTAGGTATACTATAGAAAACATTGCTCCTTTATGCTTGGGCCCCCTCAATAATAACCTCTGATGATCTATTTTTCTTTTGCTTTTGGGCCCCCTCAATAATGACCTCTGATAATGTATTTTTCTTTTGCTTATTAAAAAATTTTTGGTTTGTAGCCACCCCCAACCTGAAACTGAAAAATGTTGTTTGGTTGTGCTCACCCCCCCCTCCCCCCCACCCCCCTCCAACTAAATTACGTACGGGCCTATTCTCCATCCCTGAGGTTTTCTTTCACCAAAGAAAGATTAATTGGTAACAGTTCAGATATATATAGCAATATTTACGGAAGGGAATATTCTCGTTTAATTATGAAGATGTGACAGTAACTCAGTCAAAGCCACAGTGAGTGTAACATTTATTTAATATTATTGTTAATGTTTACAAATAGTGAACTACTGATACTATGAAATTTTAATGGATATATAGAAAATATACAAGTACAACCATTTATTGTAAAGCACATACATGAAAAGCTTCTTTTTTTTCCCAAGCAATTGGAAATTCTTCATTTTTTCATGAAATTATTTTATTTCGTATGTATGATAATTTATTTCGTATTTTAATTCAGTCAACAAATCATTGTCGCAGCCTAGTTCCCTTCATTATTTTCAGCAGTTCAGTGACAGAGATAAAATGATCATTTGAGGTTTATACCCCCCCCCCCTTCCCCACCAAATGAAACTGAAAAATGTTTGGTTTTGGTCCCCTTCAACTGAAATTGATTCCTACTTACCATGCTTACAGGCTTAACTATGAAGATGTGACATGGAGTGTAATATCAATAATTGTTCAGATGGATACATAAGCTGATATACGTATCAAATTTTAATGGATGGATAGAAATTAATATACAATTACAACCATTTATTATAAATTACATAAAGATAATTTTTCAAGCAATTTGAAATTCTTCATTTTTTATGATAATATTTTATTTCGTTTTGGTTTGTTCGTATCAACAAATCTGTGTACGAGTTAATAACGCAGCCTGGTTCCCTGCATTTTCAGTGACAGAGAACCAGAATAAGATTGCAGGGAAACAAGCCTCAATCAATGTTACAAGGTTTGAGGTTTGTTTATTTTATATTTTAATTTACACTTTTTAAAAATTATTATTATTATGCAAAAATCTGTGTGTAGATGAATATTTACATTTTAATGTTAATTAAGTCGTTTTGTGGTTCATTTATTTGCGGTGACTGTCCCACGTGTGTTTACCTGTTTACATTCACCTACTGACCTAAAGTCTTCAAAATATACCTTCTGTAATCATGACTGTTGTAATCTTGTTTTTATGTTAGTTTACCGTATGTAACTTGACTGTTGTATAGATTTATAGCGATCACTGCAAGCTTTTAATATTTAGGTGAAGAGAAATTTCAGACTATCAATCACAGGCACTTGTTTCATATACGGTGCATCCCTACTTATTTTTACCACAAGATATCTAACTCAATTTCAGGCACCCCCGCTTCAAGCTCGTATTTTGTTCATGTATCATTATCAATCATTAACCTACTTTTAAATGACATCGTTCGCTTCGAGAGACTTTTTTCTTGTCAAATAAATCGTTTCAGACATCTCTGGTCGAGCCTCTTTATTGTAAACCACTCATTTATTCCTCGAGATGGGATACAACTTCCAGTTGGGGGTAGAATAATACCAGAGACTTCCGAGTATTCCATTCCTAGGTCTCTGGTTTTATCCTTCATTTATAACCCCAACCACAAATTTGTATTGAAAAATTACCTTGATACATTTTAAGACTTTAGATTGGATACAAATTTCATTTTTTTTCACAGGTCACGAGGTTTCAACTTAAAAAATAAAAATTCTCACCGTTAAGATATGTTGGAAATTTGAGCTTGATGTGTTGATAATTTGCCAAATTATTATGTAATAAAGGGGACTTTATATGATCACCCGGCACTGTCGCTTTAGTTACAGTCTTCACAACAATTCTTTTTCAGCACATGCCCTTTGGGCATGTAGACCTATCATTTTTTCCAAGGCCATTCAAATTTGTACATGTCCTACTCAAAATTCTTACATTTACCAGTATTCACACTGCTCAACGCGTTATCGGCTATTCGGTTGTTATCGGGCATTCGGTGGATAACAACTTTTGACAGATTAGTAAATTGTGGCAAATAAACACTGTAACAATAGAAACAGAGAATGTTGTTTGTGCTTTTTTTGAACAGGAATGAATACAGATACGAAGTAAAGCCCCAATATATCTTATTATAGTATCTGTGAGTCTTGGGAAGACTTTAAAAGTCAAATTTGTTATATTTTGCAAGTTTTTGTTTGATTGTCATTGCTGCATATAGCCTCTTTCTTCAAAATTCGTATATTTACCTTACATTAATTATTGTCCACAATATGGCATCGTCGGAATCTCGCAAAGATGTAATTAAAGGGTAAAAATTTCCGTTTTTTCACTTTCAGGTTGTTATCGGAAATACGGTTGAATGGTTCACTTTGTTATCAGAAAATTCGGTTTTTGTTATCGGAAACAAAGGTTGTCATAGGTTAGGAAAAATGTAAAGAAACAACAGAAATCTTCAATAAATCAAAATATTTGAAGTGGCAGGCACACAATTCTAATTTTTGGCTATCATTTGTGTCATTTTAGAATATGTAACTTTAAAAAATGAGTGTATTGTTTTGAATGTTTTTGACATTTCTCATAATTACTGAAATGTGTATGATCGTCACCTGTTCGAAAATATGGTATAAGTTTTAAAAAACCTCTGAATTACAAATCTCTATTGTAACCAAAATAAAATGCCAGATTTAATTATTGCGATTCTTATGTGGCATTATTCGCAATATAAAAGCATCGCAATAATTGCTGAATTCACAGTAATTTACTCTTAGTTTTCTGTGTGTTGCCTTTCAGTTACGCACTGTTCTTAGCTTTCGTCTCTGTTTTCCTTGCTTCGTCTTTATTCGTTGAATTTGCATTTTTGATCTACCCTTAAACGCCTTTTGTTAGTACTAAGTACATACATGTATTAGTTTGGTATAAATCAGTTTATGAATCTAAACTCAAGGGTGGCTAAATGAATTTTCCAAAAGAGTGTTAGGCCAAATATGACCTTGAATTCGAATTTTTGAGAAAAATATTGACTTTACCAGTTTACAAAAAGCGTTACTGACGGAATGAAATTATTTTTAACAAAATATGAAGATAACGAACGAACAGTAATCAAGTTCAAAAGTCCATTGAAACAATATAAATTTGGAACAGAGTAAACACGGACCTCTAGCTAAAACATCAGAGGTTGTTTCAGGGGCCAAGAAGGAATAAACACCCCCTGTCGATCGGTCTCACCCGCAGTGTGCTCTTTTTCCTTATCGGCCAAAAGGAAAACCCTAATAATTCAATGTGTAGGTGGAGCTCATGCTTGGATCGGGGGGGGGGGGGGGGGGGGGCAATTTGCAGAATTTATTGTTAATTAATTAATTAATTATTTTTTTTAATTTTGTCTTACTGGACCATGTTTTTGTAAAAGGATAGTCGCCTTAATCTACTACATATCCAATTATAAAAAGAAAGTCATGCTAAAAAGCATTTGTTTATAAGGCTAGACTCAAGGAAATCCTATTCATCTAAAGCAGTATTTATTTTCTACTTTTATAAGGAACAAATGTCAACTTTTTACAAGACTCTTTCTAAGACTTCAAAAACCTTGAAATCATATATTACATGTAAGATGCATAAAATGAAAGTTATTGCATGAAAAGTTTTCAATTACAAGCTATATGTTGAGACTTTTTAAATTAAATAATACTTATTTTTAAGAGTTATCCTTCCTGGCGGAGGATCGGATATCCTTAAAACACATTATTTGCTTTTTTCAAGGGTTGACAGATAATAATTGACTTTTTCCTCAATAATATTTCTAAAGCTGAAAGAAATTTTTTAACCTGAGTTTCCGATAACATACACCCATAAAAACCGAATTATCCGGCAACATCAACCTTGTTGATGATAACATGTTTTCACCTAACGAGACAGTTTAAATGCCTGTTTACTAATCCTTAATTTGGATTTTTGATCTCAGTCTGCTTACCCACAGGTATTTGATTGTCCATGGAATAAATAAACCATTTTGTTTTATAGAATAAACTTATTTTGACTTCTACAAAAGCTAAAATGTGATGAAATGTTCCGAAATTTTTAAAAAATATCATTTGAAAGCGCTGCATATCTTTAGAAAGAGAGCGATTTGGTTTGTGCTTTTTTGCTGCTGAAAGTATAATCATTTATCTGCCAAAGATCACAAACTTTGTTTGCTGAAGTGCACAATCATTGTTGAATTAAGAAATTTAAAATCACCTATGTTTTCTAAATATTGTTTTCCTTGCACCGAATGCCCGATAACAACCGAATAGCCGATAACCCGTTGAGCAGTGTGAGTATTGTGCAACAAAAAAAACCCATTAGGTATAAAGGTTTTATATTAATTTTTTCAGCGTCGTAAACCAACCATGGCTTGTGATTGCCATTTTCTAAAGCGTTTTTGTTCATAAATAACTTTTGAGTTGCATGCTGGTCATTTGTTGGCCGGTTTAGCTGAACTGAATTTCTGAAATGGGATCATGACTGTAGTGCCACAGTATGTGGCATTGATGAACATCTCATAATTTAGCAAGCAACTTCGAGAAAACAAATAGGTTAAACTAAACACTTCAATGATTAGATTGACAATCATTTGACAGGTCGTATCGAGAATGTAGACAGGCAATCCATCGACATTACATATAGCAACGTTTAAGTGAATAATGGGGGTAGGACAGAATAAATGGCAAGTAAAGATCGTACAACGAAAGAAGATTCACATATGCCCTCTTCGGACATGTAATTTGGCAATTTTTACATGCCCGGCTGCAAATTTAACAGGTCCCTGGCATTGGACTCCCGGGTTATTTGGAAGACTGTTAGTTTAGTTTCATGAGGTCCGACAACATTGATTCTCAATGTCTGCTCCCTCTACCCCATACACTTATCTTGATAAAATTATATAAATGATATTATTAATTATATAAATTGATATAAATTATATAAACCGGTCTTGTTTATATAATTTTACAATGTCATAAACAGCTGCTTAAGTGCATGCATATAATATTGTAAATGGATTTATATATAGGATTAGGGAAAGATCCTCACTTGATTATGGCAGCATATTTAGCTCGTAGGAGTTTATTATCTACCACAATGATCAATGTCACTTTTGGATGTGAATGACTTTTGACACCCTAACCATGCTAACTTCAGTTCAAATCAACGTTAACTTTATGTGACGTCTCTCTGAATCTTTTTTGGCATGTAACTTGGGTAAAACCAATTAAGTACTCTTGATGCATTTGATTTCTCTTAGCCCGTTTAAACATTTCCAAGGTCTATACCAGTTTTTGCAGGGGCGAAACTATGTAGAAGCTGGAAAAGAAACCCATCCTCTTTTTGACGTATTTGGTTTTCGAGGGGTGAAAATTTTCAGTGTTACACTCAACTACATGCAATATTTATTATATTATACTGAATATGTTTTATACAAATACAAATAATAGTGAACCTTGAGCGCATATATCTGCACAGTCACTATTTTTTGGAATATCACCCGTCGTCAAGCAATGTTGACTGTTGCGACACTGGGCGTAGCTTCATTATTCAGCGGATAATAGTGCTTTTTAACAAATGTTTCTTGACGAATCAGATTAATTCATCTAATATACCTGAAAGTACAATATTAATTAATTGTCATCATTTTCCTATATTAGCATTTTTACTGGTAATGGTTTTGAAATGATAGGAACATGCACTGTTCAAAAAGTCTTAAAATGGTGTTTTGGCTCAATTTCTTTGTTAGATTACTGTGTTGAACTAAGGCAGGTCAATTAAATTAACATGATCCTATAGATTCCATGTACATTTAGTACTGTAAAGTAGACAAATTTATTGTTCTCACAAGTAGTTCTCAAACATTGATTTAAGTTGGTCTCCTGAAGGATGTAATAATGCAATTGGTCTGCTTAAGGTACAGTGTATAATATAGACATGCATATTTTATTTTGAATTTGTATTATGTCAATCATTAGAAATATATGGATCTTAATTAAAAAACGTTGTTTTCATTAGAATTTAAGATATGTATAATAGGCATATATTCTTCATGCTTTTCCATAGTTAAGTCCTTTTTTACAGGGTCTCTGCTAGAATCATGTGGACCCCAGTGTAACAAATCTATGGAAAGAGAGAAAATCTCAGCCCAAGGGTCAACATGTCTTTATTCCAAGAAAGGTAAATTGATAATTTTTTCTGCTAAAATACTCTTTTATAAATTATAATATCAATGCAAAAGAGTGAACAAACAATGTACCTAACAACATTTTGAAAATGAAAGTGCAATAACAGTTAATAATTATGATCAGTTGAATGAATGTTAATAATCCAATCAAAGTCCTTGTTGTATATCATTTTTGCTAGGGCTGTGTATTGAGCAAAAAAAAAAAAAAAAAAAGACATTTTTTAATGTGATATGCAATATATTGAATTCTTTAACAATTCTGTCAAAAAAGTCTTATAAATCATTATGCATGAATTTTATAAAAATAATTGTTTTCTACTCATTTTTAATTTTTTGTCTCACCATCTTTAAAAATTACACTTCAAATTCAAACTTTTCTTGACTGTAAAATCAACATGTTAAGTAAAGTTGTCTATGTATTTTTATGATTTTGTAATAATCATCTAAGATGTGCTACCTCCTTAATGATTATATCATTTTTGATCAGTTTTAATTCAAAACAGTTAAATATAATCTTTGGTGATTGAAATTCCCAACTTTTTCACAGAATTACATAAAAAAAACTGCCTGCCCAAAATGTATTGGAATTAAGTTATTTTTAGCTCACCTGAGCCAAAGGCTCAAGTGAGCTTTTCTGATCAAAATTTGTCCGTTGTCTGTCGTCATTGTCGTCTTTGTTGTTGTTGTAAACTTTTCACATTTTCATCTTCTTCTCAAGAACCACTGGGCCAATTTCAACCAAACTTGCCACAAAGCATCCTTGGGTAAAGGGGATTCAAGTTTGTTCAAATGAAGGGCCACACCCTCTTTCAAGGGGAGATAATTAAGAATTAGTGAAAATTTAGTGGTATCTTTTAAAAATCTTCTTCTAAAGAACCACTGGGCTGTAAAAGTTGAAACTTAGGTGAGACCTTCATTACATAGTGTAGATTCAAGTTTGTTCAAATCATGACCCCCAGGGGTAGGATGGGGCCACAAGGGGGGATCAAAGTTTTACATAGGAATATATAGAAAAAAATCTTTAAAAATCTTTTTCTTAAGAACAACAAAGCCACAATTAGGCATATTGATATGGAATTATCCTCAGGTAGTGCAGATTCAAGTTTGTTCAAATCATGACCCCCAGGGGTAGGGTGGGGCCACAATGGGGGATCCAAGTTTTACATAGAAATATGTAGGAAAAATCTTGAAATTGTTTTTCTTAAAAACAACAAAGCCACAATTAGTCATAATTTATATGGAATCATCCTCAGGTAGTTTAGATTCAAGTTTGTAGAAAATCATGACCCCCGGGCGTTGGGGGGGGGGCACAATGGGGGATCAAAATTTTACATAGGAATTTATAGAAAAAAATCTTTAAAAATCTTTCTCTCAAGAACAACAAAGCCACAATTAGTCATATTGATATGGAATCATTCTCAGGTAGTGTAGATTAAATTTTGTACAAATCATGACCCCCAGGGGTAGGGTGGGGCCACAATGGGGAATCAAAATTTTACATAGAAATATGTAGAAAAAAATCTTGAAAAATCTTCTTCTCAAGAACAACAAAGTCACAATTAGTCATATTGATGTGGATCCATCCTCAGGTAGCGAAGATTCAAGTTTGTATCAAATCATGACCCCTCGGGGAAGGGTGGGGCCACAAGGGGCGTTCAAAGTTTTACATAGGAATATACAGAAAAAAAACTTGAAAAATCTTCTTCTCAAGAACAGCAAAGCCTTTTTAAGTCATATTGATATGGAAGCATTCTCAGATAGTGTAGATTTAACTTTGTTCAAATCATGACCCACAGGGTTATGGTGGTGCCACAATTGAGGATCAAAGTTTTACATAGGAATACATAGGAAAAAACTTCAAAAATCTTCTTCTCAGGAACAGCAAAGTCATGTTTAGTCATATTGATATGGAAGCATCCTCAGGTAGTGTAGATTCAAGTTTGTTCAAATGATGGGGGGGGGGGGGTAGGGAGGTTCCACAATGGGGGATCAAATTTTTAACAAGGGAATATATAGGAAAAAAATCTTTAAAAATCTACTGCTCAAGAACAGTAAAGCCATTTGTTATATTGATATGGAAGCATCCATAGGTAGTTCAAAATCCAAGCCCCCTCCCCTTTAAACTTTTCAATACTGAAGTGATTTGTGCTTTTTCCTAGCCAATGTGCTCAGGTGAGCGATGTGGCCCAATGGGGCTCTTGTTTTTGATACAATATATTCATTAATCTAGATATGTATCAATATGTTTGATGCAGCCCTAATTTTTGCTGGTTCATAAAATAACTAAAAAATAAACAAATGCCAAATGTTGGCATGGTTGGCATTGCAACTGTATCTTACACATTCAAATCAGGCCATTCTTAAGAGTTTTGGAACATGTTGGGTTCTACACTAGTTCCGCTACTACAGAGAAGACAGCTTGTTTTCAAACTGTGTCATTCAAAGTTTCAATATATGACAAACACAACAAATCTGAATGCTTAGCCATTACACTAAAGGATGAATCTACTTTATTGTGTTATTTATTGACATTTGACAATCATGATTTATAAATCATTTTGAAATTTTATATGTATCATATCATAAGGTCTGTGTATTATCCCAACCCTATATACCTACATATCACGATGTATCATTTCAGCATTTATTTGTTAGTTTCTATGTTCAAGATTGCTTTTGAGAATTTTTTTACTCATATTGAGATGCCACTGACCTGCCTGCTAATGTGGAAACAAAACTCCCCTCTGTAACAAAAGAGTGCACCAATGGAGATAATCTCAAAACTTGTGTAGTAGGATCAACTCCTAACAATGCACCACTTTTCAGCATTTATATTCATTGCTTAAGGGTTTATTCTTACTAATGAAATAAGTTGTGGTGATGCATATATTTACTGTAAGACATTTGTAATAATGAAGCATTTGTGAGATATACCTTTTATCAGTTATTTACAAACAAGGCATTTGAAGAGGATGAGCACAGTGCATTTTTTTTTCTGAAGTTTAGGTGATTTTAAGCAAAAAACAGTGTATTATTTGAATTTGGAATTATTTTGATTATTGGAATTTGGGGTTTTCAAGAAGAAAACCCTTAGTTAAACTAACTTAGACAACTAACAAGAATTTCTACTGTTTGTTGTGTTTAGAGCGACTAACTTAGACAACTAACATGAATTTTCTCATAAATATTGGGTTAGTCCATACTATCTTTGATATGAGTTTTCTAATATGAGTTTTCTTCATAATAACTGGCTGAGTTGAAACTCAAGGAATGATTTCAACATCCCTGTCATTCATACCTTAATTTTTGTCAAAGTTAATATTTAAAATTTTATTTTTAATTTTTATTTGATTATATATTAGGTATTTTATTGTATTTTAAGGTGTTGATTGTGCTGGTGTTCTTTTTTTTATGTATTTTATTTTGTTTTGTTGACTTAGTCCCAGGGCTTAGTCAGTCTCCCTTTGTGTCAACAGGGTTAGTTGGCGCACGCGTGATAGGGGGGTTAGTCATGCCTGGCACAACTAACCCTAACGGGGATTTACATTGGATCGCTGATCCAATGTAAAGAACGCACCAAAGACAACAAATGTCCGATTTTCAATTACTATCCAAGCACTGTACTCCCAAAGATTACATAATTCCACGTAAATCTTACTTCCATCGCTGAATTCTATAGGCTAACGTTACCCTTCGAGGTTAATCTTTGGCATTTCCACCACGCCGATATTTTCACTAACCTTGCTGTTCTCTTTCTAGAAGCATCGATCGCCGCATCAAAAAAAAATCGCTGAATCAAAGATTGAAACGCTCGACAATAAATTAATTTTGGAGATAAACACGACAAGGTGTATGACAGCGTCCTCCTCCGATTTTACAAGGCACTGCAGACGCTCCCCTCGTCACTTTCGCTGTGACGTCAGATTCACTCCAGTCAAGCTCGTCCTTTTCCGTAACCGAAAAGAGTTAATTTGGGGTTACGGAAACGGCCGAGTAGCTACGATTACTTTCGGCTCTGTGTGAAGTGTGCACATTACGATACGAACTTTCACTTAGACGTGGGTCATATATTTAACTGAGTATGGCATGTTACCAAAATGTGAAAACATTAGGACCTACATTAAATATATATTTCAAGTACATGTATATGGACTGTAAAATACACCTGTATTATACAGATTTAATACAAAATGGTATTACCTTTCTTTTGCAGATAAGATCACAGGTATATCTTCCTTTCTATTTGTTTTCCTCTCCATTTGTTAACTCGTTCATTGTTCATTGTTCAGTTGTTTGATTTTATTTTTATCCTGGTGACGGATTTCTTTCTTACATTCAGTTATAAATGAATTTGATTGCAAGGCATTTATTTCATATTTTACGACAAGAATAAAAAATTCTGGTTTATATTGAGACACTCCTGATAATAAACATGTATTACAAAAGCAGATTGAAACCATCATCTCTTGATGCCGAAAAATACAGTTTAAGAAATGAAGATATTGTGATTCGTCCATTCGTTTCACTGTCAGTTAAGAGACACAATTTAGTGTGCAAATCCCGAGGTTTGGTATCAAAAATGACGTTTCGTCTATTGTTACGTCATCAAGTCGCAAGAAGGTAATCTTCTCATGAAATTTAGAATCATAGTAATTGCTCACGGGTAGAGACATGCAGATTTGAAAGAAAAAAGAAATAATTAAATGTGCTTCAAGTTCCACAGAAGACGAATTACATTTTTTTGCTAAAATGCCAACTGTATAAATATCCCACAGGAAGAGTCTTTTTAAAGTCGTTTATTTTTTTTTTTTCAAATCGCTGCTTTAAGTTATATGTCGACCTGTTTAAATGGATTATGTCAAAGGATGATTTTAACTTTGCTGTTTTATTATGCCAACACTCAATTAAAAATTATAATATAAGAAAAGAGCATACATGTACGTGTACAATATAGGTATATTACAATAATTATTCATGCAGATACTGTTTGAATGAATTTTATGCACTTTAAAGTTGACTGCTAATTTTCTGTTCATTATACAATGAAATTGTATTGTTTTGTTCTGTTTTGTTCGTGTTATTTATAACTTTGATTTCGGACAATGTGCATCTATATGTTCCACTGTGGGCCAAAATTAGTTGAATCGTGTTATACAGAAAAAAAGGCCCCCCACTACACACTAAGGCCATCTTTAAAAATTGTTTGATTGCCTTATCCAGACTGACTGGCTAAAATGGCCCGCGCGATCATAACTTCTTTTTTTCAACCTAAGGGAAACAGTTATTTCTTGTACATATAGCATTGATGTTGTAATTTAATTTATCACCTGCTGAAGTAATCCTGAAACGAGAAGAAATGGACGACGAACTGCCATTTTTGTCACATTCAAAACAGTTTAACGTCTACAACGTCCGATTCAATCGCAGAGGACTGAAACAGTTGGGAAAAAATGATTTCTATAAATACATTTAACCTTGTAATATGGAATGGAATTATGTTTTTTAAATATCAACTTACCAGCAAATCAAGGTGAAATTGTTGAAAGGAAGCATGTATAGAACGTGATTTTTTTTTTTTTTATTATTAATAAAACCAATTAAATAGAATTTAAAAATGTCTTGCCTTATTTCTTCTGATTTTTTTCTGTGTAAATTAAATTTCATAATTATTGAATATTATACTAGATTTTTTTTTAAACGTAAAATTAAAGTATTACCTTTTTGAAGGTACATGTATCTTGCTTACTACTATCATTCCAGTGACAGCGTACATGTCACTTTGTTTGATCGAACCGATAATACTGACCAATCGCATTAATGATTGTTTACGAGAACGACATTTGTAATGAGTAGATCAACACGTTGTCAGTCAAACAACCAATTAAAAAATGAAACTGGTAGGTTTAATTTGTAGTCAAAAGGTGAAAGAGCTATCTAAATTAGGTGCATTTTTATTGAAAGCTATACATCGCTACGAAAATCCAATTTATTTTATATTTATATCCCATTCATGTAATAAGAACACTGTTTACAAACTATTTCTTACTAAGGAACAACACTACGAACAATCGTATCAAAGACTTCAAAGTATACATCCATCATTGCAGTCTTAATTTACTATCCTGCGCTCCTAAGAATCCTCTCTACACCGCACACTAAAGAGTTCTGATTCTATGGTATTTTTCTGTAGTTAGAGTGATCTGCCCTTAGATCTCAATTCCAATAGTATATTACTCAACTTGTGTATCTGCCCTTAGATCTGAATTCCAATAAATTGAAATTTACAGTATATTACTCAACTTGTAATCAATTTAGTATTCTTAACACTTGAAAGAGGCCAAGATAAATTAATTAAACACTTTATTTGCAAGTATTTTCTCCACGGAAGCAAACAATACTGATTTCTGTTCATTGATACTCTGAACATTTTTCCTGGGGGTAAATGCCACGTACCGTATATTGAAAATTAGATAGATAAGCTCAATATTTCACCTCTATTCAATAATATATGAATTAGAGCACACCGGACATGGGTGTTTGGCTTTTAAACATAGGCGTCGGAACCCGGGGGGGGGGCTTAGCCCCCCTTTTTTGCAAAGATATACATAATATAGGCATTGAAAATTGGGGCTTACCTTTTTTCGTTGGTTTAGCACACCCCCCCCCCACTTTCAATTAGCCACCCCACTTTTAATTTGCTTCCGACGCCTATGTTAAACTTATGGTCCCTGCAGCACTCCTCAGTTACTAGTAATTGATTTGTCCATTATAAGACATACCATTTTGTCGGCATTGCCCTTTTATGAAGGTTAACAGTCTTACTCTACAAAATGTTGCATTATTTATTTAATGTTTTAATTTTGAATACAAAATATGTCACATTCACACTGCTGGTAATGTGCGAGTCGAGAAAATCTTGGTTTCGGACACCCGCTACTATTGGTTTACATCAATGAAACAGTATAGGTCAACTAAACGTTCAGAAAAGATAGTACGTTTAATTAAGACGTAATTATTAATGTACAGTATGATTTTATGCAATAGAATTGCTTGTTGGTTGAACACATGTAAGGAGGAATCCAGTAATTGCTTTAGGTAACACGCGTTTAATGTATTTTACTGGAATTATTCATATTTGCAGTTTACATGATAAACACGATTTACACAACATTATTTGTGTTAAAAGTGATACGAGTATATAATATTTGAATCTTTTATGATTTTCTATGTCTGTAATGTTTCACAAGAATAAAACTTTTGATGCAATATGAAGTTTTCTGATGACAGAGCGAGTATGGTTGCTGTATATGCGACTCTTGCAATTGGCACCTTAATTGCTACGTTTGGCTTCTGTTCTGTTTCATAAGGTGCAACGTTTTTACTGCTGTATCATGAATTTATCGTTTTCCAAGAAATACATTTAAATTTAATATCGATACATTAGATACACATGTAGCGCAACAGCTATGTAGTACAAATCAAAGGTCCTTGAATACACCCCAATACATATACCTCCTGGTCCAGGATTGGTTGTTTCATAAATAAAGCTTCTATCAAACATTTAAAATGTATTAACCCCCCCCCCCCAAAAAAAAAAAAAAATCGAGCAAAATAAATAAATAAATTGTTCTATTTTGTGAAAAAAATACAAAGGATTTAAAAATGCACAGGAATCACTCTGGCTAGTTTACATGAGATTTCAGCCTTAAAATTCATGAACTTGTTTCACTAAAATAAATACGTGTTCATAAAGGCTCTATTCCATAGTTCAATTTTAATCCCTATGCACTCCATTTTCATCTTGTAAGTCATCGTCAGTTGCCTAGAACTACAAAGTTACTAAATTTCTACGCAGAAGAAAAGAAAAAAATGACACCCCCCCCCTCCAAGGAAAAAATGATTGACCTCTCTTAAATGAGTGCAATGTACATGCATTTGAAGGGAATAGACGTTGTTTGTTTAACTTTTTTAGGCCATTCCAAGTTTTTTCTCCGTTTAGCGTCCGCCCATATTTCAAAAACCTACGTTCCTACATGTAGCTATTCGCAAAAAAACACACACGCCAAAAAATAAAAACACAGACTTTAAAGTAATACAAATTACAATGTCGAAGGATATAATTTCATCAAGATGTTTTTCTTGTAGAAAGATTTATTCTTTTGCAAAACTAAGGTATAAATTGCTTAAAATATACCTAATACGACATATTGTAGACAAATATGTAGAAAAATTGAAAGAATTCAAAGATTTCGACCAAAATAATCAATTTTAGGACTCCTGATTTTGTTTGTTTTTTCTGATATGGGGTGTCAAAAACCAAGGCGCACGACTAAAAATAGAAAAAAACTTGTAATGGTCTTATCCCCTCCCTGAATAGTATTTTAACCATTGACTTGGACAGATGGCATGGAAAGGCATTAAGTAATTCCGATAATTAAACTGTATGGAATATTTTAATATTTCGACAAAATATTCTCAAATTTGAATGACATGTAGAGGCCGGTCTACATGTACTTATTAAACATGCAGACCCGTGGAAATTTTTTTTTTCAAAGTATGTAAAAGGGAGGGTAAGGGTAGAGACAGGGATGATTGACAAGCCAATTTAACCAAAAAAGAAAAAGAAAAAAACACACAAACCGTCCAATCTCGGAAGAACAATCCTACTTCTTTGAGTAAGTGTGTGTGTGTGTGTGTGGGGGGGGGGGGGGGTTCTCTAACTTTTCCATATTCCCCAACGGCTTGAATTTGTCAGAGTCCAACCTTACTGTTAGCTGCAGAACTGTTGCTCTCCGAAAAAAAAAATATTGACAGACGGGGAAGCTGCAGTGCGATTAAATAGAAAAAGTGTATATTTATTGCGCACAAAAAAGTGCGCCGTTTCTCCATTTATTTCTCCATGTTTCAAACTGTCATCTCAAAATATTTCTGTGTGTTCCAAACATATTTCTTTACTATTTCCACAACAAACCAGTCTTTTAAAACTGTTGTAAATAGCCCTTCTGGACATGAAATTGAGACTATCGAATTCCGCATTTTTTTACTGTAATTTTTTCACAGGCACCTGAAGTGTGCCCCCCCCCCCCCCAAACTAACTAATAAAACATAAGGAGTTTTTATTTTCACGAAAATATGTTTTTTCTCTGTCAATTCTATCTGTATGTCATTCTGTGCAATTGGTTTGTACTTTTGGTTTTAAAAATGGCCATATACTTAAGGTTTTAAAAATGGCCATATACGGTACACAGATGGAATTGACGGAGAAAACAAATATTTTCGAGAAAATAGACTCCAGTTAGTTGGGGGGTGGGGGGGGGGTCCTCGGTTGACAATGGTTTTCTTGGGGTGAAAATTTTCAATGTTACACTCAACTACATGCAGTATTTATATATTGTTGTATTCAGAAACGGGGAAAAGTTGGTTGTAATGAAACATTGGTCATTCAACGGTAAAGAGATAGAGGTGGTGGTTCACTTTGTGTATCTTGGGATACTTTTAAATTTTAATGGAAAACATTTTGAATTGGGTTCATCACAAGGCCCTGGATATTGAAAAAATTCATTTAGATTTTTTAAGAAATATACTAAGAGTGTAAAAGAATACAAATACTTTTATGCTATATTTTGAAACTGGTTGTATGTCTATGTATATTTCACGTATTTCACAAATGTTTAAATACTGGTTTAAATCGTTACAAACAAGCAATTGTGTTTTGAAAACGGCATATGGATTTTTATATAGTGATTGTGAAAACCAAAATTTTATAGGTAATAATTGTGCATGTGTTACAAGAGATTGAAAGATTTATTTAAACAATATTTTATTTTATTCATAGAGATTGAAAGTTTTTTGGTACAGAATTTATTATGTGATATGGATAAAGAATCAAAGTGTAGTATATATAAACACTCGATTAGTAACTTCTGCCTGCAATACTACTTGGTGAAGCCTATTCCAAAAATGTTTAAGAGAGTCGTTTCTAAACTTCGTTTGTCCTCACACAGCTTATTACAGTGTAATTGAAACTGGCAGGTACGAAAATATCCCAAGAGACCAAATGTTGTGTCCAATTTCTAAATCGCGTAAAGATATAGAGAGGATGAATATCATTTTATACTTATCTGTCCTAATACATAAACTTAAGAAAGAAATTCATTTAGAAATATTATTGGAGCAACCCCTCTGTGTTAAAGTTTAAACTGCTCATTAGTGCTAATAATGTTAAAGAACTCTGTAATCTTGGAAAACATATTTTAAAACCTTTTGAAGTGAGAAACTGCCAACAATAAATCTGTCTGCTACATGTGAACTTTACACGCATATGGTATCTGTTACATTTGTAAAAACTATATGTTTATTATTATTGTTGTATAATCCCTGTCATACATCATTATAATTGTTTATTTCTTTATCACCTTAAAATATATGTACAACTGTTCATTACCTATGTCTGTTTATCACTGGCAATAAATTACAATAGTTACTGCCAAAAAATTATCGATATCATATTTTTCAATAGCATTTTCTGCATGATTACATCATTAAAGAGTCTTTAATAAAACTTCCTCTCTTTTTTTTTTATTGTTTTAAATAATCATATTCACATAATATAAAAAATGATCACACTCCCGAACCTTTGAAGATGCGCGTTAAAATTTAGACCAACTCATTTCGATAGGTCTGCCTTACATCTGTTCTCAATGATGTTCAGACTTGACTCATGGGTCATTAAACTTAGATGCGCCCAATTTTGATATCAATTTGATTTCCTTCCAACATACAAATTTGATTTAAAAGAAGCAACAAAGCCATTTAGATATTTTTTGAAAATATTTTTAATACATAAGAACGTGATTAACACTTTTACATAAATAAAAGACAATCATCAGATAGCACAAAATTCATACATTTAATGTCACACCACAACTATAGGATTGTACTTTGAGTTGCGATTAACCGTGCATACCAAATGTCCACCAGTATTCAGGACGCAAGTTTAAAGTCCAATATGCATTGATTTTGGTGTGTATGTGTTGCATTTTTCTTCCAATTTGATAAATGACTCTTCAAAACCATGACTTTGCTCACAGGCGGGATTTCCGATGTTTTGGTAAAATTATTTAAAGTCAAATGCATTTAATTCAGTTTATTTGTTTGTAAGTAAAATCGGGAGTGGGACACCTTTTGTATTCCTTTACACATGCAGACCACATTCGTCTGTATACCCTAAGTTATTTGGTCTTGTCCGAAAGAACTCGCAAGGATCTACCATTCCTTGCTTGGATTACCTCGGTATTTTAACTTGTAAAGCATTCAGAGGTGAGGAACCACCAACATCGAAATTCGTTCGTAAGTCGGACACATTTGATATTGAGTCGGACACTCATAAAAGTTGGGACTAATTTACTTTCTAGGCCCTATATATGCACATGCTGACGTGCATTTGTTCATTGAACATGCATGTGCCTTTCACGGTCTCGTATTTCAAGAAGGGGGGGGGGGGGTGCCGGAAAAAAATCAAGAAAAAATGGCGATCATGCATGCTTACTTAAAAGAATAGATGCCAGAAGCTATAGGAGAGAGGACCCCCCCCCCCTTTTCTGCCCCTAACTCCTTTGTGTATTTTCTGTACAATATTCGAAGTATCCCTACTTTGATTATGACGGGGATTATGGCAATAAACAATCTTTCTTTCACTGGGAAGAAAATAAATAATCTGACCTCGACTTGTAACCCCCCCCCCCCATTAACGAGTTTCGGCAGTCTCACCTCTTCTCTTTATTTTTTATATTTTTTTTTACTTGCCAAGAGAATTTGGCCGCATGAATTTGATATGGATACAGCAGGTATATGTGAAAAATAAAATAATCATTGATCCTTCAAATTATGTTTTAGCATTCTAATGACGTCGTGTTTCTGTGATGTAGGAATGATTTTTTTAATTTTGATATCGTGTTTTGATTTGCTAAAATATGACCAGATAAGTCAATCGTATGGCAGTAAATTGGTATTTTTAGGTTATGATCTCGTATATTTCATATATTTTTTCAACATCTGAAATAAGGTACTTTGTCAATTTGATTTAATTATTCATTTGATAGATTTAAAATTTGAGAACGAGTCTGTCCTGTTGTGGTAAGTATCCTCTTGACTGAAAATTAAGGTACATTCCTGCAGCTAGATGCATCCATTTTCTTTTATATTTATGTATCATCATGATGACATCATAAAACGTTAATTTAATGAGAGAGAGAGAGAGAGAGGGTCTCATAATTAACTAGTACTGATATATATATTTAGCTTTTTAAAAATAATTAGATTAAGAACACAATCATGTATGAATGTAACAAATTTTAAAAGCATAAATACTCTACATTTCATTTTACGATTCAAAATCATCAAGACGCTAAAAGTCACACTGTTTCCGCTGAATGGAATATTCCATTTCGATCTTGGAGCAGATTATCTCATAAGTAGACATATTATGTGTCAATTACTTTTATACTAATTCCTGCCTAAGTCTTTCTTTTATACATGTATGTGCGCTTCTGCTCCTTAACCGCAGCAAGACCTGCTTTTAGTTCGACTATGCTTTTTTTTGGGGGGGGGGTGAAGACGAAATATCTGAAAGCTGCTGGTTACTCTTCTGCATTCAAGGTCTGTAGTGTAAATCGCCACATTCATCCACTGGGTTTTGTTGGGTTCCCATTTACAATAATGAAGCATCGGCATCTTTGGAGCCCCTCACCCCCCCCCCCCCCCATCCACCCCTGTCGAATGCTAACAATTAACAGAAATTTCCAATAATCACGTTTTTTAATCCCCGAGAGATTTAAACATTTTAATTTGAAAGTATACAGTACGCTTTATACAATTTCCACCAGACGTTCAAGCCTACTCCTTAATTCCTGCCTTGAATTAATTTTGTTGATTTTAAATATTAATTTTAAAAATTTTTGATTTATCTTTATTAACAGAGATTCGAATATTTGAATTAATTTATAATATTCTTCAAGAAATTATTTATGTGACAAGCTTTATAAAAACTCGGACAGTGTCCGACTTAGCATCAAACTGCAAAAATTTACTGTCCGACTCAAGATCAAATTGAGTCATTGCGTCCGAACTTGAATTCTTCGAAATAGAATAAAATATTTTCAAAAAACCATACATATTGTGTATTTACAATGTTAAGTGCATAATATATGTGTAATTCTTACTTTCAAATTAAATTCTCTTACACGATGTGAAAACTTTCATACGTTTGATCGATCGAAATATTGCCAGGCCAATCTTCGAATTTCCCGGTAATTAGTGCTTTTGAGGGTCAAATAGATTAAGAATTCTTGATTCAGTGGATCATGATAGAGGATGGATTCATTACAGGAAGTCCGTTAAAAATAGCATCAAAATTGTCCGACTCTAGATCGTGTCCGACTCTAGATCAGTTTACCCTAAGGTTCACGTATTTAGGAATTAATCTTAATATCATTTTGGATTATATATTTAATTCTGATTAAGAAATGATAAAGCAGTAAATGATATTGTTGATATATGCAACTGCTAATGTATATTGTATTATATAATAGCTTATACTACACTTATCCTGAGCAATATTCATGTACGTATTTTGTAAATCGATGACATGCAAGGACTCTGGTTCAAATAAAACAAACAAGAGGATTACTTATATACCTATACGGCCTGATAAATAATTCACACTCAATTAGGACAACTTTCTTAACTTTGAAAAAAAAAACATATAAATAATATTCAACAAATAAAAAAAGGTTACCAATTAGGGGAGGGGAAATGTGAAGACAAATGTTGAGATTTAAAACAAAATAAATATACCTCAAATTCATAAAATTTAAAATCAATAAATTAAATCGCTACAGCCTTCTATTTCACTTCTTTTTTCCTCTTTAGACCAAATCTATCCATATTTTCCCCATCAAATGCATTTTGTATACTACATATCTAGCGTATAGAGTCTGAGTCATTGACAAAGGGGGAAGATTTTGTACTTATAAACATTACAACTGCACATAAATTACATACAAGACCGCGGAACATTAAAAAATTGGAAATAGCTTACGTCTTTTACATCAGGCTAGTAGGTTGGGCGCAATTACTATGATTCTAAATTTCATGAGAAGATTACCTTCTTGCGACTTGATGACGTAACAATAGACGAAACGTCATTTTTGATACCAAACCTCGGGATTTGCACACTAAATTGTGTCTCTTAACTGACAGTGAAACGAATGGACGAATCACAATATCTTCATTTCTTAAACTGTATTTTTCGGCATCAAGAGATGATGGTTTCAATCTGCCTTTGTAATACATGTTTATTATCAGGAGTGTCTCAATATAAACCAGAATTTTTTATTCTTGTCGTAAAATATGAAATAAATGCCTTGCAATCAAATTCATTTATAACTGAATGTAAGAAAGAAATCCGTCACCAGGATAAAAATAAAATCAAACAACTGAACAATGAACAATGAACGAGTTAACAAATGGAGAGGAAAACAAATAGAAAGGAAGATATACCTGTGATCTTATCTGCAAAAGAAAGGTAATACCATTTTGTATTAAATCTGTATAATACAGGTGTATTTTACAGTCCATATACATGTACTTGAAATATATATTTAATGTAGGTCCTAATGTTTTCACATTTTGGTAACATGCCATACTCAGTTAAATATATGACCCACGTCTAAGTGAAAGTTCGTATCGTAATGTGCACACTTCACACAGAGCCGAAAGTAATCGTAGCTACTCGGCCGTTTCCGTAACCCCAAATTAACTCTTTTCGGTTACGGAAAAGGACGAGCTTGACTGGAGTGAATCTGACGTCACAGCGGAAGTGACGAGGGGAGCGTCTGCAGTGCCTTGTAAAATCGGAGGAGGACGCTGTCATACACCTTGTCGTGTTTATCTCCAAAATTAATTTATTGTCGAGCGTTTCAATCTTTGATTCAGCGATTTTTTTTTGATGCGGCGATCGATGCTTCTAGAAAGAGAACAGCAAGGTTAGTGAAAATATCGGCGTGGTGGAAATGCCAAAGATTAACCTCGAAGGGTAACGTTAGCCTATAGAATTCAGCGATGGAAGTAAGATTTACGTGGAATTATGTAATCTTTGGGAGTACAGTGCTTGGATAGTAATTGAAAATCGGACATTTGTTGTCTTTGGTGCGTTCTTTACATTGGATCAGCGATCCAATGTAAATCCCCGTTAGGGTTAGTTGTGCCAGGCATGACTAACCCCCCTATCACGCGTGCGCCAACTAACCCTGTTGACACAAAGGGAGACTGACTAAGCCCTGGGACTAAGTCAACAAAACAAAATAAAATACATAAAAAAAAGAACACCAGCACAATCAACACCTTAAAATACAATAAAATACCTAATATATAATCAAATAAAAATTAAAAATAAAATTTTAAATATTAACTTTAACAAAAATTAAGGTATGAATGACAGGGATGTTGAAATCATTCCTTGAGTTTCAACTCAGCCAGTTATTATGAAGAAAACTCATATTAGTTGTCAAAGATAGTATGGACTAACCCAATATTTATGAGAAAATTCATGTTAGTTGTCTAAGTTAGTCGCTCTAAACACAACAAACAGTAGAGATTCTTGTTAGTTGTCTAAGTTAGTCTAACTAAGGGTTTTCTTCCTGAAAACCCCAAATTCCAATAATCAAAATAATTCCAAATTCAAATAATACACTGTTAAAAGAACATTTCTTGCCCATATTTAGAAAGCAAAATATTTTGACCTAGTTTGAAGTTTTTTAAACCCATTAAACTTAATTGTTAAAAAATTAAGTATGTAAACTAAATTTTGAATAAAGAGTTGGTCCTCTGTGTAAAACTTGCTCTGTGAGCAAGTTGAAATTACAATGCCTTTCATGATTCCTTCACAAAAAATGGGGTGATGACCCACAATATTAATAAATTATAGGTTTTAAATAATATTTTATATTTCATAAATTAAACAGTGAAATTTACAAAAAAAAAAAAAATATTCATTTTTAAACTGTTGTTACATTTAGGCATGTGGGTATATGTACATATCCTCTTAAAGTCTTTGTGTATCACATTATATCATGATATACTTCAGACAAATTAGTACACCTGTAGTTTTGAATACAATTCATACATTGATTTCATTTGCCACAATGGTCTCTTTAATATTGCAATAATGCATTTGGTCTTCCTAATGCATGTATAATGCAGGTACTGTATATACTCTATGTCCAACTTATAGGTGAGTCATAAAAAGATAAGTATTTGAAACCAGGTTAAAACATCAGAGCATTGATTTGAAATTGTCAATTGATTCTGGCAAAAAGTTGTACCGATTTATAAGCGGGTCAATAGCAAATCCCTCCAAAATAACCTTAAAAAAGTACAACTGACTTATAGGTGGACCCCTTTATAGGCAAGTATATATACGGTATAGTTTTTGTTGAATTTTGCCAACAGCAAAACACTATATATGAATAATGAATTTTGGAAAAAAAAGATTATTAAGTTTAATGATGCATGTATGTAGTATAGAAATATTGTTCATATGCCTGTACATGGTACAAATATGCATTTTACAGAGTGTACATATGCCAGAATCATATGGACCCCAGACTGTCCCGGGTGATTCCGTTAAGAAAAAAGAGGAAAAATCAGTGCTTGTGCTCATTGGTCATTGGACAAAGGTAAATAGATTTATTTCATAAAACTAAACATGTAAATTACTAGGATATTAAAATATCACAATTAAAATACATGTACTGATTTATATATATATGGATATCAGTTGGTCTCCTTGACGGAGTTAAAAGCATTTGTTATCCCTTTTAAGTGGATCATTTAAATATTATGCAGTTTATTTAGAAGCTCTTTATTATCTGCACTGTTCACTTTTACAGGGTGTATGCCAGAATTTTTTCAAGAACAGTCTGAATCTGACATGGAAAAAATGAAGAAAAACAGCCTTCCTGTTTATAAATCTACATTCTGACAAAGGGTAATTTTGTTTAGTTCAATTAGAAGTGCACATTTAATTTCAGTTGCTTTCCTTAATGATATATTTAATTTATAGCATTTTTATTCCCTTATGAACAATATGTATACTTGTAAAGCATGTATCACAAAATCTTCTGCAAACAAAGTTTTGGGTGTATAGTGTTTGTTGTTTAACGTCTCTCTTGAGAATTTTTCACTCATATGGAGACGCCACCACTTGTTGGTGGAGAGCTGCAAATTTTTGTCCTATACTCAGCACTTACAGCCATTGAGCATTGAGGGATCTTTATCGAGCCAGCACCTACTGTGACATGGGACCTCGGTTAATACCTCTGTCTCATCTGAAGAACGGGTCTCCACGTCCCACAGTGGGATTCAAACTCGCGATGTAAGGATCAGCTTCTTTCTCCGCGACTCTAGAGTAGACGCTCTAACCACTGCATCTGCTCTACTTTGGCAACTTTGGGTATATATAAGCATAGGAATCATCATGTCCATCTGTCTGTTCATGTGTTTGGCCACTTTAATGATTAGCTTTTTTGTTCCAATTCTGGCTGAGATAAATTGATTTAAGTCATCTGAATACAAACAAATTAAGGGAAATTACTATGGTATTGGAATGAACATTTTGGAATACTGTCTAATTGTTCCATTGTAGTTTGTTTCTTTAATGTTGAAATAATGCATCTGGTCTTCCTAATGCATGGCATACACTGTATGCATGTGTAATGTGAAAGTTGGCTGAATGTAAAACAGTTCTTGCGTTATGACAAAGGTAAATAGATTTAGTTCATGTAACTAAACATGTAAATTATTAGAGTATTAAAATCTCAAGTTTTGAATACTGATTTACATGTGGAGAGTAGCTGGTCTCCTTAATGCAGTAATAATACATTTGGTCTCCCTTATGCAGACTGTATATTATATAAATTTAATGACTGACATGTACGAGGGTTGATCCAAAAGTTCGTGGAATTTCTTCATATTTTATTTATTTATTAGTGAAAGTGGTTGAATACTGATTTACATGTGGATAGTAGTTGGTCTCCTTAATGCAGTAATAATACATTTGGTCTCCCTTATGCATACTGTATATTATATAAATTTAATGACTGACATGTACGAGGGTTGATCCAAAAGTTCGTGGAATTTCTTCTAGTGTTGTACCGATAATCAGAAAACATTGATTGTCGACAAAAAATTCTACCGATTCCGATGATCGATTATAGTTTTTCATAATCGATCATCGGAAACATACTTCTAATACAATACATTCTTGAATTATCCATTTCTGGTTTAAAATTTATTTCTTCTTAATGAAAGAAAATGGCATCTGCATCTGATACTAGCCAACTAGCATGAAGCAGAGGTGATTAAGAACCGAAGATGCATATATAGGGCTTAAAAAGAATTATTTTTGTTTCCTGTAATAACCCGACCGACCCATTCAATTTACCCCCGGGTGAATTTTTTTTTCTGCCAAATCTGTGTTTGCTCTTTGGTTTGATCAATCAGCTGATTCTTTTTATTAAAAAAATATTAATTGTATCTTTTATTTGAGATATAAAATATGCAACTTAGTCAACATTCACCTTAAATATAAAGAGTGATCAATTCCCCCCACAACTTTTTGAAGTTCGTTTTCTGCCGCTAGGCAGCCATGTTGGGTGTCCACTGTAAATATTTTTAGGTCTAGAAAGTGTAAAAGAAGCAAAACAACAAAGAAAATAATATATTATGTATTTTATATATTCATGTTAAAGAAATAAATATACATTATTATAACAGTAACTTGATCCGAAGAGTCGTATCACGTCGAGTTGACAGGCGCGGATCATCAGATCAAATGAGACGCGAAGCGTCGAGTTTGATCTGATGATCCGCGCCTGTCAACGAGACGTGATACGGCTCTTCGGATCAAGTTACTGTTATAATGATAAATTTATTATATACCCCCTTTACAACTAGCAAAATATAGTTAAAATAAACTTTTGAGATTAATTATATAAGATTTTTCCATTAAACAAACCATTTTGTCAAGGAACTTTTTGATGCACGTGAAAAATAATGTCATGTTTCTGTGTACTACGTCATCAATTTCAGAGAGGGGTGATATGGATTCAGAAAACCACAGTGTGGTGATCCAGAAAGTCGGATCACACCGTCACGTAATTGTACGAAATCTACAGTAGAATTGAGTGATACACACTTGGGTATATAATAAATGAAATTATTGTAATAGTCTGCTTTTTGTATACAAAACTATGAAGAAATCCGATTATAATCGGTGAAATCGCATCAGAAGCAGTAACTGATTCCAACCGATTATCGATTATGAAAATTAACCGATGTCTCATCACTAATTTCTTCATATTTTTTTTAATTTATTAGTGAAAGCGGTTGAATACTGATTTACATGTGGAGAGTAGTTGGTCTCCTTAATGCAGTAAGAATACATTTGGTCTCCCTTATGCAGACTATATTATATAAATTTAATGACTGACATGTACGAGGATTGATCCGAAAGTTCATGGAATTTCTTCTTATTTTATTTATTTATTAGTGAAAGTGGTTGAATACTGATTTACATATGGATAGTGGTTGGTCTCCTTAATGCAGTAATAATACATTTGGTCTCCCTTATGCATACGGTATATTATATAAATTTAATGACTGACATGTACGAGGATTGATCCGAAAGTTCATGGAATTTCTTCTTATTTTATTTATTTATTAGTGAAAGTGGTTGAAAATTACAAAAAAGAATATAGACACTTGTTGAATTTTTTAAATAAAAAAATATTTTAAATATTAATGATAGTAACTCTATGGCAGTTGCCATAGCAAAGGATGTTTTAAAATGCAGGGGAGACATTTACTCGTTCATTATCATTTTAATTCTTAATACGTGAAATAAGAAAAAACCTGCACTAAGTGGCAAATAAAATGAGAATTTTGTCATTATTACGATTGCTTGACCACTAATATACCTGTCTGTGAGAGTTTTACTGATTTAACTTGATATTTAGATTATTAGTTGATGATTTCTTGTTCATCTTTTAATTGTTAGAGAATGTCACATTTCAGTCAAGTTATAAGTTTTGTTAAAATCTTAGGAACACTCTGACTTAAAGGGGTATACTACTGATACAGGCTGGAGAAAAATGCATATAGCAACTGATTTTCCAGTGGCGTGAGAAATTTAAGAACAATAGAACTTCCATGAGGTTGATTAAAGGTGTGGCTGCTTTTGGAGGGTCTGTTTTTCTCGTAGACAAATTAAGCGTTGATGGATGTTGACCGCTGACGTACTGTGCTGGACTTTGCTACTGAAATTGGAACATCATATGGAAAGATGGGGAGTATTTTAGAAATATGAGTGTAATATAAAGATAAGTCGATTGGTGTGAGAGGATACCCAGGCTTTTCTTGAGAGAAAAAAGGAGAAAAAGGCAGAATATTCTGTAGAATTACTTAGTTGAATTGAACATGAGCTAAGGGTGAGATGCTCCTATAACATGACATGACATACTTAACTTGAAGTTACGTCGAAGTCTCCCCCAGATTTTACAACTATCAGTGTTCAGAAAGCTCATGTGACCTTATTGGTAATTGGAATGTGGTGAAATTTTCCAGTATTGTTGCATAATGACTCTATATTATAAATATTCCTATTGTTTGCTTTCATCAAATCACAATAAAATTTTAGAAATAATTAAATTCCATGAACTTTTGGATTAACCTTCGTATTAGAAAAAAGATGGATCTAAGATTGAACAGGTTATAATTCACCTGAGTCATTTAAATTACTTATTGCTATCTGTTTTTGTTCAGTCATCATGTGTCAAGTATTGTCTGTAAACTATTGAACATTTTCAGCTTCTTTTCTGGAACCAGTTTCAACTAATTTCTCGGTTGAAGTACTGTATAGGGGATTAATTTCAGGGGTTGTAATTTTCATGTTTTTCTCTCCTCTGACACGATCGCGGTTTGTTGAATTCGTGGAATCAGTATATAATAAAGGTTACACGTACCTCCCTTCAATGTCTATATCCGTTTAATCCATAGCATAGCTAGAAGGCATTAATCAGCGTTATGTATTCACTTCACGAACAACACGGTAGATTTATATATACATCAGCAAGTTCGATAGTTATTTGAATGATTTTTTAAAACCAAAATGTCGATAAAAACATGATAATGCAGGTAACAAATACACGTCGTAACATAGTTATGTACGGTTATTCAAAACCCATGACCCTAGTGTTTTGATTGATGAAACATGTAGCGTTGGCTATTAAAACAGTTTTTTTTTTTTACAAATACAGGTTATTATCTGCTGAGTGATCTAAATTAATGTCAAGCGTGATAACTAAAATAATTGAATGACAAGTACGATTCGTAATTACTGAAATGACCATGCACTGCACGTATATTTACCTATCGTAGTCTATTCTCAAATTTCCAAATATAACATGTAGGTTATTGAAAACTTATTCACTGTTTCTTGAATTCACGGATTTATTCACACCGTGAATATAGCGAATATTAACACCGCGAGTTATTTTCCCCCTATACAATATACAGACATAATATAGAAATGATTTTATCGACTTTCTCAATCTATCATGAATTTAAAAATGTAAATATAAGCATTTAATTGTAAGTATTAAACATTTAGCATCTCATAACCAGAGTTGGAAATTACTGACTGCCCGAGGCAGTCTGTTTTTCAGGTAGGCAGGGACAAACTTTAGATTAACCTCGGTGGTCGGGGTCATTTAAACAGGTAGTTCCTGTTTTCCTTTTTTTTTCAGGGTATAGTAAGTCTATAGAAATTATGTAAAATATAGTATATCAAAGGAACACTTCTAGTTAAAAATATGAGATGACCTATAGGACCAATATTGGTTTCAGTCTTTAGAAAAAGCTTATCGATATATGTTCCGGTCACTGACTTTAGGTCACATGTGTGTAGTTTCTTGTTTCTCATGTATTGCTTTAGTTCTACATTAATGGTAATCTAACAACCAAGCTTTATGATAAACGTGATGACTTTAACTTATCAATCATCAACTTCCCTTACTTATTCAGCAGTATACCTTCATCACCTGCATACGGGGTTTATATCTTTCAGTTGATTCGATACACAAGAGCATCCTCTATGTATGAACAATTTTTAAAACGAGGTAAGTTATTGACAAACAAATTGCTGAAACAAGAATATCAGCAGTCTTGTTTAAAGTCATCATTTTGTAAGTTCTATGGTCGATACAATGACCTTGTCAGCAAATACAATTTATCATTAAGTAAAATGCTGACTGACGTTTTTCATACTTATTGTTAGGCCATTATTTACACACTGAATTGTGTATGGATTTTTCCATTGTTTCCCAGTCGTGACAAGGAGCACACAGCGGGTGTAACTGGTCTGCAGGGGATGCTCACTCCTCCATGGCACCTGATCCCACCTCTGATGTTTTGGAGGTCCGTGTTTGCTCTGCTCCTATTTTGTATTTTTTGATGGGCTTTTGAGCTTGAATACTGATTGTTATCTCGATATATTTCATTCTACTCAACTGTGTGTTCATGTGATCCTACCTCAGTATTTACAGAATGATACATCCTTTGTTTGAAGGTCATTCTTGATGTCTGACTGAGTAATGGCAACGGGACATAAAACCTTAACTGACCTTACCACATTCTTTACTAATCTGAAAACCCTCATGCATTTTTAGCATAACATATCGCCAATGCACACATTTTTCCCAAGGAATGAACTGCATCTACTCTGCATAGAACAGTACCTCTCCCACTGACACAACAGTACTATTACACGTCATTATGTTTTTGAAAGGCAAACACAGCAATTATTGCTCGGCATGATTTTTTTTCGTGACACCTGCAGTATCGAGTAACACAAAGTGAATGATTCATGTCCTCGAACAAAGTGTGCTTACAATGAGGTTTAGTTCCGGTTGATTGCGTTTAGTTATAAGAGAATTTATGATCTGCATTTCCATAGATGTCTTTTATATCAACACCAAACATTTAAGGAAGAAAATATATTAAGTAAAATGCAAAAGCCTGTATTAAATAATCAAAGGACAAGTGCACTTAAGCAATGCTTAATGGGCCCTTTTTCAGTGCCGTATTACTTTAGAATGTATTACCAAATTGTTCTCTTTTGGTAATAGTTAAACACAAGTGGACATTTCTAATTAAAATCACATTAAAACATCACCTAAATCAGCATGGATTTGAAACAAATGAAGTTTTTTAAATGCCTATAGATACCCCAAATCCGGAAAAGTCGTACTGAACCTATTTTGAGTTTCGTTTATTTAAATCAAGGGGAGGAGACATTTAAATCAGACACTTGAACAATCTGATGGTGGATCATTGACAGGCACGTTTGCTGAATGATACTTCTTGTGCTATTTTACCTGAGAAAAAAATCGAATGAAGTTGTATAGATACCTGTATCCATAGTGATCAAACTAGGAAATTTGCATGCTTGCATTTGAAATAATACAATAAGTATTAACATTAGTTCCTTTAAATTTTAAAATGAAAAAAAGTGTATTTAGGTGGCTTTCAATACCAGTACCATTGTCTTGCATGAATGTTAAAAATGTTTGACACTTTTATTTATGATGACATTTTAACGACACTAAACTCTCCTAACCATCCCGTGTTCCTAAAACCAAATACATACAAACTTCTCTATGCGGCTTGACTTCGATATAATGATACAAAACGTGGCTATGTTTTACAGTGAGCATCTTTGAGGAATGTTTACCTGGGTAGAACTCACGTGACTACCAGTATTTTAAAAAATATATTCCACGGGTGGGTTCAACATAGGTCATACAGGTAAATAGCTCTTGCTTGTTATAGGAAAAACATTGAACTTTTCATACATTTTTAATATTTAAAGTACAAGCCTAATCATGTACAAATTTCCTACTTTCACACAAGTTTTATAAATGTATAATGCGTTTTTTGTCAATCGCACAAGTTTGTACAATGTTAGGCTGACAATAAACAAAAGCTTTGAAATGAATGACCGTCCTCGATTTACTATAGAAAATCACGAATATTGGCTGACCCCCTACCACATTGTATGGCTTTGCTCTTTGTATATTCATGAATTTCAGCGATAAAATTTGTTGAATCTTGTGGTTTAGATATCAATTAATGATCTGAGATGGAAAATTATGCTTAATTTAATTCTTCATTTTTTCACATTTTACCGGGGCCATAAGTGCACTCGTTCTTTAGTGTTTATACAGGTAAAAAGTTTGAAAAAATAAAAATGTGCCAACAAATGGTTTCGAACCAGGACACTAAAAATGTTCATGGTAAGAGTCTGCGGTCTATCGCTCTGGGCTATGCTGACTATGAGGACATTTGTAATAAATATAAACCAGTATGATAGAAATAGGTTTTCACGTTTTTTGTAGGGTTTTTTTTTTATGAATTTCGACCCTAGGCACCTCTAAAAGAACCTAGTTTTAAATAATTGCTTACTAGATCAAAATCTATCAAAATTTCATAATTTAATTTAGGGGCAGACAAAGAGTGATTATATTGCATCTATCGGGTATAATTTTCTTATCAGAAAATTGTAGAGATATGCAAGGTTAATTAATGACAACATTTATTTTTCCTTTTTGCCTAATACTTTTATGATTTTCACTAATAAATTGATTATTGAAAAAAGCCTTTAATATGACTGCTGATTTTATCTCCATCTGTTAATTTTCAACACCTTTTCTCATGATTATAGTAGATAGAGAACAGATTATGATTTCTAACATTTACTGTTACAGATCATTTCCTTGAGATAGGTGGAACCAACAGTCAAATACAGACACTTTTATGAAAAGTAAAAATCTGGCTCAGGTAAAAAAAAAAAAAATCATTTACAGTTTTAACAATTAGTAATTTTACCTTAATTAACTGGAACAAGATGTGTTTGTGAAACACTATGCACCCGGCGGCAACAAAGTTCGAAAAAGCTATTTTTAGCATATAGGTCACAGTCAAGGTCACAAGGTCATTGACCTTCGTGTCATTTGAAAGAACTTAATGAGTGGAGTATGCATACCAAATATGAAGTCTCTCTCTCTCATGGTTCAAAAGTTATGGTGAAGGTTAAAGTTGACAACAGACAGACAAACAGACAGACAGGACAAAAACAATATGCGCCCCCGATCTATCGATCCGGGCGCATAAAAATCTCATTTGATGAAATACAGGTCAAGAATGAAGAGTTTAAAGCCTAGTAGGGATTTTGGTCAATCATTACAGGTAATCTGCAGTCCCTCTCAAGAATTTTACACTCATATGGAGATGCCACCACTTGCCAGTGGAAAGCTGCAAATTCTGTCCTATACTCTGCACTCATTGCCATTGAGCAGTGAGGGGTCTTTTTCATGCCAGCACCTACTGTGACACAAGGATCATCTCCTTACTTCGCGACCATGGTGCCACGCTTGTGACTAGCTCAGTTTTAAAGAAATCATTCAAGATATTTTTTATCAAACTTAATATGCTGATACATATATAATAAGTAAGACCTAGTATTCAACTATTTCAAAAACTTTTGACTTTTCCTGTGACCTTGACCTCACTTTCCTTCAATTTGCATTTTGCATGGTTTTAAAACCATTTAAAATATTGAAATCTAAGGTTATGCATCTATACATAATTTGGTGAGAATTTATCATCTATATCCATTTTTTTTAGATTTCAATTTCAATTTTAAAGAAACTTTTCAAGATATTCTCATCAAACTTCATACACTAACACAAAATTTCATGTTGCATTACTATATACTCGGCGGGCATACATGTCCTATGGACATATTTCTAGTGTATTGCTATTTCTGTTGTTTGTTTACTTCCGGTCAGTAAGTGCCCCCTAGGGGCAAGCCCCAGTCCTGTTTTCTTTTCCAGGGTTGCAACAGCGCCCCCTAGAAAAACAAGTTGCACCATCCAATCAAATCGTGTTTTGTGCTGCTTTATGCCAATGAAATTAAGGCTAGACAGCATATGTATTATATTCTGACCAATGGGGTTGCCGTATTTTCAAATAATTAGGATAGACTTACCACTTCAGCATTCCTTTCATCACTGAAGTGATATACATGGTCAAAAATTGACTAACTTTCATTTTTGTGTCAACTGCAGAGCAGAACGACACTTAGAGATCACTTTACCTGGTGTCTGTCTGTCCGTCTGTCACACCTTATATCTCCAAAATTTTGAGAGGCAGGGTTTTGATAATTAGCATTTATATATGTTTTTGAGCTCATGATACTATACTTTGAAACTGTATGAAATTCAGTTACCACACAAACTTATATTTAAAGACTATGAAAATACATTGGGATCAGTATTCCACAATGAATCGTGTTGACTGACAAAGTGACAATTAAAGTAAAGACAGTCTGAAATTCCTTTCCTCCGAGGATTGTTGGAAGCACCTACATGTGTATTAATAAAATGATAAATAGTTATTCATCATAATTTCAATTTAATTATTCATTTGAGGACTGGGGAACCATATTTTCTTTGATTGCCAGATTCTATCCCAGTCTTTTACTTTTGGATCCTTTTTTTTCCTTGCAGGCAAATGCATGAACCTCCATGCTAATATTAAATTAATAGCTGACCACTCTTAGATTTATTTACCTCTTTAATGACGATACCTAGCAGGTGACATATACATTCCTTGAAACACTCTAGTTCCTATTTGATTTTCACTAATATAAAGATTATTGAAAAAAGACTAAGGTGCTCTATAGTGATCAGTCTATTCATTCATCTGTCTGTTAAATACACATATCCCTTGTTCAGAATACAGGTGACTCTAAATACTTCAAACTTTATATTTTTTAATTAGATACATGTAGCTGCTTTGGAACATCTGAAAGGTCTATTATATTATCACTAGTTTTACTAGTTTTCTTCATGTAAGTTGAATATATTTTAAACTTTTAAATTTTTATTTTTTCCAGGTAAGAAAGAAATTCAGGAGTTCTTAAATTGCCCTTGGAGTTCTTGGATTGCATCAAACGGCTAAAAGACCTCAACAAAAACAGCGTCTTGAAAATAAAAATGAAAATATTCAGTGAAAAAAAAATGATGAAAGAGCCACTAAAAATCTTCAAGCCTTTGAGCTGAAATCTGGAAGTCAATCTGTGGACTTTACTAGTATGTCCTACTAAGTCATCATTTGTGTATAATAAATACACTAAACTGTTAACACTTGTTAAAATGTGTATAATTTTTAGATATAATTTGTAGCTCACAGACTTCAATAGTTTCATGTAATTTAAGTAATAATGAAAATTTCCTGTTGTCTAGCTAGATTAGAAACTATTATTGTCCAATTTTGGATATTGTGAAATAATTCATCTAGTATGCATACATGTGTGTACACTTACGTGTAAATTAATTGTTACAGCAAATTCAATCGATCATTAAGTTGAATGTTGACTAATGTTTTTCATCGAAATTGTTTACACTGAATTGTTTGTGGATTTTTCCATTTGCCCAATCATGTCAAGGAGCACATGGCAGGAAATGCTTTCTCCTCCATTGCACCTGGTGTTTTTAGAGGTCTGTGTTTGCTCTGCTCTAATTTTGTATTGTTTCAATGGACTTTAAAGCTTGATCACTGTTGGTAATCTTCATATTTCATATACTATTAGAGTACTTGAAGAAAACTGTAAAGATTTAACATACAGTATAATGCATGTATATTGCACTTTAAGTACAGTGTATGTGGTTAAGAAATGATAAATCCTCTCATAGTGCATTGAATTTGTTGAAAATTAGAAAAATGTGTTGAAATTTTTTTTGAAATAATGTTAGATTGCAGTTTTTTTAAATCATGCAAGTAAGAAGTAAGAAATTGCTAAATATTTTTTAGCTTTTCTGGACAGTCTAGATGAGTTCTTACTATATACCTAGCATTGTATCCCAGTTAAAATTTAAGGAGCAAGGTTCATTCCTAAGCTCTACCTGGACAAACTTGCATGGATTAAAGCACATTAACAGATTTACTTCAGATGCTTGACCTGATCTACATTTTCCTCATGTGTTTTTTTTTGTTTTTGTTTGTTTGTTGTTTAACATCCCTCTCAAGAATTTTTCATCCATATGGAGATGCCACTACTTGCTGGTGGAGAGCTGCAAAATTTGACCTATACTTTGCACTCAGGGCCTTGAGCAGTAAGGGATCTTTTTTGTGCCCACATCAACTGCTAGGCGGGACCTCGGTTTATATGGTATTATCTGAAGGACTGGTCCCCACATCCCCAGTGGATTTGAACCTGAGACTTAAGGATTAAATCCTTACTCGTGACTCTAAATTACAAACTCTATCCTTTGCACCACATGGGGGATTTCACAAGATTAAGTGTTTTGAGCAGTCCTATTCTCATGTAATTATAAACTCTATGTTGAACAAACCTGCAAAGATGATGTATGTAAATGTAAATGTTTCAGGGTACCAATCCTTGATTTGACTTAGATTTTCTGGATTAATGACCAGTTTTTTTAGAGAAGGTTCATTCAAAGTAACAATATACTCTTTGGTGATCAGTAAACATAGATGATATATCCTGCTTCTGATGCTGGATGTAACATACATTTTCAGGGTTATTGAGCAGTTTAATCTAACCCAGACCAACTTGCATAGATTTTGGATCCAGGTGATATACATTACCAGAGTGTTTGTTGAGTGAGACTTTGCCTTACTAGTAGATAACATTTATAGAAGTGAGCTTTGTATTCTTTGATTAGGTATGTTTTTTCTTTGCTCAGGATATATATACCATCAGTGCCAACTACCATACATTTTATATAATAGATGTAGCTGTTGTTCAACTGAATATGATAAAACTGTGGATGAAAATAATTTGATTTTTGTACCTTTGAATGTATTGAATTAATTTGTAAAAGCTGTTATGATACAATGTTTGATATTTTATAAAAGTTTTTAGCATATGCAATCAATAAATGTATCAACATTTTTATTTTATTATACTTTTTACCCTGCAAACTTCTTAAAAACAGAATAGTAATGATCCATTTAACTGATACTAGGTTAGTGTCACATTGTACTGGTATATCATGTATACTGAACTGTAAATAAGAAACATCTAAATAGGTAAAATCACAGCATGAATCATTGGATTATGTAAGAAGTGGACTATCTTGTGCTTTGGTATGGTATTGATAATAAATGTTAAACTATCATTTTTTTTTCAAATTAACAAAGGATATGCTTGAGTGACTGTATTTTGACTAGCAGTAAAAATAAAATGATTTTTAAGCATTTGAATTATTTTGATTCATGGTCTCTGCAAGTTTAATGATAGCAAATATGTATATTGAACATGGCATCCACATACATGTATTGCTATACTGGATGGGGCATGACTTTTACTGAATCTTAATCACAACCTTGAAATTTTATGTAGTACATGTACTCTTGGTTTCAACTGGTCAAATGTATTCTTAAATCAGAAAGAATTTAAACAAATGTAGGCATAGGTCAGAACTTCATCAATTAGTTGGAAAGCGAATGCACTCGGTGACGAAGCTGGGTATAAATAGCAGGAAAAACTACTTGATGTCCACTGTGAACTTTGTGTCCTCAACAAAACAATATGGAGTATACTATACTTGGTCTAAAGAATAATCTATGTCTGCATTCACTTTTAGGTTAAACTGTTTTGGGCATTGAGAGTTTGTTTGTTGTTTAATGTCCCTCTGGAGAATTTTTCACTCATATGGAGATGCCAACACTTGCCGATGGAGAGCTGCAAATGACCTATGCTCGGCACTCATGGCCATTGGGCAGTGAGGGATCTTTTTCATGCCAGCATCTACTGCGACACTGGACCTCTGTTTGTATGAAGGACCGGTCTCTACGTCCCACAGTGGGATTCAAACATGTGACAAAAGGATCAACTAACTCCACGACTCTAGAGCAGAGGCTCTATCCACTGTACCACGTGGGCGACAGCATTGAGAGTAATGTGGATATCAGAACAAGCTACTCTGGGCTTATACTCTCTATATATTGATTGATTGTATGTTGTTTAACATTCCTCTCGAGATTTTTTCACTCATATGGAGACACCACCACATGCCGGTGGAGATCTGCAAATTTTGTCCTATACTCGGCACTTACGGCCATTGAGCATCGAGGGATTTTTTTTCGTGCCAGCACCTACTGCGACACAGGACTTCGATTTATATGGTCTCATCTGAAGGACCGGTCTCCCCATCCCACAGTGGGATTTGAACCTGCGACGTAAGGATCAACTCCTTACTTCGCTACTCTAGAGTAGACGCTCTAACCACTGCGCCACGGGGGCAACTACTCTCTATTTAAGTCACTTGTGCAATGACTTTAGTTTAATTCAAAATTTTGTACTGATCATGTTGAGTCACATTAGCACAAATATCTTTCTGCTGACCTTGACTAATGACCATCCGCAACTATTCTGGTTGGAAACAATATGTTAATTAATGCATAATAAGTGAAATTACTATGAAAGAAAAATGGTCTACTTAAACCACAAGTTATATTTATAAAAAATATACACTGGTCTCCTTAAGTCATATGAGAGAAACATAAAATATTAAGGAGACCATTTTTTTCATATATTCTTAGGAGGCATTTATTATGAAAAAATAAAGCAAGAGTCGACTAAATGGTGTTCTATAGATCTTTGATCTGGTATTTCTTTTTAGAAAAAAGCAAATTTAAAAAATCTGTATATTGTCTCCTTAAGCCATATATAATGGTCTGGTCTCCCTAGTCCTTAAATCAGAGTTATATATATATATATATATATATATAAAGCACAAAGAAATTCACTTTTCATAAGGATACCCATTTCCACCCCAACCAGGGGTTGAACTCTCGACCTACGGAATCGGTCTCCTAGCAGTACAGGAACAACGCGCTAGACCGCTCGGCCATCTAGTAGGTAAGTCAAAAAACTTGCTATTGATATTGTATGTAGTTCCTATTGTGTATTCTTCCGCGCCTCGACAAGATTTCGTGTGTGTTACAGGATTTCCAATGGATTTCACAAATAAAATTACATTGAATGTTAATATATAAAGTTAAAAAATGTTTGACTCTACTACCGTATAATATAAAACTGATATGTAAGAGGAATATTATCTTCTAGACCAGCAATGATGATTTTCAATATAAGAATTTTTTAAATTAATATGAAGTTTACTTACTCCTTAAAAAAAACCCAACCAACCAACCAACCAAACAAACAAACAAAAAAAATTAAAATCATAGATTCATAGGAAATAAAATAATCAATTTAGAATAATTAGTACTTACCTTTGGGATAAAATCAAGACAACTGGATTTATCACCAGGCGACGCCTTCTTGTTGGCTATTTTGTAAAAAATATTAATAATTGCCCTTCTTATACGATGTAGTGGTCACTTTATCCAATAACTGTAAATGCTGACCAATCAGGAAGATTCTAAATTCGATACATGAATATTTGAAATCTTTGTGCTAGTTAAAAAGACATCTATTTCATTTTTTACTTTCTTTAATTCCTGCGTTGACCTTCATAAACATGTATGGTGGACATCTTATCCTGTGACAGCTGACAAATCAAAGCCATTCTAAGTTAATTATTTTAACTACGCAAATGAAAATCCAGTCATCAAGCTCATAATCGACAAATAAATCGGAAACTTTATGACAGCTGACTGATCAAGTAACTTACTTCTTAACATAAGTCAAAGTGGAGATATTATTAAACATGTCCATTATTCCTCTTCCATAAAAAGGGAATTTCCTTGTTTATTACTTTACAAATAAAATCGAATATGATATTGCTTTATGTATTGTAACCGATTAATTCAAATTATAGGGGTTTGCTATCATCATGTTGTAAACATATAGAGTCTACATGCATTTCTGTCCACTATAGGTTTTAAGTGAATTGGCGAATAGCACCATATATGTTACTTATTATGCCTATTATTATGTAGTATAATTTAAAAGACATAATCAAACCAGTGAATTAACAACTCCAGTATTTTCAAGACATTACTGTTACTCTTTTTAATTGTATATCTACCATAGATCTGCAACATCCTGTATCTCTAAATCTATTGTTATTTGGTAATAGTAACATTCCTTATGCTAAAAATGTTAAATTGTTTGATTGTGTTCATGAGTATATTTTACAAACTAAGAGGTTTCATACATAATATGAAATCATGTAATTTTATTATTTAAATACACATTCCTTGATATTTCATATAATTTATCTTAATTTGCTGTATTTCCCACTTATTATTTTTCACCTTATTTTTCTCATAATTAAACCGGTAATTATTTACAACTTTCTTCCCCCTTTTTTTCTTTTTCTGCTTAATTTCCAATCAATTTTGTTATATATTAACCTGTAACTATATGATGTATTATTATGTATATTTTAAATGAACCTTGTACCTGTGGAGAGGGCTTATATAGGATATGCCTGCTGCCCAATCCATTTATGTTTCAGTACATAATAAAATATGTTCAAATTAAATAAAAAGAATATGGAACGGAAAATCCATATCTTGTATTCCTTTATTCTTGCAAATGAAAATTATTAGATAAAACTGTCATTAGATTATCATACGATATATACAGTCAGGCTTTGTATGATATTTGTGTATATATATATATATATATATATATATATATATATATATATATATATATATATATATATATATATATATATATATATATGTATATGTATATATATATTGGAAATTTACAATTATAAACTGAATCAAGAATTCCTTCTTAAATATCACAATAGATTTATGCTCAAAGTGATTGACTTGTTTAATTTCTTTTAAATATTTAATGATTCCCATTCTATTCCTATGTTACTTTTAATTAAGATATTTACCTATGATTTTAAATATTTTTGAACTCTTTAATCGGGGAAAATTTGGGCTTTATGACAGTAACTTCTAGACTTTACAGAAGACCGAAATAAGTTTTTCCCCTCTCAAAATAAAGGTTTGAAAGCCCTAACGTAACATGATAGAGATATAAGAAATTTTTAAGGACAACTAATGATAAGTTAATGAATTAAATATCCCCCCTGCCTGAACGTATTCAAACCTGGATCCAACCACAATGTCTTCTAAAGATCACGCATGCTCAACTTGAAGGAGTCTGAGTTGAAAGACGATTCTTCATTTTTATGCCCCAGGATCGAAAGATCCCGGGGGTATATTGTTTTTGTCCTGTCTGTCTGTTTGTCCGTTTGTCTGTTGTCAACTTTAACCTTGCCCATAACTTTTGATTGGTTGTTGCTATGACTTTCATATTTCACATGTGTATTCCTTGTGACAAGACCTTTCTTTGGGTACCATCATATTTGACCTTTTGACCTTGGAGTTTGACCTACTTTTGCAAAATTTTATGAGACTTTAACCTTGGCCATAAATTCTGAACAGTTGGTGCTTGGGGTTTCAAACTTCACATGTGTATTTTTTATGACAAGGCCTTCCTTTGGATACCAACAACTTTGACCCTTTGTCCTTGACATAGGAGTTTGACCTACTTTTGAAAAACTTGAACCTTGGCCATAACTTTTGAACAGTTAGTGCTTCCGGTTTCAAGCTTCACATGTGTATTCCTTGTGACAAGACCTTCGTCTGGATACCAACCACTTTGACCCTTTGACCTTGACATAGGAGTTTGACCTACTTTTGAAAAACTTTAACCTTGGCCATAACTTTTGAATGGTTGATGCAAGGGCTTTCATACTTCACATATGTAATTCTTGTGACAGGACCTTCCTTTGGATACCAACAACTTTGACCCTTTGACCTTGACATAGGAGTTTGACCTATTTTTGAAAAACTTTAACCTTGGTCATAACTTTTGAATGGTTGGTGCTAGGGCTTTCATACTTCACACATGTAATCCTTGTGACAAGACCTTCCTTTGGATACCAACCACTTTGACCTTGACCTTGACGTTTTACTTACTTTTAAAAAACTTTAACCTTCGCCATAACTTTTGAACAGTTGCAGCTAGGTCTTTCAAATTTCACAGGAATATTCCCCGAGACAAGACCTTTCTTTGGATACCAACATTTTTTTATCTTTTGGTCTGGATTTTGAATTGTATTTGAGAAACTTTAACCTTCGCCATAAGCTGCCATACGGGGGCATCAGTGTTTCACAAACACATCTTGTTTTTTTTTTCTTTTAACTATCGGCTTATGACCTTCATTGCCTAATGGGGTGTTGTTTACAAAATGTTTACAAAAAATAAAATAAAATCAAACCCACATTTCAATTAAAAATTGAAAATAAATACTTAAAATAGAGGTTTGGCATGGGTCCTGCAAATTTTGTTTATTTTTTCTAAATGCAAGGTTTCATAAAATTTCAGGTTTTAGAACTAAAATAATCTACTTTCGTATAGGAAAAAAATTAAATAATTATTGTCTGGTTCAGCATGATCAAACATTGCTTTGCTCATAGAGTCCCAAGTCCCGAGAAGTTGCTTGTCGGTAAACCAAGGATTTGGACACAATCTTTAGAAAAAAAGTGTTTTGATTCGTTTTACAGTAAATTTAAAAGTGACGTGTCGCTGTAACAATGCGGTATATACAAGCGTTGTTTCTCCAGCTTCATGCATGTATATAATTGCACTCTGCTTCATTTACAGTGCAGCTATTGATTTTTAAACAATCATGCACAGTTATATAAATAATCAGGCTACATCGTGTCCAGTCTCAATGATCATGAGACAATACATAAATGTCTTTCTTCTATATGTTCATGCATGTGATTACTCATTTGAATGTTCTTGATTTATATTTTCAAAATTGAATTTTCAAAACTTAAACAATAAAATGCTTTCTTTGGTTGTTAGTACGGGAATTAATGTTCAGCTGTTGCAGAAAAAATGCATAACCCGCGTAAGCGGGTTATGTAATTTTTTTTCTGCAATAGCTGCAACGTTAATTCCCGTACTAACAAAGAAAGACATTTTATTGTTTATATTTATACTTGTAGAAATAATCATTTAATGTAGGATTTAGTAGACGAAATAGTGCATTATTGATAAGTACGCCATTGTACGTTTCATTGATGGAACAGCCACTGCTCAGGAAATCTTTAGAGGTGATATGCTTGGCGGTGTTTATTGACGATAAACGGCAAAGGTTTTCTTAAGAAATAAAGGAGATAATATTCAGTGGATGTAAATATATGTCTGTACATGATAAAATTTGTATTTTTACATTTTCCTCCCTGTTTTGAAAAATAAATTTTTCAAGCAAGCAAAAAAAAAAATATTTTCATTATATAAAATCCATATTAGTTTCTCAGTAGATGTCAAAAACAGGAAATTTGAATTGATTTTTGAGAAAGCTTCCATTAATTGTAACCTTTCACTGTTATATTTTGGACAAGTAAGCAAAGATTGCTATTAATCTTCAACCTCCTGCATATGACATTGAAAAAAAAACCACTCTCAATTCAGGGCAAAGTCCTGCACACCTTCCTTTTCAATATTAAAATTGAGGTGCAGAAATGCGGAGTTTAATTTATACTTTTCCTCTATCATAGTTATTCACAATGGTGAGATAATGCCTTCTTCCAAAGTTGTTTTTGAAAGTGACATAAGTTCTTAGTTTGCCATTAGTTTGCTGCTCATTTTATTTATGCCATAGGTTTATAAAATATGACTACTTTTTCAATACGAGTAAGTAGGGATCTTGTTTCGCTAAGTCAATATTTTTTATATCAGATAACTGATAATTGGATGGATGTCAACCATGATGTTTATTGTGTAGGAAAAGGCTTTAATTTCGAGACTGGATATGCTTCTTTGAGTAGGACAAAAGATGGATGTAATGTTTCAGGTCGAAACCAATAATTTAACATAGCTATAATGATTTGATAATACAGAGGAAATCTACCTAGTTCAGACAGAACTTCAAAATAAGTCTTCTATCTAAGCACACCAAGAATAGCCTTGCAGTATGAGAAAAGAGAAGGTAGCGAACAGTGATCGATCTCAAAAAATCTACAAACAATACAAATCTGTGAGCAGGGCATAAAACACGGACCCCTGGACATTCCAGTGGTGGGATCAGGTGCCTAGGAGGAGTAAACATCCCATGTTGACTGGTCACATCCGCCGTGAGCCCTATGTGCATTGTTGCACATTATAATTTCTTTAGTTTCAAGGATTTTTATCGGTATTTGTCTGGTAAACGAGGCCAATCATTTGAAAATCTGTTCCAATTAACCTTTTTTCCAACCTTTCATTTGAAGCTAAGAAAAGCTTAATTTCTTTCGAAGCTGCATTTGTGTCAGTGAGGTCTTTAGAATTGTCACAGTCTACAACTTGTTTCAGTGTTGTTTCTTCAAGAAGTTTCAGTTTATTCCACTTCCTTGTTCTGTTTGATGAGTTAGAAGCAGCTTCAAAATTTCTATAAGAATAATGAAATGATGATAAATGAAAAGTTGGTACGAAATTCCTTGCACTCTGATTGACCTGTTGTTTTAAATATAAGACCCTTCTGTTGTCCTTAATTCAATCTTAATACAGGTTTTTGGGTTGATAATATATCTGACCAGTATCGGTGAATGATTTCATTTCACTTTAATACATTTTACCATGATGTTAACGCAAAGTGTAATAACAAGTTTAAAAACGAAAAAAAAAAAAAAAAATAACCGTATAATAACTCACAAAGTGTGCAATGATAAACAGAGATTGAGTTCCAAAGAAATCTTACTTTAAGCAAAGAAATAGAAGTTTTTTGTCATCTACAAATTCATTGATACAAGTGAAATGGATCAGCAAATATAATAAGTAAGTCGTTCCTCTTTTTTTCTGGAGACATTGGAGTAATTGATTTCATTTCAAGTTTATATCCTTAAGCCAACTGGCTTATCAAAGTAATAAGTACATGTTATTTAGAAAAAAAAAAATCAAACAGAGAGAATATATGCATGAAAATAGTGTTATACATCGATATTGTTTTTTTCTTAACAATGCGGCAGCATTCAAAAATTTACCCAAATTTACAAGATCTTTAACATTATTAGTACATTATAAGACAATGTCCAAGTCAGCTCTGTCCCTTTCCACTTTATCAGACCGAGGTCCGGGGTGACAGCGGCCGGTGTCAATTTGATCATAGTATTGACATCAATAACCTCATTAAGATACGCTACACTCTAATCATTCCAAACTTCGCCTAACTACTAAACTATCTGTGCACATCATTTACATTGTGTTTTTACTATCTTGTTATTTAGCTAACCGTATTAAAAATTAATTCCCAAAAATGAGATAAAGAACCAAAAAGAAGCATCTTTAAATGTTGAATTTCTTTTTTCCCGCAATAATAACCATAAATACGAATGTTTTGTCATAAAAATATATCTGTAATGTACAGTGGTCCTCCTCCCCAATTTTTTGTGTAAGCCCAAAAATCTACATACCGGATATATGCTTTACAATAAAGAGAAAAAGTATGTGGGATAGTAAAGTTTCCCACTTGCTGGTCACATGTAAATTTCGAGATGGGGCTTTTTAACATGATGTAAATATAACAGTTTGTAATGCAGCCAAACAATACATTAAAGATTAAGCAATGCTATAAAATTTTCATTATACTGTCTGAACTCTTAAAAGAAAGTGATCAAAAAAGAACGAGTAAAGTGTCTCATTTCCATTATTCCTCGGAAAGTCACGATCTACCCCGGTACATAAACAGACGACTACACAATGTAATTGTGATTACCGGCGCTAAGTCAGAGGAAGACATCTCATAGGAGGCAGTGGCAACGCATTTCTAATAGCGTTACCCTCCACAGATAAGATGGGAATTTCCGCCAATCCATGCAGGAAAGAATACATGACAAACAAGCAAACACGTTGATGTGTTTGTCGCGTAAACTTCGCAATGATGCTTCTAGCTTAGACAGTCCACAATTCAAATAGACTTGGTCTAAGCAAGAACGTCATTCCTTAGGGAAAGAGCTAGAGAATATATTTTCAGTTTCAACTATTTTAAGCATGGTATCGCAAACTTCGGTCGTCGTGTTGCTTTTTGTTGTTCTTGTTGGCGCCGTTGCTGGTGAAAATGTAGTCTGCACCTCAAATTTTGAAAGAATTCTCTCTGACGATTGTAAAACTCTCCACCGATGTGTTTGGGGGAAGCCCGTTAAGATGCCCGACTGTTCCCCGGGGCTCATCTTCAGTCGGCAGTACGGGGTCTGTGTGTACCAGGGTAGCGAATTTGACGATTGTGGGTCAAAGAAGGGTAAGTAATTATAAGTTTTCGCGTACTTCAAAAATCTCGAGATTAATTCAAAAAGTATTCCTATGAATAATATTATTTTTGTCGTTTTATCATTTTATCATCGATAAAAATTGAATATTTGTAGGCATTATATACAATCAAGGACCACGACTTAGTCTTTCGTTTGATACTTCGTACAATTCACGCGCCCAATGGTTGAAGATGAACATCATCTAAAACATACATAAACAGTTATTCAAGAATTCAAGTTAAAAAGAATGGTAAAAAGATTTCTAAACACGCACCTCTTCAAATCAATTATATAGATCTATCTCATTTAGAATTAAGACGCAAATCCTAATAAACAGACTTTTTAAAATTCTAGAATACTAGTACTCCAAAGTAATGCCTACCGAATTCTGGTTTCTTCATTCTTTTTTTTAAGAACTTGTCATTACTCATTACTTAAAAAAATAACATTGATACTCTCTATATTTTATACTCAGAATGTGTTTTACTCTCCAGGATTTACATGTACAGAGTGTTTTTTAATATAAGAAAGTTAATTTTTGGTAAAATTTAGCTACAGTATATTGAATTTTTATGGACAAAATGAATACCGTTGAAAGATTCACTATCGTTCTAATGATCTCTCTTTCATTTTTTAACATCAAGAAAAGCTGTATTGACTTAAATGTTTGATTTCGGAATAGACGGTGGTTGGAGATGACAGTGTTTTAAAAAGTTCGTGAGATATGACTATGCCGGTTTTTTTTTGGTTGTTGTTGTTTTGTTTGTTTGTTGTTGTTTTTTTAATTTAATTTTTTTTGTTTTTGGTAGTGTTACAGATTGTAGATGTGTAGGATTACACAGCGGACACCGTAATTGTAAAATCTCTGACGTCATTAGAAAAGAGAATATAAATTTAACTAGATGAGATCTCGTTGCGAGCAACGAGTAGGTCTTCCGTCCGATTTTTCGATAAGATGAGATATGATTTTGACTATGATCTTTGTTAAAAGATAATAATATATAGACTTCCCTAATTAGATTTCATTCTTTTGATTTATATAACATTATCAAAGAGCTATAGAAGACATGCTTTTGGCCCCTCTTCGCCCCTAGATTGAGGCGTCAGCAACTTTTTCTTGATATCAATTGAAAGGTCTTGTGATTTTTTTTTGTTGTGGAGATATGCTGAATGGAAATATTTAGGGGCCACCCCTCCAAGTCCTTAGTGGGCCCGTTTGACAAAAATTAAAAGTGTGCATATTGTTTAAAACATTATTCTGACCATCTTTTGTTCAGTATTGCTTATCAAAATATTCCCCCTTTTCGAGATATAAAGCGTCAAAGATTTAGCATTCTGGCCCCTTGTAATCCTTATTACGTAACATATGATCAGAATCTTATCATATATTGTTGTAAATCGTTAAGATAAGCATCTTTGCTTCAGTAATGTATTACAAATTATTGATCATTAAAGAGTTAAAGATGAGAGACTTTTGGCCCCACTGAGCCCCTAATTTGAAGGGTCAGCCCCTTTTTCTTGATATCAATTGAAAGGTCTTGAGATTTTGAAGACTTTTTGTTCAACAACTATACGGAGATTTCTTTTTGTTGTGGAGATATGCTGAATGGAAATATTTAGGGCCCATTCTCAAAGTCCTAAATGGGGCCGTTTGACAAAAATTGAAAGGGTACATATTGTTTAGAACATTATTCTGGCCATCTTTTGTTCATTATTACTTATCAAAATATTCCCCCTTTTCGAGATATACAGCGTTAAAGATTGAGCATTCTGGCCCCTTTCAGCCCCTTATTATGCAATGAATGATCTTAATTTTATAATATATAGTTGCAAATCGTTAAGATAAACATTTTTGCTTCAGTAATTGATAACAAAAAATTGATAATTTATGAGTTATAGATGAAAGACTTCTGGCCCCTCTGAGCCCCTAATTTGGGGGGTCAGCCCCTTTTTCTTGATATCAAATGAAAGGTCTTGTGATTTTGAACACTTTTTGTTCAACAACTATTCAGATATTTCTTTCGATTATTGAGATATACTGAATGGAAATATTTAGGGGCCACCCCTCCAAGTCCTTATTGGGGCCGTTTTACAAAAATTGAAAGGGTGCATGTTGTTTAGAACATTATTCTGAACATCTTTTGTTCAATATTGCTTATCAAAATATTTCCCCTTTCCAAGATATAAAGCATCAAATATTTATCATTCTGGCCCCTTATGGCCCCTTATTACGTAATATATGATCCCGATTTTATAAAACGTAGTTGCAAATTGTTACGATAAACATTTTTGCTTCAGGAATTTATAACGAAATATTGACTGTTAAAGAGTTATGGAAAACAGATTTTTGGCCCCTCTAAACCCTAAATAGGAGGGGTCAGCCCTTTTTTCTTGATATCAAATAAAAGCTCTTATCATTTTGCACAACTTTTATTATATATGTTTTAACAAAATATTTACAGGTATAAAGATATAAAAGAAAACGTGTCAAATTTTGCGAGATGCTTATGAGCCTATTTTTCGAGCCCAGGCGAGCTTCAGCGCCTTTTGCGCTGGGAAGATATAGACTCAAAAAAGCACATCTACGATCCTTCCTCTACCTTCACTGAAAATCTCAACTCAATATCTTTAAGCGTTTAGGAGTGATTGCCAGGACAAGCCGACCCTCTGAAAATCAGAAAATCGTCCATATCTCACGATCGGAAGTGACGTCATCAATATAAAAAATTTCCAATAAGGTTCAGATCAATATCTATCAGATCTGAAAGTTTCGTGAAAATCGACCGAGCCGTTTCCGAGAACTCGCTTGCACAAAATCGGTAAGAAAAAAAAAGAATAATAATAATAATAACTAGATGAGATCTCGTTGCGAGCAACGAGTGGGTCTTCCGTCCGATTTTTGATAAGATGAGATAAGAATTTGACTGGGATTTTCGTTCAAATATAATGATATAAATAAATTGTTAAGACGAACAATTTTGCTTTAATAATGTTTAACAAAATATTGATCATTAAAGGGTTTTAGATTAAAGACTTTCGGCCCTTCTTGGCTCCTAATGTGAAAGGTCAGCCCCTTTTTCTTGATATCATCTTAAAGCTCTCATGATTTTGAACACTTTTTGTTCAACAACTATTCAGAAATTCTTTTTTGTTTTCGGAATATATGCAAAAGAAATATTAAGGAATGGCCCTTCAAGTCCTAAATGGGGACGTCTAGCAAAAATTCAAAGAGTGCATATTGTTCAGAATATTATTTTGGACATCTTTTGTTCAATACTGTTTATCAAAATATTCTTCCTTTTCAAGACATATTGCGCCAAAGATTATGCAATTTGGCCCCCTAAAGACCCCTTATTTCGTAACATATGATATCAACATCATGTTATTTAGATAAAGTTTGTGAAGAAAAACTATTTCGCTTCAGTAATATATTACAAAATATTGATCATTAAAGAGTTATTGATTGTATACTTTCGGCGCCTCTCAGCCCCTTATTTAAGGGGTCAGACCCTTTTCCTTGATATCACCTTAAAGCTCTCATGATTTTGAACACTTTTTGTTCAACAACTAGTCTGAAATTCTTTTTCGTTTCTGAGATATTCGCAAAAGAAGTATTTAGGGGCTGGCCCTTCAACTCCTTAATGGGGACGTTTAGCAAAAAATGAAAGGTTGCATCTTGTTAAGAACATTATTTTTGACATCTTTTGTTCAATATTGCTTATCAAAATATATCCCACTTTTGAGATATAAAGCGTCAAAGATTTAGCATTCTGGCCCCTTATGGCCCCTAATTATGTAACATTTGATGTAAATATCATAATATGTAGTCGTACATTGTTGAGATAAACATTTTTGCTTCAGTAATGCATTACAAAATATTGATCGTTAAAGAGTTATTGTTCAAAGACTTTCGGCCCCTCTCAGCCCCTATCGTGAGGGTCCAGCACCTTTTTCTTCATATCACTTTAAAGCTCTCATGATTTTGAACACTTTTTGTTCAACAACTAGTCAAAAATTCTTTTTTGTTTCTGAGATATTTGCAAAAGAAGTATTTAGGGGCCGGCCCTTCAACTCCTTAATGGGGACGTTTAGCAAAAAATGAAAGGTTGCATCTTGTTAAGAACATTATTTTGGACATCTTTTGTTCAATATTGCTTATCAAAATATTTCCCAATTTTGAGATATAAAGCGTCAAAGATTTAGCATTCTGGCCCCTTATGGCCCCTAATCATGTAACATATGATGTGAATATCACAATATATAGTCGTACATTGTTGAGATAAACATTTTTGCTTCAGTAATGCATTACAAAATATTGATCGTTAAAGAGTTAATGGACTTTCGGCCCCTCTCAGCCCCTATCGTGAGGGTCCAGCCCCTTTTTCTTCATATCACTTTAAAGCTCTCATGATTTTGAACACTTTTTGTTCAACAACTAGTCAGAAATTCTTTTTCATTTCTGAGATATTTGGAAAATAAATATTTAGGGGCCGGCCCTTCAACTCCTTAATGAGGACGTTTAGCAAAAAATGAAAGGTTGCATCTTCTTTAGAACATTATTTTGGACATCTTTTGTTCAATATTGCTTATCAAAATATTTCCCACTTTTGAGATATAAAGCGTCAAAGATTTGGCATTCTGGCCCCTTATGGCCCCTTATCATGTAACATATGATGTGAATATCACAATATATAGTCGTACATTGTTGAGATAAACATTTTTGCTTCAGTAATGCATTACAAAATATTGATTGTTAAAGAGTTATTGTTCAAAGACTTTCGGCCCCTCTCAGCCCCTATTGTGAGGGTCCAGCCCCTTTTTCTTCATATCACTTTAAAGCTCTCATGATTTTGAACACTTTTTGTTCAACAACTAGTCAGAAATTCTTTTTCATTTCTGAGATATTTGGAAAATAAATATTCAGGGGCCGGCCCTTCAACTCCTTAATGGGGAAGTTTAGCAAAAAATGAAAGGTTGCATCTTGTTTAGAACATTATTTTGGACATCTTTTGTTCAATATTGCTTATCAAAATATTTCATAGTTTTAAGATATAAAGCGTCAAAGATTTGGCATTCTGGCCCCTCATGGCCCCTATTTATGTAACATATGACATAAATATTATAATAAATAGTTGTAAATTGTTAAGATAAACATTTTTGCTTCAGTAATGTATACCAAAATATTGATCGTTAAAGAGTTATTGATTTAATACTTTTGGCCCCTCTCGGCCCCTAATATGACAAGTCAGCCCTTTTTTCTTGATATCATATTAAAGATCTTGTCATTCTGCACAAATATTGTTCAGTATGTTTTAACAAAATAATTATACTTTAAAAGATATGATACAAAATGTCTAAAAAATTCACTCATGTTTCGTGTCCTAAATTTCGACCCCTACCGAGCTTCCATACTAGGCACTTCCGGAAAATATCCAAACCCAGGTGCAAAATGGCAACATGTCCTCTATCATCACTGAAAATTTCAGCGCTCTAGCTTAAGCCGTTTTTGAGTTCCATCGCAGACAAGGAGGTCCTCTAAATTTTGATAAAAGGGCGATAACTTCCGACCGGAAGTTAATATCCCTTAACGGAATGGCCGGAATTAACTTCAGATGACAATGCATTTACCATGAAAATTTGAATGAAATTGAACGAGCCATCTCCGAGAAATCGTCTGCACAAAATTTGTAAGAAGAAAAAAGAATAAAAATAATAATAACTAGATGCGATCTCGTTGCGAGCAACGAGTGGGTCTTCCGTCCGATTTTTGATAAGATGAGATAAGAATTTGACTGAGATTTTCGTTCAAATATAATGATATAAATAAATTGTCAAGACGAACAATTTTGCTTTTTTAATGTTTAACAAAATTTAGATCATTGAAGGGTTATAGATTAAAGATTTTCGGTCTTCTGGGCCCCTAATGTGAGAGGTCAGCCCCTTTTTCTTGAGATCATCTTAAAGCTCTCATGATTTTGAACACTTTTTGTTCAACAACTATTCAGAAATTCTTTTTTGTTTTCGGGATATATGCAAAAGGAATATTAAGGACCGGTCCTTCGAGTCCTAAATGGGGACGTCTAGCAAAAATTGAAAGAATACATATTGTTCAGAATATTACTTTAAACGTCTTTTGTTCAATGCTGTTTATCAAAATATTCTTCCTTTTTGAGATATATTGCGCCTAAGATTATGCAATCTGGCCCCTAAAGACCCCTTATTGCGTAGCATATGATATCAACATCGTGTTATTTAGACAAAAAGTGTGAAGATGAACTATTTCGCTTCAGTAATATATTACAAAATATTGATCATTAAAGAGTAATTGATTGTATACTTTCGGCCCCTCTCGGCCCTTAATTTCAGGGGTCAGACCCTTTTCCTTGATATCGCCTTTAACCGCTCATGATTTTGAACACTTTTTGTTCAACAACTAGTCAAAAATTCTTTTTCTTTCCGAGATATATGCGAAGGATATATTTAGGGGCCGGCCCTTCAACTCCATAATGGGGACATTTAGCAAAAATCAATAGATTGCATATTGTTTAGAACATTATTTTGAACATCTTTTGTTCAATATTGCTTATCAAAATATTTCCCACTTTTGAGATATCAAACGTCAAAGATTTAGCATTCTGGCCCCTTATGGACCCTAATTATGTAACATATGACGTGAATATCATATTATATAGTTGTAAATTGTTGAGATAAACATTTTTGCTTCAGTAATGCATTATAAAATATTGATCGTTAAAGAGTTATTGTTCAAAGACTTTCGGCCCCTCTCAGCCCCGATTTTGAGGGACCAGCACCTTTTTCTTCATATCACTTTAAAGCTCTCATAATTTTGAACACTTTTGTTCAACAACTACTCAGAAATTCTTTTTCGTTTCTGAGAAATTTGCAAAAGAAGTATTTAGGGGCCGGTCCCTCAACTCCTTAATGGGGACGTTTAGCAAAAAATGAAAGGTTGCATATTGTTCAAAACATTATTTTGAACATCTTTTGTTCAATATTGCTTATCAAAATATTTCCCACTTTTGAGATATAAAGCGTCAAAGATTTAGCATTCTGGCCCCTTATGGACCCTAATTATGTAACATATGATGTGAATATTGTAATATATAGTTGTAAATTGTTGAGATAAACATTTTTGCTTCAGTAATGCATCACAAAATATTGATCGTTAAAGAGTTATTGTTCAAAGACTTTCGGCCCCTTTCAGACCCTATTATGAAGGGCCAGTCCCTATTTCTTCATATCACTTTAAAGCTCTCATGATTTTGAACATTTTTGTTCAACAACTAGTCAAAAATCCTTTTTCGTTTCTGAGATATTTGCAAAAGAAATATTTAGGGGCCGGTCCCTCAACTCCTTAATGGGGACGTTTAGCAAAAAATGAAAGGTTTCATATTGTTTAGAACATTATTTTGAACATCTTTTGTTCAATATTGCTTTTGAAAATATTTCCCACTTTTGAGATATAAAGCGTCAAAGATTTAGCATTCTGGCCCCTTACGATCCCTAATTATGTAACATATGATGTGAATATTGTAATATATAGTTGTAAATTGTTGAGATAAACATTTTTGCTTCAGTAATGCATTACAAAATATTGATCGTTAAAGAGTTATTGATTTAATACTTTTGGCCCCTCTCGGCCCCTAATATGACGAGTCAGCCCTTTTTTCTTGATATCGTGATAAAGATCTTGTCATTCTGCACAAATATTGTTCAGTATGTTTTCACAAAATAATTATACTTTAAAAGATATGATACAAAATGTCTCAAAAATTCACTCATAATTCGTGTCCTAAATTTCGACCCCTACCGAGCTTCCATACTAGGCACTTCCGGAAAATATCTAAACCCAGGTGCAAAATTGCAACATGTCCTCTATCATCACTGAAAATTTCAGCACTCTAGCTTGAGCCGTTTTTGAGTTCCATCGCAGACAAGGAGGTCCTCTGAATTTTGATAAAAGGGCGATAACTCCGGACCGGAAGTGAATTTCTGAAAATTGTTTAGCCGGAATTAACTTCAGATAACCTAGCAACAATCCTGAAAATCTGAAGCAAATCCATCGATCCATCTCCGAGAAATCGTCTGCACAAAATTTGTGCAGAAAAAAAGAATAATAATAATAATAATAATAAGCTTGAAAAAGAAACCTAAGAATAATAGAAGGGTCTTCCGCGGAAGACGGAAGACCCTAATAATAACTAGATGCGATCTCGTTGCGAGCAACGAGTGGGTCTTCCGTCCGATTTTCGATAAGATGAGATAAGAATTTGACTGAGATTTTCGTTTAGAAATATTGATTTAAGTAAATTGTTAAGACGAACACTTTTGCTTCAGTAATGTGTAACAAAATATTGATCATTAAAAAGAAATAGATAAGTAAAGACTTTCGGCCCATCTTGGCCCCTTATAAGAGTGGTCAGCCCCTTTTCTTGATACAATCTTAAAACTGGCCCTTCAACTCCCTAATGGGGACGTTTAGCAAAAATTGAAAGGTTATATATTGTTCAGAACATTATTTTGAGTATCTTTTATTCAATATTGCTTATCAGAACATTTCCCACTTTCGAGATATAGAGTGCCAAAGATTTGGCATTCTGGCCCTTTTGGACCCTAATTATGTAACATGTGATGTAAATATCATAATATATAGTTGAAAATTGTTGGGATAAACATTTTTGTTTCAGTAATGAATTACAAAATATTGTTCATTAAACAGTTATTGATTAAAAACTTTTAGTCCCTCTGGGCCCCTATTTTGAGGGGCCAGCCCCTTTTTCTTTATACCACTTTAAAGCTCTCATGATTTTGAACATTTTTTGTTCAACAACTATTTAGAAATTCTTTTTCGTTTCCGAGATATTTGCAAAAGAAGTATTTAGGGGCCGGCGCTTCAACTCCTTAATGGGGATGTTTATCAAACACTAAAAGGTTGCATATTGTTCAGAACATTATTCTAAACATCTTTTGTTCAGTATTGCTTATCAAAATATTTCCCACTTTTGAGATATAAAGCGTCGAAGATTTGGCATTCTGGCCCCTTTTGGTCCCTAATTATGTAACATATGACATAAATATTATTATATATAGTTGAAGATTGTTAAGATAAACATTTTTGCTTCAGTAATGTATACCAAAATATTGATTGTGAAAGAGTTATTGATTTAATACTTTTGGCCCCTTTCAGCCCCTATTTTGAGGGGCCAGTCCCTTTTTCTTCATACCACTTTAAAGCTCTCATGATTCTGAACACTTTTTGTTCAAGAACTATTCAGAAATTCTTTTTCGTTTCCGAGATATATGCGACAGATATATTTAGGGGCTGGCCCTTCAACTCCTTAATTGGTACGTTTAGCAAAAAATGAAAGGTTGCATATTGTTTAGAACATTATTTTGAACATCTTTTGTTCAATATTGTTTATCAAAATATTTCCCACTTTTGAGATATAGAGTGCCAAAGATTTTGCATTCTGGCCCCTTATGGCCCCTAATTATGTAACATATGATGTGAATATCATAATATATAGTTGTAAATTGTTGAAATAAACATTTTTACTTCAGTAATGCATTACAAAATATTGATCATTAAAGAGTTATTGTTAAAAGACTTTCGGCCCCTTTCAGCCCCTATTATGAGGGGCCAGTCCCTTTCTCTTCATATCACTTCAAAGCTCCCATGATTTTGAACACTTTTTGTTCAACAACTAGTCAGAAATTCTCTTTCATTTCTGAGATATTTGCAAAAGAAATATTTAGGGACCGGCCCTTCAACTCCTTAATGGGGACGTTTAGCAAAAAATGAAAGGTTGCATATTGTTTAGAACATTATTTTAAACATCTTTTGTTCAATATTGCTTATCAAAATATTTCCCACTTTTGAGATATAAAGCGTCAAAGATTTAGCATTCTGGCCCCTTATGGCCCCTAATTATGTAACGTATGATGTGAATATTGTAATATGTAGTTGTAAATTGTTGAAATAAACATTTTTGCTTCAGTAATGCATTACAAAATATTGATCGTTAAAGAGTTATTGATTTAATACTTTTGACCCCTTTTGGCCCCTAATATGACGAGTCAGCCCTTTTTTCTTGATATCATGATAAAGATCTTGTCATTCTGTACAAATATTGTTCAGTATGTTTTAACAAAATAATTATACTTTAAAAGATATTATACAAAATGTCTCAAAAATTCATTCATGATTTGTGCCCTAAATTTCGGCCCCTACCGAGCTTCCATACTATGCACTTTCGGAAAATATCTAAACCCAGGTGCATAATGGCAACATGTCCTCTATCATCACTGAAAATTTCAGCGCTCTAGCTTAAGCCGTTTTTGAGTTCCATCACAGACAAGCAGGTCCTCTGAATTTTAATAAAAGGGCGATAACTTCCGACCGGAAGTGATTTTTCAAATTTTGAAATGCCGGTACAAACTTCAGATGATAAGACATAAACTCTGAAAATTTGAAGTAAATCGATCAATTCCTCTCCGAGAAATCTTCTGCACAAAATCGGTAAGGAGAAAAAAAAGAAGAATAACCAGATGGTTCTCGTTGCGAGCAACGAGTGGGTCTTCCGTTTGATTTTGGATAAGATTAGTCAAGATCTTGACTAAGATATTCATCTGTAAAAAGTAAAAGGATGCATATTGTCTAAAACATTATTCTGAGCATCTTTTGTTCAATATTGCTTATCAAAATATTTCCCCTTCTCGAGATATAAAGTGTCAAAGATTTAGCATTCTGGCCCCTTATGGCCCATAATTACGTAACATTTGATAAAAATTTTATAATATATAGTTGCAGAATGTTAAGATAAACATTTTAGCTTCAATAATTTATAACAAAATATTAATCATTAAAGAGTTATAGATGAATGAATTTTGGCCCTTCTGAGCCCCTAATGTGAGGGGTCAGCCCCTTTCTCTTGATATCAAATGAAAGGTCTTGTGATTTTGAAGACTTTTTGTTCAACAACTATTCAGAAATTTCCTTTCGTTTAAGAGATATATAGAATAACAATATTTAGGGGCCAACCCTCCAAGTCCTTAATGGGGATGTCTTGCAAAAATTAAAAGGGTGTATATTGTTAAGAACATTATTCTGAACATCTTTTGTTCAATATTGCTTATCAAAATATTTCCCCTTCTCGAGATATAATGTGTCAAAGATTTAGTATTCTGGCCCCTTATGGCCCTTATTACGTAACATATTATCAAAATTTTATTATATATAGTTGCAGAATGTTAAGATGAACATTTTTGCTTCAATAATTTAAAACAAAATATTAATCATTAAAGAGTTATAGATGAAAGATTTTTGGCCCTTTTGAGCCCCTAATTTGAGGGGTCAGCCCCTTTTACTTGATATCAAATGAAAGGTCTTGTGATTTTGAAGACTTTTTGTTCAACAACTATTCAGAAATTTCCTTTCGTTTAAGAGATAAATAGAATAACAATGTTTAGGGGCCAGCCCTCCAACTCCTTCATGGGGACGTTTAGCAAAAATCAAAAGGTTATATATTGATCACATCATTATTTTGAACATCTTTTATTCAATATTGCTTATCAAAATATTTCCCACTTTCGAGATATAGAGTGCCAAAGATTTGGCCTTCTGGCCCCTTGTAGGCCCTAATTATGTAACATGTGATGTGATTATCATAATATATAGTTGGAAATTGTTGAGATAAACATTTTTGCTTCAGTAATGAATTGCAATATATTGATCGTTAAAGAGTTACTGATTAAAGACTTTTGGCCCCTCTCAGCCCCTATTTTTAGGGGCCAGTCCCTTTTTCTTCATACCACTTTAAAGCTGTCATGATTTTGAACACTTTTTGTTCAACAACTATTCAGAAATTCTTTTTCGTTTCTGAGATATTTGCAAAAGATATATTTAGGGGCCAGCCCTTCAACTCCTTAATGGGGACGTTTAGCGAAAATCAAAAGGTTAAATATTGTTTAGAACATTATTTTGAACATCTTTTATTCAATATTGCTTATCAAAATATTTCCAACTTTCGAGATATAGAGTGCCAAAGATTTGGCATTCTGGCCCCTTTTGGCCCCTAATTATGTAACATATGACATAAATATTATAATATATAGTTGTAAATTGTTATGATAAACTTTTTTGCTTCATTAATTTATACCAAAATATTGATCGTTAAGGAGTTATTGATTTAATACTTTTGGCCCCTCTCGGCCCCTAATATGATAAGTCAGCCCTTTTTTCTTGATATCATATTAAAGATCTTGTCATTCTGCACAAATATTCTTCAGTATGTTTTAACAAAATAATTATACTTTAGAAGATATGATACAAAATGTCTCAAAAATTCACTTATGATTCGTGTCCTAAATTTTGACCCCTACCGAGCTTCCATACTAGGCACTTCCGGAAAATATCCAAACCCAGGTGCAACATGGCAACATGTCCTCTATCATCACTGAAAATTTCAGCACTCTAGCCTAAGCCGTTTTTGAGTTCCATCGCAGACAAGGAGGTCCTCTAAATTTTGATAAAAGGGCGATAACTTCCGACCGGAAGTGAATATCACTTAACGAAATTGCCGGAATTAACTTCAGATATCAACGCATCTACCATGAAAATTTGAATGAAATCGAACGAGCCATCTCCGAGAAATCGTCTGCACAAATTTTGTAAGAAGAAAAAAGAATAATAATAAAGGTAAAAAAGAAACCGAAGAATAATAGAAGGGTCTTCCGCTGAAGACGGAAGACCCTAATAATAATAGGGAAAAAGAAACCGAACGAAAACAATAAGGTCTTCCGTTGGAGACGGAAGACCTTAATTAATCATGACTCAGTTTTTAGTTCTACAACACACACCCATGCACACACACACACACCCCCTCACACCCTCACACACACTTTTTAAATGATCTTTTAAAGTTCAAAAATCATGATTGGTGTAGGGAAAACGTATCTATTTACCAAAATCTTTATCTACGAATTCCAACCATTTTTTAACCGTAAAAATCTAGAAAATTTGTCGACATTATCACTTTACACAGAATTTCTTCTTCAAGCATTAATGAAAGAATATTTTTTCAGGAACTGAAGACGCGTGCGTGGGTAACCCTTGCAAGAACGGAGGAGGATGTAAACCAACGGATGACGGGAAGTCCTTCACGTGCTCCTGCACGGCAGAATATGGGGGAGCATCGTGCGAAAAGGGTAGGTTTAGGTGCTCATAATCCATGATTACTTCCTGCATCAATTGAATCTTTTAAATTTACCACAACGTGTCTATCCTAAATGCACGTGCATGGGTTGCGCGTTGTTTTTTGTAATATTCTCCTTGATGCAGATAGTATCTTTTGGTTACAGAAGGAATTCACAGATCTTAGACGCCTCTTTTTTTCTTTTCCCTTTATAAATATATGTTCTTTAAAAAAATTGGTAATTTTTTAACATTTATCACAGAAGTTTATTCCATGTCCACGTACCTTATCTATTGTCTTTCATGTTCACAGCTCTCACCATAGAAGAAATCTGCAGGAGTCGGTCCTACTATCGCGCTGCCCACCCCCAATACTGCCAGCTGTACTACGACTGTTCCACCAAATACACCAGGGTTCCTACTTACTTTGAACAACACATGCGCGAATGCAGATATCCTCAACTGTTCTCGGAGAAAACGTTACAATGCGAGAATTATACAGAAGTGGATTGTGGAAACAGGACAGAATACAAGTCTGCCTGTATGTATCTGTGAATTAGTGAAAACTTCTGTATGTAACGAATACTGGTGTTACAAAGATTGACAAAGAACGTATTTATGTTTCTTAGATTTTGCAAGTCGTAATGCATTTGGTTATGAAAAGTATGTATTTAATGTTCCTAAAATTATACCGGTATAAAAGAAGGAAATAGAGTAAGTCCACACAGTTTGATGTTTTAAAGCTATATATGGCGTATTTTTGATAAATTCAGATTATTAACCAAAATTGAAAAGGTCGTTCTATTTGTTTCATTTCTTTATATATAGGACTTTTCTGTAAATTACACAATTCAAATCAATCACGTTTCATAAATATCAAAAATTCAAAACAATAACCGATTTATTTACCAACTCCACAAAAATAATAGAGATTTGAAAAACTCAGCCTTAATTTGATCGCGCTACACTATATTTAGATAATCAACAAAAATGAGAAAGAGGGTCATAAATATATGTGTATTTCTAATATATACAGACATTTAATATATATATATATATATATATATATATATATATATATATATATATATATATATATATATATATATATATATATATATATATATATATATATATACACACACAGGTAACTACCTTTCAAGCCGATGTGGGTCTTCACATTGCCTGCCATGTTCACTACGTCATCCAAGCTGCGAGGGAAAAGAAGATGGCGTGTATCAACATGGCTACAAGACCGAGTCGCCGTGGTTCATGGTCTGCAAAGATGAGAGATTTGTCTCTGATGGGCTGTGTCCGGTGGATCCTATTTTAAGAGTGGAGTCACGCATTTACAAAGGAGAATGTAACAGCTTGTACCACATTCCCAAGGACCAGGGAGGAATCATGCCCGACTGCTCGGGTCTACAGGATGGAAACTATAAAGATGAACAAGGAAATTCGGATGTTTACTACACGTGTAACAGAGGAGAGACTTTAGTGTCGAGGTGTCCGGCAGGTCACGTGTTTGATGAGAGTGAGCGAGTCTGCAGAGAAGAGTGATAAGATAGGATTTTGTGATTCAGGAGAAAATTGTTTATTTGAATAAAGAATGTTTATTTGATTAAAGACGGTAATTAAAAAAAACATTTGTTTAATTAAATCATTTTGTGATTGCTTTTAATTCTAAAACTGGTGAGGACTATTTTAAAAGCATTGGGGGAAAATATATGGATTATTTAAAGGGGCATAGACACAGATTTGAAGTTAATATTTTTTCAATTTTTTCTGTATAATATCATGACTTATAATTATGTTGCTATAGCATTTCACACGGAAATATAATTAAAAAGACTTGTTTAATCTGGAAATTATTAAAAATAAGAATTTTGAGACGCGTTTGATTGATACATCCTTGCTCTTTCACAAAGTTAACTTTATCCTTAATAATTAATACTTAAGAAAAGTAGAAATTTTATTGTGTATTAATGAAAAATATTAAAACTACAATCCAGAAAATTCAGAGTAGAAATGTGAGAAAGCAAAACCAACTTACCAGTATTGTCAGTCCGTGCTCAGTGATGTGTGCAAAGTTTTACAAATTGAACACACCCGGTGAAACGTAAACATTAACAATAACAGAGCTCGTGCCCTGTTTACAAAAACAGTTTATGTTTCCCGGTTGTGTTCAATTTTTTAAACTCTGCACACATCACTTGTGACCTTTTTATTTTAAAAAAAAAAAGACTACAAGAAAGAATTATGTTGCGAACCAATTTTGAAACTTTTGAAATTTCTAAAACATTGCTGTGATGTCATTCCTTCATATTTGCAGCCTAAAAAAATAATCTTTGGCAGTCTGATATTAAGTGTAATATCAGAGTCATAGTACTGGTATCCTTCAGCATTGAACTGTTACTGCTTCATTGATATTGCTTAACGCTGAGCCGGCAATATCTCAGCCATATTTCGGCGGAAAATTATGTTCATATTACCGGTGTTTGAAAGCTTTTGATTTCTCTGGCGATCCCCAGTGAGCCTACTCTTTTTCAAACTTTTGCCAAGGACTTGTAACCCTTGGAACACAATTTAACTGTAAACAAAAGAAATAAATTTAGCAAACACTTCCATTAAAGTTAAATCTTTTACGTACAATGATTTTTGTAAATCAAAACTAGCTCAATCCCGCGAAAGCGCAAGGTGTTGAATTTGTACTACTGGTAACGGGGAAGGTTCTATTATTATTTAACGACAGTCTTAAGCAAGAAAAAATATATATTTACATCCACTGAACATGTTCTCCTTTATTTCTAAAGAAAACCATTGCCGTTTATCAGTTCATGAACAACACTAGGCATATCACCTGTACGGATTTCTTGATCAGTGGCTGTTCCATCAATGAAACATACTATGGCGTACATATCAATAATACAATAATTAATCTTTTTAATCCTACTTTTAATGATTGTTTATACAGATATAAAAATAAACAATAAAATGTCTTTCTTTGGTTGTTAGTACGGGAATTAACGTCGCAGCTATTGCAGAAAAATTATGTATTTTTTCTGCAACAGCTGTGACATTAATTCCCGCACTAACAACAAAAGAAAGCATTTTATTGTTTAAATAATCCTTCAAAATTCCTCAGTTATTGGAAGCAGGAGTAGATACTACGTGTAGTATACGTCGACTGTTTTTAGGGGATGGGATGCGCGGATCTAAAGGGGGGTCCCCCCCTTCCGAAATTTTCAGAGCTAAATTACCTTAGCACCCCTAGGAAAAGCAAACCCCTTTTAAAAGGTAAAGAGAGTTATATAACTGAAGAAAATTGACTTAGAAGACGTCTCCTCCTCCCCCCCCCCCCCAGAAAGAGGATTTCCAGTTTTGGGCAGGTTGTTTTGGTTTTTCAGTTGATGTGTCCCCCCCCCCCCCCCACACACACACACACAAACACTTGGATAGGCTTTATTACTCATTGATAAAGCTGTTTTTATTTATTTATTTTAACGGCTTTCGGAAAATGTGAAAACTTTGAAGGGAAGAATGTGCATCAGTTTTACTGCACGTATTTGAACAATTACATATTCATTAGTAGATATTTTTTTCTTTACAAGTAAGCAACTTTATTTTTGATACGTGTTATATACATACTGTACTTTGGATTCGCTTCACTGATTCTGTTTCCATTACCATGAAGAATAAAAAGAGCGAATGTACTAATAAATTGATTATTGTCATGCAGCATAGCTGAATATTTCCTCAAAATTTAGCATTTTTTGATAAAAGTGTAAGATTATGTGTCTAGGTAGAAAAATATATTACAAATAATTTTGGATATTGGGCTACTTCATTGGACCACCACAGATGATCATGGCAGCCATTTTTCAAAATGACCGTCAAAAGCCACATTTACAAGCATACTTCCCTAAAACTGTAGCAGCTACCGGATTAAGGAATTTATAAATATATCTATATATGTAGAGATCTTTTAAGCTCATCTTACTTAAGACTCAAGCGAGTTTGTCCATTGCCTGTCTTTGTTGCTGTCGTTGTTGTCGGAATCTTCCTTTATATTCTCTCAAATTACCGGCCAAATTTCAATCAAACTTGCTTTAAGCATCCTTGAGTAAAGGGGATGCAAGCTTGTTCAACTCAAGGGCGACTCATCTTTCAAGAGGAGGTAATTGAGAAATAATGAAAATTTGATGGATTAATTTTTTAAAAAAGATCTGCCCAAGAACCACTTGGCCAGAAAAGTGAAAAACTTAATTATGTAAAAGGCTTCTAATGTAGTGAATATTCAATTTTGTTCAGATCATAGCCCCTGGTGGTAGGACGAGCCACAATGAGTTATTAAAGTTTGCAGTATGAATATCTAAGGGTAGAGACTTTGAAAATCTTCTCAAGAACAACTTGTTAATGATATAAATTGAAAGTAGGTCAAACTTCAAGATCAAGGACATGGGGTCAAAATCTATAGTAGATTTGAAATGGTTTTGTCACAGGTAATGTACTTATGTAATAAGAAAGCCCTACCTTTTCTCATTCAAATGTTATGACCAATTTAAAAAAAAATGTTAAAATTTTTGAAAGGTAGATCAAACATCAAGGTCAAGGACAAGGGAGCAAAATCAAAGTATGTATTTTGAAGGGTCTTGACACAGTTAATGCACCTGTCAAATGTTAAAGCCCGATCTTTTCTCAATCAAAAGTTAATGCAAAGATAAAATGTTTGAAAAGTAGGTCAAACTTCAAAGTCAAGGTCAGGGGGTAAAAAGTCATAGTATATTTGTATAGGTCTTGTCACAGGTAATATACATGTATACTATGAAAACCCTATCTTTTCTCATTCAAATGTATGACGAATTTCAAGTAATGTTCAATTTTTTGAAAAGTAGGTCAAACCTCATGGTCATTGTGTCAAAAATCATAGTACATTTGGAAAGTTCTTGTCACAGGTAATGTACATGTGAAATATGAAAGTCCTCTCTCTTCTCATTCAAAAGCTATGACCAAGGATAAAGTTTTTGTGACGGACAGACTGACAGACAGACGAATGAAATATAATGTCCCCTCGCTTTCGCGAAAGCGGAGGATTAAAAGAGAAGTTCGTCTAAAAAGCAACATGGTCTAGTTTACTTAGGTGAGCGTTGTGGCCAATGGACTCTTGTTAAACGTAATTTCATCGGATTCCTTGATGAGAATGGCTGGGTTTACTAATTCATCAAGTCGTCTTTAAAAATGGATGTTACACAACGATGAAATTAAATGACAATGTTTTGAATAAGATATATGCCGAATACAATTCTGTATGAAAAATTATCAGGGGTTAAATTTCGGTTTATATTTCAATACAGAACTATATTCGTCCAAATTTGTCCGTTGTCTGTCGTCGTTATGGTAGTCTTAAACTTTTTACAAATTCATCCTCTAGGCTACTCCATAACCACTGGACCAATTTCAACCAAACTTGGTACAGAGTATCTCTGGTTGAAAGGGATTAAAGATTATTCAAATAAAGGGCCACACCCTTTTTCAAGGGGAGATAATACAGAATTAGTGAAAATTTAATGGCATCTTTTAAAAATTTTCTCCTCAAGAACCACTATGTCAGAAAAGATAAAACTTATTTGGAAGCTTAATAACATGTGAAAATAAGTTTATTAATCATGAGCCCTGGGTCTAGGGTGGGGCCACAACAGCTGATCAAAGTTATACATAGGAATTTGTTATACCCTTATAAATATCTTTCTATATATTTATTACTAATAAAAAGTCCAACAAAAGAAATGTTTATTGCATCGGTCTAACAATTTCATTGTTGACCGGTCTGCCAGTCCAACATAAGAATTGTTATAAACCGCAACGTCACTGCTACGTCACAAGTAATAAATCGTCGTTCAATATCGGCGACACGGAAATAGCCGAAGTTTAGAGCTGCAAGAGTGTCGTTTGCTATATGAAAGAGTATGTTTAAGGACTAACTGTCTAATTTTTTGGTTTCATGATGTGATCAATCGATTGGCTTGCGTGATAATTTGCATAAACGCCGAAGGCGTTTATGCATAAAATTATCACGCAAGCCCATCGATTGATCATCGTCATGAAACCAAAAAATCTGACAGTTATTCCTTATATTTACATGCTCTTGATTCTGCAAATTCACGTGCTACAAGCCCCGCTTCTGTCTCTATTTGTCCCGCCCCGCACGTGATTTTTTTTTCACCACGCCTATCGATGAACCAGTAGATTTATGTAGAAATAAAGTATTTTTACTATTTGAAATTTTATCTCGGACAAAGACATTGGAAATGTAAATATTTTGTGATGAATAATTTTTGTGATATAATAATTTTATTTTTATTTTTTTCATTCTCTCCTATTGTTTTATTCGTATTGATCAAGCCAAAATTTTCTCAAGAAAGTAATTGATTATATATCGATTAAATCTGTTCAAATGTTTTCATTTCAATTGTTCTATCTGATATCTGAAGTGAAGGGTATAACAAAACAGTTATAGACTGGGTATGAGGGTAACATATGATTTGTTGGACCTGAAGGTGAAAATATTGCCCTTGGCCTGCGGCCTCGGGCAACATTTTCACCTTCAGGTCCAATAAATCATATGTTGCCTTCATACCCAGTCAATAACTTTATAATATAGGAAATATCTTAAAGCATCTCCTGGTGAAGAATAACAAAGCCATAATTAGTCATATTGATATGGAAGCATCGTCAGGTAATTTACATTCAAATTTGTTCAAATCATGCCCCCCCCCCCTTCCCGGCGTAGGGTGTGGCCACAATAGAAGATCAAAGTTATACATAAATACATACTGGGGAAAAATCTTTAAAAATATTTTTTAGCCATGATTAGTCCAAGAAATATGGAAATATCCTCAGTTAATGTAGACTCAAGGTTGTTCAAATCATGACTCCCTGTTGGTGGAGGACTTATATATTGAAACTTTTCAATACAGAACTGATTTCTGCTTTTCTCTTGTCAAAGTGTTCCGGTGAGCGATATGGGCCATGGGCCTCTTGTTTGCCTTAAAATTTCCAACCAATGAAAGAATTTTCAGCAGCATGATCCTTTTGTTCTTTTATCTCCATTATCTAATCAATTTTACAGCAGTAGCTGACATTAACTTCTAAAAACGGTATATTTTTATTAATCCGAATTTCCTCCATCCCTCGGCTTATGGTGAATGTACAGGTAGATATCCAATTAAATTACTTGCGATTCTTCCATCAAATGAAGAGTAAGTGTTCCGAGGCTAGTGATTTTATTGCTGCAGCTAGCTTGAGTTCTTTAGTTGCACACCCCAGTATATTGTCCTCCAAATATCCTGAGAACCCTCTGCTTGACAGATACCAAATTTGGAATACTTGAATATTTCCCTAAGGAGAAATTAGCTGCAGATCTGTAGCTCACTGGTCTGAAATAAAATTGGGATGGACGACCAGAGAGCTACTCTCAGATCTGTAGCTCGCTGGTTTGAAAAAAAAATTGAGATGGACGACCAGAGAGCTACAGCGCCACTCATTGTAAAAAAAAGTGTATATTTATTGCGCACAAAAAAGTGCGCCATTTCTCGATATATTTCTCCGTATATTTAAGCTGCCATCTCAAAATATTACAAACATTAAATAAAACATTCCCGAAAACCGTTGTTAATAACCCTCCTGGACCTGAAATTGAGACTATCGAAAATTTCAACTATTTATACTACAATTTTGGGCAAGACAATTCGGCCCAACGCGCTTCATACATGACATGTATAAACAGTTTTGCTGTGGTAGTAGTAAAAGAAAACGTTAAAAACACGCGCGGTTACTAACATTTTGATATAATTTACGGAGAAATAAATCGAGAAACAACGCACTTTTTTGTGCGCAATAAATATACACTTTTTTCAATGGGTGGCACTGTAGCTCTCTGGTCGTCCATCTCAATTTTTTTTTTCAGACCAGCGAGCTACAGATCTGCAGCTAAGGAGAAATGAGCAATACTGATTTTAAGGTCAAAGGTCTAGAGTCAAACTACTGTGGATATTGGAAAATATTATCCGCTCAATATCATAAACCCTTTGTTTGATAGACATTAAACTTGGTACAGTGGTACCCTCTAAGAAGTAAATGGCGCTTATGGATATCAAGGTCAAAGGTCAAACTATCTTGACGTAAGAAGGTATTGTCTGTTAATACTCCTGTGAACACATTGTGTGACAGACATCAAACTTTGTATATTGGTACCCCCTAAGGAGTAGATGACCCCTATTAATTTTGAGGACACAAGGTCAAAGATGAAGGTCAAACCATCCTACACATTTAAAAATATTGCTTCTGACTAGTATATAACTTCCGTTTTTTACTATAATTAAGGACATTTTAAATTTAAAATGGATTATTTTTAAGCATGGAGAACATATGTTTCTGAAAAAAATTGCTTTATGATTACATTGTTATATCTCTTAACATTGTATTGCTCACTTGCTTTTTTATTTGATCGATTTTCTATTTATAAGGGAATTCCATTATTGTGTTCTAAAAATAAAAAAAAGGGATTTACGAATATGTAGAAGGTAAATATTTTACTTGATTTTTCACATATATTTACCTGTCAACATATGAAAAATAACCAATGGTATTATAAGAATGGTATCAAACAATATTTAGGTCATTGTAAATGCAAAGGCTTATAATTGATGACTGAGTTGAGCTGTTTTTATGGAACAAACATCAGACGATGAAAAAGCTTAAATTAGTTCTTGCCAAATATTTTTCTTCATTTTTGAAATGTCTCAATGACAGTGTAAGTTAATCTGTTTTGGATAAAGGATCTTTTTTTCCAGATGATTTTGAAGATAAACAATGATATATTCGAGTGATTATATTTTGAAATTATATTTTTTGTAACCATCTTCCATGTCTTAGATATCAATTTGTGCAAGTGTTTATTCTCTTACTTACCAAAATTCCATTCCCTGATATTGTGCATCTATATGTAGGCATTCAGCAGTAACAACTATACAGTTTCACGTCCAGAATTTTTTAAATAGAACATATGCATTTAGTTTTTTTTTTTTTGTTATGCATATCTTTATTTCTTTGTTTAAAAAAAAAAAACAAAACAAAAAAACATCCCCCCCCCAAAAAAAAAAAAAACAAACAAAACAAAACACAAAACCCCTAAAACAACCCCCCCCCCCCCAATGTTTTCCATATATCATGTTATTGTGTGATGATTACAGAGATACTTAACTTTGTTCACTTTAACTGAATAATTTGTTCACTATCTAGTTATAGATATGCAGCTTAATTTAATCTTTCTATTGTAATTATCAAATTTGTATGACTGGCCACGGTCTATCACTCATTTTATCACCAATGACAACTGCATCTTTTTGTACACGTTGTTTGTTTTCATTGGGGGTTGGGGGGGGGAGGCTTAAAGAAATTACAATAAAATTCCATTCTAGACTGATATGTATAACATCTGTGGATATTATATTCCTCAGTGATGATTCGATCAACAATAATACACTAATTTAGCATCTGCCACGTCATCTACTTTCAAAATTTAAATATAGACACAGGTAAAGATCAGTCTGTTTCTGACTACCAGTAGAGAGGTTGTTATGAAAAGAATCTAATTAAAGATTACAGCATGTTTTTAATGAACGTTTCAGGAATGTTGCGCATTGAACTTTAAATGATTAAGATATTTTAGTGCAAGGTCTAAATAAAGTACACAGACAGGTACCTACAACTAAATGAAGTATACATGTATCTATTTAAGAAAACAAACCTTGAACCTGTCATTTTGAATTTAAAAAAAAATCTTTGACTTACTGAAGTTCTATACATTGTACACATTTAAAATGTCAAAATCAAGGTCAAAATAACTTTTGGTCAATATTTTCCCAAAGATGCGTCAACTGACAAAGTTTAATTCTCGTAGCCTTTAAATCGTAAAAAATATGGCCCAGGCAGGATTCAATTGACTATTGATATTTATAAAATTCCAAAATGGGGGCTTTTTGTGTCATAAAAAAAGTTTAACCCAAAATGGTCTTGGCCTCAAGATATGATCTGGAACCAATTTAACTGCAAAGTAATAAAATTTCAAAATAAAGTCAATGCGACCTACTTTTGAATTACGACACACATTTCCTCTAAATGCATCAACTGACAAAGTTTACTGGTATTGGCTTTACATTGTTGAAGTTAAGAATGGATATGAAAAGCTAACAGACAGACGTGTGGGAAAACCAATTACAATAATACGACCCGTCAAATCGTAATACACAAATGAATTTTCTTTAATCTAAGAATAAAATAGAAATACATTAAATTTTACATTGCATCTCTTTAATATTTGATGTAACATTTGAAATTCAAAGAACTAGGTCACATGTACTTAATTTCTTTTGATATGTTATGTGATGGAGAAGCTCTTGTCATTCTAATTGAAGAAAATTTAACCGACTCTCTGTTAATATTGAGTGTACTTTGAAATGATGACATAGATTTGTGCATTTGAAGCTCAACAGAAACAAATACTGCTCGTCGACTGTCCCTCTGTCATTTTATGAGTGCAGGGTCTAGGGTGGGAACACACTTTACATGGTCAAAGATTAACATAGAAATATTCTTTATAAAATGTAGGGGAAAATCAGATTAAGAAGAACATAATAATTTGTATTAACACGCAAACTTCTCCATGGAGTGCATCTTTAAGAATGAGCACATCAAGGGCCTTAGGCAAGAGTGGGAATGCAATATGGAATCGAGATTTGATATTATTATTTAATTGGTTTGTTACTGACTATCTACAGAAATATATCGGGTTGATCAATCTCGTAGACGGCCAGGCGGAGCCGACAGTCAGTAACATATTGAGAAATGGTGTCCATTCTGTTTATTTGCATGTCGGCCATACTGGAGTTAAATATAATGATTCCATAAAGGTTTACATAGAGAAAATACAAAAAATATGATTTTTTCCCCCCAAAATTTCTTCCGCCGATGATTTTTCTTGATATCTTCTACCGGTCTTCTACCGGTCTTGTGGAGTAGGCTTTCCTCGTAAAATCTTTCCCCTCGGAAAACTGGCTCTAGAGTAGAATTTCACCTCGGAAAATCGGAAAATTGGCTCTAAAGCAGGATTTCCCCTACGGAAATCAGAGTCAATTTTCCGGGGAAATCCTACTTTGTGTAATAGTTACAGAGTGCGATTTCCCCCAGAGCCAAATTTCTCTCAATAAAATATCATGGCTATATGTATACATGGGGGAAGGGGGCGACACATTGTTACAAGTGTCCCTTCTTCAAAAAGGCACCCAGTTACAGTGATGTGCCATTAGTAATCGTCCGAATTCAAAATGGCCGCCGTAGTAACGAGACGCTTCGAAGAAATAAAACACAGAAATAAAATTACAAAATATTAATTCTTACCTTAATACTTAGTTATATAGTTATATACCCTTTGACAGAATTTTCTGTATTCTTCTGGATCGTCCTGTATAAACTTTGAACATAATAAATCGGGATGTTTATCCAGATACGTCGAATGGCTGCCTCCAGCTGATTTTTTACACAAGAATATTTCGTTGGCGTTTTTCAGTTCTCTTTTTAGTCTCAACCAGATATTTTCACTAATATTCAATTCAGGACTCTGAGTGGGCCAAACCATTGAATGCATATTATTCTGTAATTTATATTCTTAAACGATTCGAGCTCTGTGAATGGGGGCGTTATCCTTGAAATAAATAGTTATTTCGAGGAAAATGGCGTGCTATAACTGGCCAAAGTTGTTCTTCAATTATATCAATGTATTTTCGAGCATTAATGTTACCATCTACAACAGTCACAGTTCCTACACCGTTGAAAGTAATGCAGCCCCATATCATTGAAGTAAATTTCGGTGTCGGAGGTTGCGAGAGACAACATGGCATCCACTCTTCACCCACCTTTCTCCAAATAAAAACAAGGTTATCAGTCTCAACGTTCACTTTGCATTCATCACTAAAGATAACCCTATTCCAATAATTATCGATAGTTTTGTATCTGTTTCCTCTACACCAGGAGAGCCGTGCTTTTCTATTCGCTTCGCGAATTCTGATACGCTTTCGAACAATTCTTCTTAAATACTGTACGTGTACATAAATTGGCGTATTCAAAATTTAGCGCAATCACTGGGTGTGGAGGTGTTGGCGTAATCATGAATTAGCACTTCACATGTCCGTGCCATGTATTATGTATATAAATGATTTCTTAGCGGTATTCATAAATTAGCGCATCGTTCTCTGCGCCAAAGCCGCTAAAATATGAAGCCCGCTTTTTTAAGTACACATACAGTACCCCTGTTTGTACAAATTTCGTTGGACTGTCCGTTTAGATATAGCAGAGTCTCTATTTTCATTGAATAAGGCTGTTATGTCTGATAATTTTCTCTTTCTGTTTTCTTTCATCAACCTTAAAAGACTACGACTGTCTCTGTCACTGAACTTTGCCTGCTTCCCTTTCCTGGGAATGTTTTCTACACTTCTCCACTTTCGATAGTTGTCAACCATAGATGTTATTGTAGACCGGGGTATGAGTAATCTCCTTGCTATTTCCAAATGCTTTAATCTCGATAGGTACAGAGAAACAATAACTTCTTTCACATCAGTACTCAATTCTTTACGCAAGCTAGCCATTTTGTTTACATTGGAAATACACTTGAATTGAAAGCACACATATTTCAATTACGCACATATTTATGATAAGCAAGGGTGCCTCTTCCAAAATTGTGAATTTCATGGCCTCTGGGTCAGGGGTTCTGGTGATAGTACGGGGCTCTTTTGTTTATATAGTGAAAATGCATCATTCTCTGGAAACCTTCTCTGCTACTGGATATTATTTAAACAAACTAAGTGCATGGTTATGATAAGTAAGGATGCCTCTTCTAAAATTTTGAAATTTCATATTTAACATGTACGTTACAGCTGTACCTGTGACAAGACCTTTCCAAATATACCATGATTTAAACATTGTTAAAACATGGGTTATATCCCATAGATAATGATAATGATATCTCACTCATCATAATCTATGGGATATACCCCAAGGTTAACAATGTATGGGAGAAAATTACTCATTATCAATATCCGTGGTATTTATCCCAATTGAGCAAATTTGTGGGAGAAAAAATCCCAATGGGAGAAAATATCCCATCTGACACTTTTTTCCCATGATAGAAAGGTGGGATAGTTGTTGGGACTAAAAATCCCACCATTCTCCCATGGGATTCTGACTTTTAAGATTTCATATCTTTAAAAAAAAAAAGATATTTGAGAGTTCAACATGAGACCTGTAGATACTGCTAAGAAATCCCACCAAGTGCTATAATTTATATTTGGACATCACAATTAGAAATGGTAGTAAAAAGTCTGGACAATGTCGTGTCCGGAGTTAAATGTCGCACTGTTTAAACATTTTCCTCGCCTCGACGCTATGTAAAGTGTAGAGGCGTCCCGGAATCACACGGAATAAATCCGCGTCAAACTTGTTCCCTCTAGATAAGCCTGGTTCCCTGTCCCTGTTTTGCTTCCTGTACTCCGCGTCACTTGGCATGGATGAGCCAGGGGACAAGGCTACCTCTAGATTTTCCGTGCAATTCCGGGACGCCTTTTTCTTGCATTATTCTCTTATTCTATTAACCTTTCAATACATAATTTACAGAGATTAATTATCAACGATGAATGGCAAAGAGGAATAACTTCTCTCAGTAGAAAACAAATTAATAAGACCCTGGTCAGCACCGGAACACTTGACTAAATGGTCCAGATTTTCAAAAAATCTGGTAAAAATACTGTTGATTATTACACTTTTAATCTGTTTGTCTCCGATATGCCCAGGAGCAGAGAAGATTTTTAAAGAAATAATGCATTTTTACTACAGATTCAACACAGTCCTACCCCAACACCAGAACTCATGACACAGGGTCATGAAATTCACAAATTTGGAAGAGGTACCCTCATCATCATAAGTACGAGGGCTGTTCGGAAAGTTCGTGGACCATGTCAATCTTCGTTATACTATCTTCAAGAAATTTAAAATGAGCACATTATTATATGTAAAAGTATTTATTTTGTTGATTTGTGAAGTTTCATTCTATGTGATTTAATAGAAGTCATGTTATTTAATTTTAAAAACAACATGTTTGGTAACCACAGACTGAACAACATTGCAACGTTAAAAACATAGCTCGAGGGTCTCAAAAATACTCTCCCTATATACGAAGGGTGATCAAAAAGTTCGCGAACTAATTCAATTACTTCCATAAAAGAAATGAAATTAGGTTTCAATGCTCTTCAATCCTCTCCGATTTAAATGCACATCTGCCACCGTTCTGCCCATGCGCGAATCACGTGATAGGGTCGATCACGTGATATGCTCCCTAGCGTTTTGTTCACAGAAGCTAAAACATTTTCCGAGTTTTATATTTCTTACCATGCAAGTTATTTTTTTTTTATAAGAAGAACAGTCCATTTGTCAAAAATGGCCAAATCTCGGCAATAGAATGGGCTTTCTCAGAATGAGCATGGTGACCATCACAACCCGAGTCCTCTGTCTTGGGAACGTCGTTTATCCAATGTGGATAAAGTATGGGCGCCTTCTTTTTATCATATCTGATATCTTAAAAGTCTAAAGTAAACGATATTTTAAGAATTTAATAATTACAAAATTGTTAAGATATTCAACTATTTTTCTAACTGTAACCTGGCGATCTTTCATAACAAATCGTTCATTTAAGGACACATCTCTTCCCCAGCATGCTTTCACTGGGCAAACATCATTTTTAACCATCTCCCTTCCTTCACTAAAACAATCAATCCAATTAATGATTGAACTTCTGGCAAGTCTTTTGTCTTCTTAAACCGTGTACACATTATTATATGCTACTGCAAAGGAATTTCCAAGATACACGTTGAACTTTACAGCCGTTCGATGCTCGAGTACAACTGATTCAATCATTTTTTTGTCACAAGCCACCTACATATTGACGTCAAAAGATCAGCAACTGGGAAGCGCCTCACTCTCAGCATGGCCTTACTAACTTTTTAAAGTTTTTGAACAGATTTTTACAGATAATCCGTTTCTTCACAGATCGTCTTGGTATGATACAGAGTCTCTATCATTTAAATGCTGCACGCCCCATGTACACTCACATGCATGGTTCGTTTTTGACATATTTCCTACTTCCTCCAGCATTTTCAGAGTTTTTTCTGGAGTTTTTCAGAGTACAACACAAAATTGTATAGTTAACTGCTGCTCCGTGACTTTCTTATTTTGCCTTTTTCAATGAGGACTGCCTATCATCTAAAATTGATTTCTTTGCAACAAAGCAAAATATTAAGTCATAATTTGGAATGTGAAACGATGTAATATTTTTCCACTAACCGATTACAGATTTTCTTCTATAAAAGTATCCTTATATTAAAAGGAGAAAACGCGTCTCTATGCAGATCCAGACCACGTGCCTGCGTTACAGAGAAGTGTGAACCCGTTCTCTGTTGGACACGCGTGTATCGTACTGGGTGAGGCCAATCTGATTTATAAATTGTAATTAAATATCAGAATTGTGTGAATTCGATTTCTGTTCATGTTCATTCTTAATATCAAATTGATATTATTCTATAGTCATGTATTTATTACAGCCTAAAATTTTGTGCTACAAATAAATAATCTTCAATTGGCTGAGCTAAAAAATAATAGCAAATTTCTTTAGAAAAATCCACTTAAGGTACCTTCAACTTCCAGTGAACAGATACCAGTACTCCTTTCAGACAGCCTTGGAGACATCTTGAGAAGGAACAGAAATTCTTCAGGAATTCCACTACAGTTTCTTACATACCCGGCTGCAACAACTCCAAAAGCCATTGATAAGGCAATTCCGGAACTGGAAAAATTATTCCAGGAAGCCAGATCACTTGTTGTTTATGTACATTTGGGAGTGTGGGGCATTACAGAGAAAATTGGACGACACAGACATAAACGCATAGAGTTTCACAGGTACAGCAACTGCTCATATATATTGGAGCAATTTCAAAGACTGATAAAGTTGGTTACATCCAAACAAGTGTCATTAAAGTTTGCTACCATTCCTGTGTACTCCGATCAGGTGTACAATTCCCATCTTGGTCATAGGCAACCCCAGTCTTTCCAGAGTATTAATAATCTTATCAAAGAGGAAGTAACACTACTCAATCGATGTATTTATGAACTGAAGGATACATTAAGCAGAAATACTCTCCGGTTTCACTAGGATATTGTGAAGGTCAGGGGAAAAGGTAGACAACTCATAAATTTCCATATTTTGAAGGACGGTATACATCCAGATCATTTGTTGTCAAGAAAGTGGATACGACGACTTGAATTAGACATTGTCAAAGAGTGTTGGAGTGACCCTATGCCTGACGTGTTGGCAATTTCAGTCGACCCACAAGAGTTGCTCAACTTGTAGAAATGTCAGACAACGAGTCAAATCAGGAGGATGTAATAACATTGATAACGTTATGAGAGATTTGCAAAAAGAGACCAAAACAAAACAAGTTAACGTCATTAGTGGAAGAAAGGACAATCGTTGTGCTAGAGAAGCTTGAATCCGAATTAGGGGATCTCTCAATTTATGTAAAAATGATCAATGCTTATTACGAAGGCAAGATGAAGCAATGGAAAAGCAATCTGAAATGATGTCAGACCAGGTATGGCTGATCTCCGAATGACTGAGACTTGCACACAGCTTCTAGAGCGCTTAATGTGCTGAGGGGACAGCCCCAGACAGGCACCAATATCTAGTCAAAATCTCATGTCGGGACTGAAGTGCATTCGAGGGGACAGCCCCAGACTGCCACGATCAGACCAAACATATCAACTGAGAACGTCAGGCACACTGGGAGGCCATAACTTAAGGCCAATTACCTCTACTTCTGTACCTGGTTTAGGTGGTGTGTCATTTCAGCCCATATTAGACACTATTAGCAATTTTGAGTCTAGCCGTTAGCCAGCTTCTGTAGGACAAAGAAGGCAAGAATATTTGTCTCAGCAGAAATTACCATTTGATGGCAGTGGAGAATGGAAGGATTCTTAATTACCTTTCACAGAGCAGCTCAACGTTATGGGTGGTCAGCAGAAGAGAAACTGCACCGTTTCACTGATGCTTACGAGGCCAGGCATCCAATTTTTTATGTAGCCTGTCATCTTCTGTTCAGAATGTTATGCTAAATTACTCATGCATATGGAAGATCGCTTTAATAGAAAAGAGACTCCAACCACTGCAAGAAAGCGATTGGAGGACAAAAATCAGAGTCGAATAATGAATTTGCTGAACAAGTAAGACTTGGTTTCCAGGGCATTCCCATCAGTGAGCATTGAACTTCAAGAGGAAATTGCAGCTCAGTCCTTTGTGAAGGGGTATAAAAATGCCAGATTTGGATGTGAGGCCCTGAATGAAATGCCTAAAACTATTACAGCAGCATTGGATATAATCATACAATTGCAGCACAATTACAGGGCTACTTTAGGCTGTGAAGACTCCCAGCATCATCGGTATTCCAGGTGAGTGTCCTGGTATGACGACTCGCATACTGACATTCAAGAAGAAGGGGATTCTGGTGAAAAAGCCAGAGCCTTGTCAACTGCTGCATCTGGAGAGAAAACATTGATGAAGGAGATCATGGAACTTAAGAAACTAATAGAAAGGAAAATAGCAATATCCAGATCATCAATCGGAGTTCCAGTTGAAAAAAAACAGTCATAAAACCAGAGCAGTATTTGCTACTGGTGTAGTAATCACATTTCTATCTGAAGACTGTTAAAAAGGTAGATTTGGATTGTATTAGCTCTGACAAAGTCACACTTCTTAATGCAGAAACTGACAATAAGATGATAATAGTAAATAATGTCAGTGTAAACATTAACTTGGGCAAGTCGACAAGCAATTGGAAAGAGTGCATTGTCCCCATGCGCGATGATGTACTAAATGGAATGAATTTACTGATGGCTGTTGATGCTATAGTCTTAGTAAGACAGGGTGATTTATTGGTGAAAGGGGAACTAGTACTTGGGTTGATTAATTGATTGTATGTCCTTTGCGTCCCATTCGAGAATGTTTCATTCATATAGAGACGTCACCATAAACCGGTGAGAGGCTTTGTGATGAAGTTGGCTTTTGTTTAGTTAAAATTATGTTTGGTTTTGTGTTTTCCCTATGAGTTTTTTCGGTAGGTGTTTCCATAGTTTTGAGTGTGTGTGTATATAAGTTAGATTTAGAAAACTGGTTTGGTCAGAACGATAGAGACTCGTGGCAGTGAAAGAGGCGTTGTACCATGTATACAGTTTTGGTCATCATGGAGGTTCTCATTAATGGTGAATTTCAGAAATTAGTCTGGAACTGGTAGCCGGGGAACGTTGAAATTCTGTGTGTGGACATTTCTGTTTTCTCCAGCTGGTAAGCTAGTTTTCGATACTATTTATAGGAGTTCGTTAGTTTGTTTTATATTAGGTACCGTATATACTCACCTATAGGTCGATCCGCCTATAAGAAGGTTGTATTGTTTAGGTTATTTTGGAGGGATTTCCCATTGACCCGCCTGTAGGACTTTTGCGAGAAGCACTGATTTTTACAGTCGACGGTTTACTTTGACATTTAAGCGCGCCTTATGAACGGGGGTGCGGAATTGACAATAGACAAGAAAGCCGTAATAGTGGTTATAGGCATGGTGTTAGGGGCACTAACATGATTTACCGGTATGCAATCAACGCAAGAGATGATGGGAGACAGAATTACATTACTTAAATTACCTTATTCGTGAGAGGTAGTATTTCCTTTCAATCTCATTTTCTGAAGGAATCAAATAAAGAAGAAAAAACATTCCGAAAGGAAAAACTAAGAAAGAGTTGGTCAAAGTGGGAAAGGAGGGGATTGAGGGTTGGGTGGTTTCCGTTCCCTTCTAAGACAACCTAATGTGTCCTTTGAAATGACCCATTATTATCGGTTAATTAACTCTTATGCTTAAAATTTATATATCAAAAGAGCTTCCTTATATTGTCCTAGTGTAAAAGTAAGTCGTCGATTGCAAAAGCCAGCGCTTCTCGCAAAAGTCCATAAGTCTGCACAACTTTTTGCAAGAATAAGTTGACAATTTCAAAACAATGCTCTGATGTTTTAACCTGATTTCAATTAATATTTTTAAAAATGATGCCGATATTTAATTTTAAATCATTAAACAAATAAGTAATACACACTTAAGATAAAAAATAAAATTATTAAAATGTGTAGATACTTGTACTTTATGTATAATCATATAATACATGATATAACATATATACAGACTTTGTTAAACGATAATCGTCGGAAATGTTTATAAAATACTACATTTCGCCGTCCAGAAATGCCAATTTTTTATGACTCGCCTACAAGTCGGACGTAGAGTTTTGGAACAAAATTTAACTCCCAAAAAAAAAAAACGACTTATATGCGAGTATATACGGTAGTCTGGTTATTTTTGTACTTCAGTAGTCAGTATTCTAGAAAAGTCATTTTATTTTAGTGCATAGGGCATACAGTTTACCAGGAGCTAGGGGCTAGGAACTGCGTCGTTGCAAACTAATGGGAGAGCCATAATGACCGTCTAACTGAGGGGTAGACGAATACAGGTAGGACGTTATCAGTGGGAGGCCTGTGAGTCCGGGACTGGAACGTCAGTGAACTTTTTGTGGTGTACGGAAGCCCAGTTGTGTTGATGAAGCGTGAAATAAGTGAATAGGTGTCAAACAAAATCCCAATATTGGTTTAGTAAATATCCTTTTCTTAAGATTATATTACAGTGAAAAGTATTTAAAGGATAATTCTCTACTCTGAACTTTTTTTTAAACACAACTTGGAATTAATTGTTGTTTAACACAAACGTTGCTGTTTTCGTTAAACAAGTTTTGTCTAGATATTTGTTTCTGACTCGCAGTATTAAGTTCATTGTTTGTGTGTCATGTCAGTTATTTAAGTATTACGTTGCATTTTTTTTTATTTTTGTGTGTGTGCGTTTGCGAGTGTGGTGTATATAAGTTTTTGAGCTATTTTTTCCCCTATTTTTGTTTGTTTATTCAATTATTTGTTCTGTACAATAATTTTTTTTGTTTAATTGATTCTACAGTGTTTCGTTTTCTTCCAGACTTACACAAAATCAAAAGAACTCATTACAGGCTTCAAAGTTAGACATTTACTCGGCACTCAGGGCTATTGAGCAGAAAGGGAACTTTATCGTGCCAACGCCTGCCGTGACACGGGGCCTAAGTTTTTAAGTTCTCATCAGAAGGACTCGAACCTTTCACTTCAAAGTGCCGCGCGCTTGGCGAAGGAACAGTTACTACCTACTTTTTATCGACTTAGGCCAGTCGCGGCCGTTATTAGAACACATGACCTTCCGATCACGGAGCGAGCGTACAGTATACTTGGAAATATAAATACTTCAGATCAAGTGCATATAGCAAGAATTAGTGTCAGTTCAACCACGATTGCCCCCATGAGTGAAACAATAGTCACAGGTTGTGTGGACAGACCTGAAAAACAGGTGGATGGTATGCTGGATCCTTCGTGTATGAAGAATGGAACCACATGAGGTCAGATTAGCTGCAGGTACACTCTTGGGGAAGTTAGTTGAAGCTGAGATAGTAATTGATGTATAAGATAAGAACCCCATCATCAAAAAGGCACCAAACCAAAAATGCATAGACCAAATGCTAAATCAATTAGCATTGCTTGTTGAAAAGTCCATAAAGGGCCGTACAGAATGAGAGTCTCGCGAAATTACAAGTTTACTCGTTGAAAATCAAGATGTGTTTGCTAAGTATGCCAATGATGTGGGATGCTTTTCTCCAATATCTCATCAGATTGTTACTGGTAATGCAGCGCCTGTTCGCCAGCCTGTTCGGTGCACATCATTAGGATTCCAGAACGAAGAAAAGTAGCACCTACAATATCTTCTTTAACAGTGGAATAGTGGTCCCTTCCAGATCTGACTGGGCATCTCCTGGGAAGAAAAAAGATGGTGGCGTCAGATGGTGTATCGACTATAGGAAGTTGAATGACGTAAACCGGAATGACTCTTACCCCTTGCCAACTTTGAGGAATGTCTAGATACCATGGCAGGAACTACTATTTTCTCAACTATAGATCTACAACATATTAACCACCAAATTGAAGCTAATCCAGAAGACGGTAGGAAGATGACATTCATCAAAAGCTATGGGCTTTTTAAATACACTCGCATGTCTTATGGATTGTGTGGAGCCTTAGGTACTTTCCAAAGGGCTATGGCGTTTGTGCTGAAGGGTCTTCAGTGGGACATGGTTCTGATATATTTAGATGATGTCAATGTGGCCAGTTGTTGAGGAAAAAAAGCACACCTAAGAGAAGTTTTGGAAAGATTCAGGGAAAGTAATTTGAAGCTAAACCATCCAAGTGCTGTTTCTTTCAGGAAAGTGTTATTTTTCTAGGACACAGAATCAGCAGAAACGGAGTGAAGGCTAATCCGGAGCTTACACGTGTAGTCCAGGAATAGGCAATACCTGGATCTGTCAAGGATTTACGGATTTTCTTGGTCTGACAAAGATTGCAGAACCACTCTACCAGATCACTAAGAGAGGAAAGACATTTGATTGGGGATTTCATCAGCAAGAAGCATTTATTTCACTGAAAGACAAACTGGCATGTCCGCCAATACTGGCTTACCCAATGACTAATGGTACTTTTGTCCTAGACACAGATGCTTCTAACTATTGCATAGGAGCTGTTCTCTCACAGTTGCAAGATGGCAATGAGAAGGTGATCAGTTATAAAAGCAAGAGTCTGGGTCCTGCGCAAATCTAGTATTGTTTATAAGGAAGGAACTGCTTGCTGTTGTTACTTTCACCCAGAAGTTTAGACATTATCTGCTTGGGTGGTAGTTCATTGTTTGAACTGATCATGGCTCCATTACATTGCTTTTCCGATTTGAAACTCTGCAATGACAGGTCGCACGTTGGCTTGAGCAGTTGAGTAATTTTATATCCATCATCTTCCAGCATCGAAGTGTGTAAATAATTGCAATGCTGATGCATTATCCAGGTATCCCATGATAGAACAAAGTTGTTAATGCTATAGTGTTGGATCACGTCTGTCGGATTTGCCCTGTGGTGGATGTAAGCAATAAGCATTGCTTGAAAGTTCACCAGGAAGGGTCTAAATTTACCACAGATTTTGATGATGTTATACCCCTTGTAATTAAAGTGGACTTCAACATGCCTTGGGGTGCATAGAACCCACAAAAGCCAGAAGAATTGTTCTCGGAATCGCCTGCATTGAGGCATTACTGGTTGACAAAAGACAAAAGACAATTTCCTTCTTGAAAATAATTGCTTGTTTTACTGCTGGAAATTTCTAGAAGGAAATAGAAAGTTACTTATTGTCCCCGATGTGCTGAAGAAAGAGCTATTGGAAATCGCTCATTGCTCTTCATTATCAGGTCATCCAGGAATAAAACATACCATACAGCGCCTTAGACAGAGCTTTTACTGGTATAACATGACAGAATATGTTAAACCTATGTGAGATCATGCGAGAAATGTGCAGTGAGTAAAAAAACAAACAAAACCAACCGATCTGCTTTCCAAGAGTACTGTGCAAGGTCATCACTAAAGAGGGTGCAAGTAGACATCTTAGGGCCTTTTCCAATATCTGAAAAAGAGAACAAGTATTTTCTTGTATAAGTAGACCAGTTTACCAAATGGACGGAGTGTTACTCCTTCCCTGATCAAACTGCAGAGTCCATAGCCGAGATACTGGTAAAAGAGTTTATTGCTGGTTTGGCGTACTTCTTGAAATACATACAGATCAGGGGCGAAATTTCGACAGTGAATTGATGAAAAAGTTGGTTTTACTTATGGGGTGGGCAAAGACAGGAACAACTCCGTATCATCCGTCTTCCAACAGACAAGTAAAAAAGTTCAACAGAACCCTGTTGCAAATGATACTGTGTTTTGTTACCTTAAAACAAGATGATTGGGACACTCACCACCCGCTCGATCCTTTCTGGGGCATATCACAGTACGTTACATACTAGAACAGGACTAACATCTAGCCGCCTGATGCTGGGTCATGACGTCAATTCGAACAGGTAGTCATTTTTGGATTACACCCATCAGAGCACCATGATGAAACAGATAATGTTGAACGCCTAAGGATGTCGATGAAAAAGTGCCAGGATCTTGCTCGTCCAGCTAAGAGTAAGAAAAGATTGCAGGACTTAAGGCTGTATGAGAGGACATACAGTGTATAATATTGGAGACCTCTTCTACATCAAAGATGACGCTAAAAAGTAGGCAAGAGTCCAAAACTTCAGCCTCTCTTGAAAGGACCAGCAGTTGTTTCCAAAACATTGGGGCCAGTTTTGTATAATATAATAACAAAGAAAGGTTCCTCCACTTTTCATCATGATTGCCTGGAGTCATGTCAAGTTGATACATTGCCAAGATGGATTGCCAAAGTTCGTCGCCAGTTACAATATTGTATGAACTTTGACGAATTGACGAAATTTCTAAAGAATGTGTAGATAAAGTTGAGGATAGGCAAGAAAACGATTATTGTTTGAACAACAGAATCAGGGATACAGAATGAAAGAAAGGCGTCCAAGAAGGATAATGCAGCAGTCCCTGTCACGCAGAAACCAACGCCCAAGGAACTGGACCAACGAAAGGTCACAAGGTGTGGGAGAACTCTCACAGTAAAACGCCGACAGAGATATGAAAACTAAGATGAACTTTTTGTTTTGTATTCTTTTTTTTATATGTTTATTGAAAATGTAACATTTTCTTCCATAAGAGGGAAGCAATGTAGTGTAATTGCGCATTTACCGTCGGGTTCGATGTGTCAATAATTATGTTGTTCCAAAAATTAAACTCTGAAGTAGACAGACGTGGTTCTTGTTATCTCCCGGGTTTTGGATCCACATGTACCAACTAGGACCCATATCATCGCAAAACACCACAATACCTTAAAAACTAAAGTTTATTACTCAATTTGTAATCAATTTAAGCATTCTAAGCATTTCATTTGGCCTAGTTGAATTAATTGAACACTTTATTTGCAAGCATTTTTCCAGTCTAGGTAAGCAACAGTGATTTTAGTTCATCCGCACTTTATTGTCTTTGAATATTTTTCCTGGAAGTGAATAGAAGGTACTCTGTGTCGAAAATTAAATGAATAAACTCTTTATTTATATCTCTATATGATATAATTTTCTCAGATCCCCCCCCCCCCCATTTTTTCATATAAAGAGAGTCCTTAATATGTTTTACGTTGTATCCATTAGGACCATCAAAAACGTTACACAGCTCACACTTGTTCACAGCGTCTCTTCAAACAGCTTCGAAGAAGGGAGGGCATTTGGTTTGCTGCTGTCGGTCGGTCGGTCTGTTGGTGTTTCTGTCGGTATGTCTGTCGGTCCACCAACAGTTTCCGTTCATTTTCTTCGTAGAGGTTGCACATATTGAAATGAAATTTGGCATACAGATTTATCATAAGAATATTTAGGTCAAGTTCTGGTTGGGTACGATCGAGCAATTTTTGAGTTAAGGTCCCTTGGACTTAGGAAAATTCTAATCATGGGGGGGGGGGGGCATTAAGTGTTTCACAAACATCTCTTGTTTCTTTTTTTTTTAAAGCTTTCTGCAAGAACTTTATATTCACAATAAGTATTTGCCATTATAGCATGGAATGCTGGTAGCCAAGTTATTCTGGAAACGTTTTGCGCAAAAATTTGGCTGAAGAATATACAGATTTAACTTCCAACTTTCTTCCTCCTTACTCCTTAGACTATTGGACTCGCTTCGCGAAGTGCTGTTCCTTGCCCTGGCTAATATTTCCGACGATGAAACTATTATGGCGACAGTACTTTCTTTTTTGTATTAATAAAAGAATTCTGCAACTCTTCAAATCTCACTTAAAGATTTTCAGACTTCTAGAACATCTTGGGTAAGATGTCTACAGAGCATTTGGCATGAAATTTTTAAGTAAGCCAGCAAAATTGAAGGGAAATAGTCCAACACAATGCTTATATAAAAGTCAACAGCACTGAGTGGCATCTGTCCAACACAGTGCTTCTGATAAAATCAGCAGCACTGAGCGGTGTTTGTACAATACACTGCTTCTCATAAGGTCTGCGGCATTGAATGGCATTTGTCTAACACAGTGCTTCTTGTAGAGTCAGCGGCATTGGGGGGGGGGGGATTTGTCCAAGACTGTGCTTATTGTAAAGTCGGCGGCATTAAGCGGCTTTCTTCTAAAAAAGCGTTTCTGATAAAGGCAGTGGTAATTTTGGGGATGCTCCGCTTTGCGGTGCACTTGTTCTTTATGTAGTGACCTTATTCAGAATAAGTGACATTTCCATGAGGTTAACTTATGCGGAATAAGAAGCATTCTTCATGCAGTTATATAGCCATTTTCGCTAGCCAAGGGTTTCTGATACGCTACTCTTCTCATAAACCCTTTGTCTATGGTGCTGTCAAAAGTCGGGATTGTTTACGTCACGTGATCTCGAGTCTTCCCACATACGCATATATTGTGTTATCGACAGAAAAAAGAAGCCATTTTAAAAATTAAAGGTTTTAGAGAATTATTAACAAGAAGATATTTAACGATGTTTTATTTGTTATTTAGGGCGCAAGTATACATCTGTAACTAAGATTCCTGATCATATTATTTGCACATCTTCAAATTAGATGACAGCATAGCTATTTATAGAATGTCATGCTATCTTAGGGTTCGTTGTTTACTTGTGTTTTTCATTCCCCACAAAAGAGTCAAGATATATCCCGAACGCAGATATCGCCATTTATAAGAACCTGCTGATTGGTCGAACTATATCAATCGACTCCAATCACAACTCGAGAAAAAAATCCCGACATCTGACTGCACCGTAGGCCAAGAGTTTATGAGGAGAGTAGCGTATCAGAAACCCTTGGCTAGCGAAGATGCCAGTTAGCATACATAGAATGATCGAGTGGCATTCTTCATGCGGTTAACATATCTAGAATACGCGGTGAACTTATATGTATTAAGCAGAATTCTTTATGAAGTTACTAATATGGAATAAGCAGTATTTTTTTCCATTTACTCGTACGGAATAAGCGTTACTAATATGGAATAAACAGCACTCTTTGTGTAGTTTCTACAAAGTTTCTAAATGTAGGGAAGGTTTTGAGTGAATCGAGACCCACAAAAATATCTTCAGGACAATCTTAGGGAGATATTGTCCTTTTTAAAAAGAAATTAGATTTCATGTTAAATACATAATACATGTACTATATTTTCCAATTCCTTTTCATCATAATAAAGCCATAACACGGTTTTCCAGTTTCAAGTTAAGCAAAACCCAATTTTTATACCCACACTTTCTATAGAAAATTCGGACATGTTTTTATGCTGCCATCCTGGTCCGTCCGTTTGTCTGTAACACTTTCTTCTTCTTCAAACTTCTTTCATTTTAAGCAGTAACCAATTAATCTGGGAAATGATAGGCGGTGTCCTGTAAATGTGCAATAAAGTTTCGGAATTTTCAAATTTATCCTGGGTACAATACTAGTATATTTATTTTTTGCGGTGAAAATTTAAATTCTGAAATCTTATTGCACATGTACAGAAAATCACCAATCACAATCCATACAAAAGATGAGTTGGCAACTGTAAAAACTGTAAGAGAAAATAATTGAACAATGTTTTTGTTGAAAGAATTGTTTTTGGACACCTTAGTCCTCCAACAGGGTGAAAAGGTTCCAAAACCTTACTGCACTTTACAAGACACTCCTAATCACAAGTGAAATATGAATAGGCTACTTCGACAACAGAGTTCAGGAAACCAAGTTTTTGCAGAAAAACAATGCATTTTACCGCAAGGGTAAAAATCAAAATTCCAAAACCTAGTCGCACAACAATCATATTACAAACAAGAGGCCCAAGGGCCTTAACGGTAACCTGAGTACAATAATTTAGAGGATCCATAAACTGATAAATGAAGCTTTGTTGTCCAAAAGCAAGAAAAATAGTACGATTAAGATCAACAAAATAATTGGTCTAGTATCTATCTATCTTTCCCCCATTCATCATTATTACCATGCAGACTTTTAACAAAATATCTATTTTTAACCCCATATTATTACCTCTTACATTGGCCTCACTTGGCCTAATTGAAGAATTTAACATCTAAAAAGATAAGTTATTTTTGTTTCATTTTTTTTTCATCTATTATTTCCAAGTCTACCTGATCATTAAAACTATGAAAGTACTTTTTGTATTATACAATTAATGTTCTTGCATAATTCTCTTATTCTATTAACCTTTCAAATACATTATCTACAGTGATTAATTATCAAAGGTGAATGGCAAAGGGGAACAACTTTACTCAGTAGAATACAAATTAATAGAGCCCTGGCCAGGACCAGAACACTTGACCAAATGGTTTTGATGTTTAAAATTCTGGTAAAAATATCCTTGTTTATTAAAACTTTTACTCTGTTTGCCTCCAATATGCCTAGGAGCAGAGAAGATTTTCAAAGAAAAATAATGCATTTTCACTATTTTACACAGCCCTACCCTAACACCAGAACCCATGACCCAGGGTCATGAAATTTACAAATTTGGAAGAGGTACCCTCATCATCATAACTATGCAATTAGTTGAAGATTTTCAAAGAATTCACACAATTTCACTATATCATCAATAGAGCCCCCCCCCCCCCCTCAGAGAAACAACAGAACCCCTAGGACCACAAGTTTTAAAAATTTTGTGAAAGCATCCTTGCTCATCATAACTATACACTTGTTTCTTTGCTTTATAACCAGGAGTAGGAAAAAAATATTTTGAAAGAAATTATGAATTTTCACTTTTTAATCAGTAGAGCCCCCCTCACCCCTTTTACCAGAACCCCTGACCCTGGGGCCATGAATTTCACAATTTTGGAAGAGGTATTCTTGCTTATCATAACCATGCACTTCCTTTGTTTAAATAATACCCAGGAGCAGAGAAGATTTTCAAAGAATTAATGCATTTTTACTATATAAGCAATAGAGCCCCGCCCTAACACCAGAACCCCTGATCCAGGGGCCATGAAATTCACAATTTTGGAAGAGGCACTCTTGCTCATCATAACTATGTTCTTGGTTATTTTTTTTAATACCCATGAGCAGAAGAGAAGATTTTCAAAGAAATAATGCATTTTCACTATATAATCAATAGAGCCCCCCCACCCCCCCTTTTCACCAGAACCCCTGACCCAGGGGCCATGAAATTCACAATTTCTGAAGAGGCACTCTTGCTCATCATAACTATGTTCTTAGTTAGTTTCTTTAATACCCATGACCAGAAGAGGAGGTTTTCAAAGAAATAATGCATTTTCACTATATAATCAATAGCCCCCCCCCCCTTTTCACCAGAACCCCTGACACAGGGGCCATGAAATTCACAATTTTGGAAGAGGCTCTCTTGCTTATCATAACTATGTACTTAGTTACTTTATTTAATACCCAGGAGCAGAGAAGAAGACTTTAAAAGAATTAATGCATTTTCACTATATAATCAATAAAGCCCCGCCCTAACACCAGAACCCCTGACCCTGGGGCCATGAAATTCACAATTTTGGAAGAGGCACTCTTGCTTATCATAACTATGTACTTAATTAATTTGTTTAACACCCAGGAGAAGAGAAGAAGATTTTCAAAGATTTAATGCATTTTCACTATATAATCAATAGAGCCCCACCCTAACACCAGAACCCGTGACCCACGGGCCATCAAATTCACAATTTTGGAAGAGGCACTCTTGCTCATTATATCTATGTACTTAATTAGTTTGTTTGATACCCAGGAGCAGAGAAGAAGATTTTCAAAGTTTTAATGCATTTTCTCTATATAATCAATAGAGCCCCACCCTAACACCAGAGCCCCTGACCCTGGGGTCATGAAATTCACAATTTTGGAAGAGGCACTCTTGTTCATCATAACTATGTACTTAGTTTATTCAATACCCAGGAGCAGAGAAGAAGATTTTCAAAGAAATAATGCACTTTACTATATGATCTATTTAGCCCCACCCTAGCCCCAGAACCCCTGACCCTGGGGCCATGAATTTCACAATGTACTTAATTAGTTTGTTTGATACGCAGGAGCAGAGAAGAAGATTTTCAAAGTTTTAATGCATTTTCTCTATATAATCAATAGAGCCCCACCCTAACACCAGAGCCCCTGACCCTGGGGCCATGAAATTCACAATTTTGGAAGAGGCACTCCCACGGTTTAAAATAAACTTGAAAAGAATATTACTTAACTTTTATAAAATTACATGGAAAAAAGACAGGAATTTGCATAAAGATGGTAAATTATCTACCTTCACATGCCTAAAGACTAAATTTTGTTTTGAACCCTATCTAGATATTTTAACAAACAATTAACATAGATCAGTCATAACTAGGTTACGAATATCAGCTCACAGGCTTAAAATTGAAATTGGACGATATCAAAAAATACCTAAAGATGAACGATTTTGTTCCCTTTGTGATCACAAGGAGATTCAGGATGAAATTCATTTTCTCCTTGTATGTCCTCATTTTAGTGTACAAAGACTTGAACTCAAAAATATCTGTAATAATAAATGTAAAAATTTTCAGTCCCTATCGTATGATAATCAATTTCTTTGGCTCATGAATAATGAAGACCCTGAGATCCTAAGATCTCTTGCTAGATTCCTTGATAATCTACCTTAAAGTGACAGTACGGCGCATCTCATCAAAAAACTGACTAGATAAAATTTTCCGACAAGATTTGGAATTTTTTTACTACTCATAAATGTATAAACTTTCAGAAAATTACAACTTTTACAATTAAATAATTTGGATTATTTCATTAAAATTAGTAGTTATTTATGGGACGTAAATATATACATCGCAACGTGTTCGGGGTTCCACATTCCATGCTATGCACGCATGCGTAGTTTTCATAAACAAAACAGCATGGTTAGAGAGGGAATCCCGGTAGGCCTGCTACATTGACCAAGTCGACCAAAAAGAAAAAGAAACTGAAAATAGAACTTGAAAAAGCAACTTTCATGACTAAAATTTAGTTCGGGGATTAATAAAATCGCTGGATAAGGAAGAAACGGGAACTCGGCGACACTCACGCAGGGCTCTCGAAGGTTCTATTCGACAGGTTTGATGATACTTGTTATCATTTCTCATTTTTCCATTTGAAATGCTAATTTTTTTTAACTGTGCAGAAAAAATATTGTGTTTGACGTTTGCCGCGATAACGTATGATAAGTTGGTTTTCCCTTTCTCGGACCCCAATACACAAAACGTAAACATTTGTACTTTTAATTCTGTTAAATTCGCCTGAATGCAGACTAAAATCTTTACGATTATTATTTTAGATTATTTTATCAGAAAGTTATGATAATTTGTGTTTTTGAAAATTGCTTTCACCTAATATTCATTATAACTGTAAACTCTACAGTGTAGGCACGTGCCGTTTTAGAATTCACGTGGTACAAATAAACAGATCTAAGATTGCTTCAGTTCGTACGACCCTTGATTTTCCGGCAGATTCTAATTACGTTAATTTTGTTTGAGTAGAGAATATTTCTGTTTCTCAAACTGCTTACATCAACTTTATACCTTATTTCTTAGTGACATATTGGGTAAATTTGGATGAAAAAGCACACATTTTGCAGCCGTACTGTCGCTTTAACTGAAAAATTTAAATATATTTGGGGATGTATATACATGTAGGAATGGCAATATATCATCTCTTCTGTTCTTTGATATGCATATATGTATCTTTCCAGCTACTTGACTATATATTATTATTATATTTATTATATTACAATATGTATACTCGTATATTTCTCTTGTAGATGCATTTATCAATGATTATACAATCAAGCACTGCTCATTATATTTAAGATCATGTTTGTTCTATCATTTGGATCTTCCTCCTTAATTCTTTGTTTCATGTTTGTAAATCTTTTTTGCTCCTCCGGGGGCCCAAATTGGACTAATAAATCTTGTAATACTTGTAATACTTGTTCATCATAACTATGTACTTAGTTTATTCAATACCCAGGAGCAGAGAAGATTTTCAAAGAAATAATGCACTTTACTATATGATCTATTTAGCCCCACCCTAGCCCCAGAACCCCTGACCCTGGGGCCATGAATTTCACAATTTTGGTAGAGGGCTCAATGCTTATTACAATCATGCCAACAGTTTGACTGCTTGATGTTCAGGAGTAAAGAAGAAGATTTTTAAAGATTGCATTAATTTTAGTGGTTTTTGCCCCACCCCTCAGGCCCCAGGGGGGCAGGGACCATGAAATTCACAAATTTTGTCCCCCTTCACCCATAAATGCTATATGCCAAATTTGGTTGAAATTGGTTGAGTGGTTTCAGAGAAGAAGCTGAAAATGTTCAAATGTTAACGCACGACGACGGACGAAAACGAATAGCAATATGTCACCTGAGAAAACTCAGGTGACCTAAAGATCGGTTGTCTACTGCAAAAATGCTCAGGGAAACGGGTATTTGTAGAACACAATGCATTTTGACCCTTGGGGTAAAAATCAAAATCCAAAACCTAGTTGCACTTCTTTAGGACACCACCAATCATATTCCAGAGGATGAGTGTCTACTCCAAAAGATGATAGAGGGGTTCAGGGAACCAGGTTTTTGAGAAAAAAGTTTTTGTCCAGTCCACCCTAGGGTGAAAATTGTATTTCAAAAACCTTATTGCACTTCTACAAGACTAATTCAATCATATTCCAAAATATGAATGAGCTACTGCAAAAAATGCATGAGAAGTTCAGGGAACTTGAGTTTTTGTAGCATTAATTGCATTTATCACCATATTGTGATAAATGCCTTTAATTCCAGTGCAGGCGCGATAACTCTTGTATCCTTATTCCCGGCAAAACATTCGTGAGACCATGAATTTTATATACATTGAGTAAATAAAATCAAGCCCCCCAGCGCTAGAAGGAGAGCAGAGAAAGAGCCTGACATCTTAGCGGCCCATGACCTTAGGACTGACCCTAACATCACAGGGGAGCTTGTGATTAAAAATGGCCAACTAGTTGTTGAAAAACAACACTTGAAGTCTATAAATAATATACACATTTGGACAACTGCATTTATTATTTACATGTCAATATACCTCGAGAGGTTTCCAGGGAAAGCCCAAGAAATGATTAAGTACATGCACAGTATTCGATTGGCTGCCAGTAGACAGGGTCATTTGGGTTGGTCCAAGTATGACGAACAATTCCGCTTAAAAAAAGAGAGGCATCCTACTTCATCATGGGGGGAAGTTGATTTCGAATTGTGGGTAATGTTGATATCCCCGGGGCAGTACGAACAATCTGCTTCACAAACTTCTCATAGGGACATATTTTCAGGAAATGTTGGGGGTAGTTCCTTTCGTGCACGGACACAAACAACTTATCTCGGAACAACTACTCAGGGTGGTGGGTCCGGATTCAAACAAAGCTATAACATTAATAAACCACAGTCATCAAGGTCGGTCGGCAACTGCTTTGCCTTTAATAGAGGCTCATGCTCCTTTAATCCCTGCAAGTTTAGACATAGATGTGCGAACTGGGGGACCTCATCCCCAGATCAACTGCCCATCCGGTCAGAAATAATGCTGATATGACTCTATATGACCTTGCTGCCACACCCATTAAATACAACCAACTTTGTAACGAATTAGAATTATATCCTTTCAATTCAGAAAAACTTCAACTGTTAAATGGTTTTAAATTTGGTTTTCCGCTACTCTATGCTGGCCCAAGAACTTATAGGGAAGCAAAAAATCTTAAATCTGCCAGAGACGCCCCTCAAGTTGTCGAGCAAAAGCTTGCTAAAGAAGTCACCTTGGGTAGAATGGCTGGTCCTTTTCACGATATTCCTTTCCCCACGCTTCGCGTATCACCAGTAGGCCTCGTGCCCAAGAAAGATGGGGATGTCCGTTTAATTCATCACTTGTCCTACCCAGACTTTGATTCAGTTAATTATTTTATTGACCCGGACATTTGCACAGTGAAGTATAGCAATATAGATGAAGCAGTATTGATGATACAGAAATTGGGACAGGGTGCCCTCCTGGCCAAAACTGACCTGAAGAGTGCATTCCGCTTGTTGCCTATTTACCCAGGGGACTTTGACCTTTTAGGTATCAAGTGCAATGAAAAATACTATTTTGACAAATGTTTGCCGTTTGGTTCCAAGCTTTCTTGTGCTTTATTTAATCAGTTTAGTAAATTCTTGCATTCATTGGCTCATATGTAAAAAATCAAACAATCAAATCCTCATGCATTACCTAGATGATTTTTTATTTGCAGGAAAAGCAGGTGACTCTATTTGTAAACATATATATCGATATCTTTCATCAGGTCTGTGCTGAACTTTGGGTCCCTATAGCCAATGACAAGACGGTAGAGCCCACAACATGCTTGACATTTTTAGGAATAGAATTTGATACTGTGTCTATGCTTATGCGTTTACCACAAGATAAATTGACTGAGCTACGTACTAGAATTCAAGACAGCTTAAGGGCCAAAAAGATTACTTTACGAGACTTGCAGTCTATAATAGGGTTATTGAATTTCGCCTGTCAGGTAGTTGCAGCAGGTAGAGCTTTTATTAGGAGACTCATCGATGCCACAATAGGTGTAAGGAAGGCAAAACACAAATTAAGAGTAACATCTTCTATGAAATTAGACTTAGTTATGTGGCTTGATTATCTTAATCATTATAATGGAGTGACCCTCTTTCCTGAGAGACTCTGGGTCTCCAATGATACTCTCCAGTTATTTACAGATAGTGCTGGGGGTATTTTTATATATTTTTTCATAATAAGTGGGCTTTTGGTAGATGGCCTCAGCATTGGTCAAAAACAGATAGGCTGCGTGACATGACATTTCTCGAGTTGTTTCCTGTAGTAGCGGCCATATTAGTGTGGAGTCCTCAGTTGGCTAATAAAAAGATATTATTTCATATTGACAATCAGGCAGTTGTACACATAGTCAACAAACAAACTTCTAAATCTGAAGACGTTATGACACTGGTTAGGAAACTTGTGCTTAATACCCTTCATTTTAACATAAGGTTTAAGGCAGAGTACATAGATACCAAATCAAATGCAATTGCGGATTCTATTTCTCGTTGCCAGTGGCGTCGTTTTCGGGCTTTGGCTCCACAAGCAGACCCAGCACCAATCCAATTGCCCCTAGAAATCTGGGAGATTTGACACTGGAAACCAATAAACTGTTAAAGGCCTCTATGGCTGAGAATACTTGGCACACATATAAGGCAGCTTTCCAAAGTTTCAATCATTTCAGGTAATTGTTTGGTTTTCCGACTACTCGGCCAGCTCCTTTAGATCATGTAGTTCATTATATAGCATATATGTCAGTGGAGGGTAAATCCCCTGGATCTATTAAAACATATATGTCGGGCTTGTCATATATGTACAAAATTCATGGTCTTGCAGACGTTATCAAATCTTTCATTGTTTCAAAGTTGTTAGAAGCGGCTGCAAGGCTGACACCAAAACAAGATACACGAGCCCCTATAACTCTAGAAATGCTTGTATCACTTCTCCAGGCTTTGGAGAAGGTCTGTTCTTCTATTTATGAAGTTCACCTTTTTAAGGCTGCTTTTTGTTTAGCATTTTTTGGTTTTTTAAGAGTAGGCGAATTGGCCTGTAAATTGCTGAGAGGGCAGGACTCAAGACCTTTGCAACAAAACGACATTGACATCATTCAAGTTAATGGACACAAGCAGGTAAAGCTGACTATAAGACAATCAAAAACAGACCAATTAGGTAACAAGGCCACCTTGTTTTTGTTTAGTACAGGAGGACCAGCTTGTCCTGTTTCTACCATAAGTAATTTTTTAGGTGTTCGAACTCGAGGCTCACCAAGTGCTAATCAATTCCTGGTGCATTTCGATGGTAAGCCTTTAACACGTTACCAGTTTTCTGCCCTGTTAGCTAAAACTTTACAATTCTGCAACATCAAGAATGGGCGTTATAGGTCACACTCATTTCGCATAGGGACAGCAACAGAGGCAGCAATGAGGGGCATACCTGACCAAATAATCAAAGAATGGGGCAGATTGAAGTCGGGGGCATACTCTTCATACATTAGATTCACATAATTTATAATATTAATTAATTTTTTTTTCCTTTGCTAACAAACTTCAAGTTTTGTAGGTTATAGGAGAATAGTATGGGTGGTGGGATCATCCATAGTATACTGGGCAGCCCGAAGTGCCACCAATAGACCTGGAGGAAAAAACCTTACACTTCAAGATAAGAACATCTCCATAATGTGGTTTGGTGTCAGGGGAATGAGATGGAAAGAATTTGACTCTTTTTTCGAGAATAAACTGAAGTCTACCCCTCCACCAAATTATTTGGTGGTACACCTGGGTTCCAATGACCTAGGCATATTGCCTGGAGGGGAACTAATTCAAAATATCACATGCTCCTTCCTTCGTTGCAAGTTATTGGCTCCAAACATGTCTGTTATTTGGTCTGATATGTTACCTCGCTTATACTGGCACAATGCCAAATCTGCATCCAAAGTTGATGCTATGCGAAAAGATGTAAACCGTAAAGTTAAGCAATTTCTTAAAGCAGAAGGGGGCCGGGTCATCAGACATCCAACAATTACTTTTGCACAAAAACAGCTGTTTAGATATGATGGCACACATTTAAATGATTTAGGAAATTCAGTGTTTCTTAATAGTCTGCAAGGTGGTCTCGAATCCTTCTTGGGCAATCAGATGGACGTAAAGGTATTCCCAGATGAAATAGCTTGATAGCATGAATTTCAAAGAAGTCTATATTATGTGTTTATGTATATAGATATGTATGTATTTGCATTTATCGACCTTAATATGTTTAATGGAAGGACGGTGGGTGAAATCATAATAGGCTGTAGGCTAATATACCACACAACACGCGAGTGGCGGGTGAACTCATTTGGCGTAGTTCGGGGATTACCACGAATGAGGATTTCTACCATGTCTGGCTCAAAACTCTGGGTAATCTATCCTCAGTACTGGGGAAGATTCGGGGGTTACCTCAGCGGTACCTGAGGGACCAGCTTGATCCTTGTGGTACCAAGGGCAGGCTTTGGGGGTCTACCCTTGGGGGTATTATCCCCAGGTAGTTGTTTTATACCAGGGGAGACAGTATAGAGTAAGTACCCGAGTCAGAACTTGAATTCCCTGTTCGTATGTGGCAGTCACTCTTGTTGGTACCAAGAGGTCTGTTCCCACCACAGTTAATTTCCCTGTGGGGGCGCTATCGCGCCAGGTTAGTAGGGAGGTCATCCCGGTAGGCAGGTAGCGATTCCCTGTTTTCCGCCGATTTACTTTCATTGATATAATGTATAAATAGATTGTGACAAACGCGTGCCACGAAATGTTAATGCTGCTTGTATTATTAATAAATTGAGTTTAATTGATTTGTAGTTAATAGTTCTGAATCTGGAATTAAAAAGGAAATATGAAATGTAAGAGTAGTTTAAGAAGAAGCTAGTGTGACTGACAGACGGACGGACCAGATAGATTGTGACAGACGTGTTTCATACGTACTAGTATACTGTCAGTGTGTAACACACAGTTTAAGTGTTACAATCATAGTTTGCAAATGCATAATTTTTCTTTTATTTTTTGGGATTAGGGTAAAGTCAGAAAAGTCACAATCTGGGACGGGGGCGGCGGAGTTCGGGGATTACCACGAATGAGGATTTCTACCATGTCTGGCTCAAAACTCTGGGTAATCTATCCTCAGTACTGGGGAAGATTCGGGGGTTACCTCAGCGGTACCTGAGGGACCAGCTTGATCCTTGTGGTACCAAGGGCAGGCTTTGGGGGTCTACCCTTGGGGGTATTATCCCCAGGTAGTTGTTTTATACCAGGGGAGACAGTATAGAGTAAGTACCCGAGTCAGAACTTGAATTCCCTGTTCGTATGTGGCAGTCACTCTTGTTGGTACCAAGAGGTCTGTTCCCACCACAGTTAATTTCCCTGTGGGGGCGCTATCGCGCCAGGTTAGTAGGGAGGTCATCCCGGTAGGCAGGTAGCGATTCCCTGTTTTCCGCCGATTTACTTTCATTGATATAATGTATAAATAGATTGTGACAAACGCGTGCCACGAAATGTTAATGCTGCTTGTATTATTAATAAATTGAGTTTAATTGATTTGTAGTTAATAGTTCTGAATCTGGAATTAAAAAGGAAATATGAAATGTAAGAGTAGTTTAAGAAGAAGCTAGTGTGACTGACAGACGGACGGACCAGAATAACAACAATATTTCCAATATATTATATATTTCTAATATACTCAAACTTTCTTTAGAAAGTGCGGGTATGATAAAAATAAACGTAGAAATGTTACACATAGAAAAAAAAATCAAAAAGGCATAAATAGAAAATGTTGGGCTCGAAATCGGAATCACCACATCTAAATTCCAGCAATCATACCACTGTTCCTTGGGATTAGTCGACTTTAAATAGACTTGTTTTTACCCATTTGTTTGTCAAAAGCTTGCTTTGTTTTAGAAACGTACGTAAAGCATGCTCTTGTGTATCGAATCATATAAGGCCACAACTAGTTTTGAAATTTAAAGATCGTGATTATGTAATCTGAGATTACCTATGTATAAACTAATATTGTATGACAAAATTTTGATTAAAAAATGTAAGAAATCAATATATAAAGGCTCTTTATCACTGGTATTTGTGAACAATCTGCGACCAAAATGAAATATTAAATAATATGTTTAGACACTACTTTCGGTTTTCTTTTCTTTAATCATTCAGGGAAAATGAATTGAAAATGGAAATAGAGATTGGGGCAAGTTATGTTATTTTTTGTACTGTTTCATTATACCCGCACTTTCTAAAAAAAAAAAAAAAATAAATCAGGTACTAGTGTATTGTTGTTTTCAGGTATTAGTATATTGTTGTTAGTCTGGTCCGTCCGCCCGCGTTTCACACTCACTTCTTCCTTAAACTAATCTTACATTTGACATTTTAAGAGACAATTCATCTTTTGGAATATAAATGATGGTGCCTTGAACATGCGCAGAAAGAATTTAAAAATATTCCTTACCACTCGGGGGGGGGGGGGAGGGGGGGTTGAAATGGGGACCCAAAAAAATTCTTCAAAACACCTGATTTCCAGAACTCATTTTAATAGCAGCCCATTCATATTTTAATATGATAGAGAGTGTTCAATGGATTTATAGTAAGGTTTCGGAATTTTGACTTTAACCCTGAGTATGATTGTGGGGCAAAAAATGATGCTTTTCTACAAAAACTTTGTTACCTGAACTCCTCTTACACTTTTTTGGTAGTAGTCTACTCATCTTTTGGAATGTAATTGCCAGTGTCCTGGAGATGTGCACTAAGATTTTGGATTTTTTTTTATTTCATACTTTGGGCCAAATGAGAGTCGAAAAACTTTTTTCCCTACAAAAACCAGGTTCTTTGAACTTCAATTACATTTTTCACAGTAGCCTACTTATATTTTGGAACTTGATTGAATGTGCCCTGTAGATAAGCAGTAAGGTTTTAAAATTTCATTTTCACCTTGGGCCTATTGTGGGTCAAAAAGTGTCATTATTCTACAACACCTGGTTCTTGAGCTCCTTTTAATTTTTTTCTTAGTACATGTCAGGCCCGTTGGAAGCAATTCCATTTTGAGGGGACACAACCATACATTTTCAGTTGGGGGGGGGGGGGGCACTATCAACTAAAAGGTCATCAGACGTTATTATTGAGGGGGCACAAGCATGCAGTAGCTATGTTTTCTATAGTATTCTATATATCGGCAAAATTATTGGGGGCACGCCCCCCCCCGTGCCCCCCTCCCGGTTCCTACGGCAATACATGTAGCCCATTCATATTTTGAAATATGATTAGGGTGTCCAGTATATCTGAAATGAGGTTTCGAAATTTAGATTTTAACCTTAGGGGATGATAAGGGGATCGGAAAAGAACGTTTTTCTCCAAAACTGGGTTCCCTTAAGTCATTTTTTGCGTCGCTCGCGTGACGCAGTGGTTAGAGCTTCTGTTCTAGAGTCGCCGAGTAAAAAGTTGATCCTTTCGTCGCGGGTTCGAATCCCACTGCGTGACGTGGAGACCGGTCCTTCGGATGAGACTGTATAAACCGAGGTCACGTGTAACCTTAGGGGATGATTAGGGGATCGGAAAAGGACGTTTTTGTACCAAAACCGGGTTCCCTTAAGTCATTTTTTGCGTCGCTCGCGTGGCTTAGTGGTTAGAGCTCCTGCTCTAGAGTCGCTGAGTAAGGAGTTGATCCTTACGTCGCGGGTTCGAAGCACACTGCGTGACGTGGAGACCGGTCCTTCGGATGAGACTGTATAAACCAAGGTCCCGTGTTGCAGTAGGTGCGGGCGCGAAAAAGATCCCTCACTGCTCAAATTTTGTAGCCCTTCACCGGCAAGTGGTGGCGTCTCCATATGAATGACAAATTCCCAAGAGGGACGTTAAACAACAAACAAACAAACAAAACTTACATTTTTTGCAGAAGCCAAATCATCTTAAGCTTTGGGAAGGTGATTGGTCGTGTCCTGTAGTTATGTAATATGGTTCCAGAATTTTGGCCCGAAAAGGGGTCAGAAGGATTTTAAAACAAAACTCTGGTTTCAGCTAGGAACATGTCTTACTTTGTTTTACAGGAATAAAGCTGGGCGTATCCAGTATTTATGCATTTAGGTTTCGAAATTTCAATTTTCACCCTGAAGGTGATTACGGACAAAAACAGACTTTTTGTAAATTCACATAGAAATATACAATATTGTGGCGTTTTCCCTTGTTCCCAAATATGAAGGTTGGATTATTTAGAGGCAAACACATACCGTCATACGTTTGGGCATTACTGTCTAATGACAGCATCTAGTTAATCATTGGAGGTGCTCAACCTAATTTTCATTTTGTGCTGATGATTGCTTTTCAATGATTTAGTCCAATCAAATATGGTTCTTGCAAGGTATTACATTTGTATGAATATTCAACTAGTATTTCACCTATCTTACAATGGTTTTCACTTTAGTATTGACTTAAAATCAGTTGATCATCGATAAATCTTTATGAATCCTTTTTTTTGTTTGGTTGTCAGTAAACTATCGATCAACTGTCACACGTCTTGCCACGAAAATATGGAAAGGGACATCTCTAGTTTTAATTTAAATTCTGAAGAAAAAAGATTGTTGATGCACAATACTATAGATACAATCTAAATGTCAATTATCCCCATCTTATTTATTAATATGTATATATAGTAAAGGACAGTCCATATTTGGATTCTTCAACACCGGAATAAAGGCGATTATGGATATTGCAGATCATAGGCTTTTTAAATCGTTTTACGGGAAAAAAGACTGATCAGTCAACGCGTTTTATTTTTATACTTCAATATGCCAACAACGGAACTTACGCAGTTAATATGAGTAATTTTCTTAATCACGAAAGGATCCAGTCTTGTATTCCACCATATTTTCAGTTGAATTCCACACCTTGCATTTCTTATAAATATACATCAACTTCAAATGTTAACGCAGGACGGACGAGGGACGGCGACGGACAAAAACAGATAGCAATAGGTCACGTGAGTAACTCAGGTGACCCAAAAGCTTTTCTGCTCCTGGGTATGAGACAAACAAATTTAGAACATAATTATAATGAGCAAAGGTGTATCTTTCAAAATTGTGAATTTCCTGGTTTTTAGGTAAGGGATTCTAGAATTAGGACGGGGTTCTACTGATCATATAGTGAACATACATTATTCTTTGAATTCTTTTTCTTCTGTTCCTAGGTAAATGGCAGACAAACTAAGTGCTTGTATATGGTTATGATGTGCCAGAGGTCCCTCTTCCACGATTGTGAAATTCAAGGCCCCTTTAAGGGGTTCTGTTAGTTAGGTCGGGCTCTATAACTAGCTTGGAAATTTCTGAATCATTGTTAATTATGTAATTGATTGGTAAATCCGATAAAAGAATTATATACGTATTGGGTTATCGCTGATTGTAACCAGGATGACTATTCTGCTGATCCCTGATCCTCCTGTTCCATTTGTTTTGGGGCAACAGTTTCATTTGTTTCATTACGTATTTTATAAATTGTTATTTCATGGATCCTTTTGAGGGTTGTGATAAACCCACCGTTAAGACCCTTGGGCCTTTTTTAAAATTTATAATATATGCAATGGTAGAGGGTCAATCTCTAAACCTTAACAGAAACAAGAAATAATAACAGATACATGTATCATAATTCCGGCATGTTATATGTATACGTATGATTGATTGTATGTTGTTTTACGTCGCGTTCGAGAATTTTGCACTCATATAGAGACGTCACCATACACCGGTGAGGGGCTTCAAATTTAGACCTTTACTCGGCATTCAGGACCATTGAGCAGTGAGGGTTATTTATCGTGCCAACGCCTACCGTGACAGGGGCCTCCGTTTTTAAGAACTCATCCGAAAGACCCGCAACTTTCACTTCAAAGTGCCGAGCGCTAGTCAAAGATCTGACAAGTCAACAAAATTTTCTGACTTTTCGACATAATATTCTATAAGTAAATATAAACATCTGACAAATTGACATAAACACCTGACAAGAGGTGGCAGAAATGTCACCATAGAACAGAAAACTCTGTTTTGAATTGCTTTGGGAAAATACATGCAAATCGTTTGGTCGAAAACTTTACCCTGGTCTTATATAATGCAATGAATACTTTAATACAGATTGTATCATTCACTGTTGATTTCATATACAATCTTACATCTAAGGGTGTGCCACTCTAACTGCATAAAGCTACAATGGAATAAAAACTTACCATTGCGCATTGTTTAGAGCTTCCCTTACACGGGTTATGTATTTGCAACGTTAATTACCACACTAACAACCAAAGAAAGCATTTTATTGTTTAAATAAAATAAAATCAGCTATGCATGAGCTCACAAAATCTTTGCAAGCAGCCAAGAGAAATACAAAAGTTGCGAAGATATAAAATGACCCCCCCCCCCACACACACACAAAATAGGATTTTCGAGTTTGGCAGTTTACATTTTTTATGCCCGTATCGAAGATTCGGGGGTATATAGTTTTTGCCCTGTCCGTCCGTCTTTCTGTCTGTTTGTCCGCAAAAACTTTAACCTTGCCCATAACTTTTGATTGGTTGAAGGTATGGCTTTCATATTTCACATGTGTATTCCTTGTGACAAGACTTTTCTTTAGGTACCACCATATTTGACTTATTGACCTTGACCTTGGAGTTTGACCCAGTTTTGCAAAATTTTACCGAACATTAACCTTAGCCATAATTTTAAACAATTGGTGCTAGGGCTTTCATACTTCACATGTGTAACCCTTGTGACAAGAGCTTTCTTTGGATATCAACAACTTTGACCTTTTGACCTTGACCTGGGAGTTTGACCTACTTTTGAAAAACTTTAACCTTGGCCATAACTTTTGAACGACTGGTGCTAGGGCTTTCATACTTCACATTTGTAATCCTTATGACAAGGTCTTTCCTTGAATACCAACAACTTTGACCCTTTGACCTTGAAGTTGGAATTTGACCTACTTTTGAAAAACTTTAACCTTGGCCATAACTTTTGAACGATTGGTGCTTCGGCTTTCATATTTCACCTGTGTATTTCTTGGAAGAAGGCCTTTCCTTGGGCACCATTAATTTTGATCATTTTACCTTTACCTTGATGTTTGACATACTTTTGAAAAAACTTTAAGCCTTTTCCATATCTATTCAATGGTTGCTGCTAGGGCTTTCATATTTCACAGGTATATTCCTCGAGGAAAAACCTTACTTTGGGTACCAACATATTAGATTTGCATTTGAGAAAGTTTAACCTTTGCCATAAGTTACATACAGGGGCATCAGTGTTTCACAAACACATTTTGTTTTTTGGTTATTTTAGTGGAGTTTGTTTCCTCTACTTTGGATTGAAAAACGTTGCTAGGGGTCTGAGAAAAAATAGATGACCTTGTTTTTACTTATCATAAATAACTCCAATTTGATTTACCTTTATAAGATCGATGAGTGACAGTGAAATAATTTATCTGAAATTTTTTCCTGTTCGTTTTAGAGGGCTACCCCTAACAAAAATTTACTATAGTTAACTATTATTATAAATACTTTGATACTTTGATTTACTATGAATCTTTACTCTAGAACTGTTTTTGAGTTTCAAAGCTTAAAATATATAATATTATTATAATGTAAAATTTGGAAATAATATGTGAATATACAAGTAATACCACGGTAGTTCCATTTTAAATTAAAAAAAAATTGCATGTATAAATTGAAAAACATAAAATATAACAATTTGAAACCCATAAAAAATACTTTGATTTACTATAGTTAAATCTTTGATAATATAGTAAACTATAATTAACAATAGTAAGGCCATCTTTAAAATAAAACATGTATTCGTTTGCCCTCTCCCGACTCAGATTAAATAAATTGAAAAGACATTCATCTGGCGGCCGCCACATAAAAAACTGGCGGCTGCCAGAAACTTATCTGGAGGCCGCCAGATAAAATATTTTTTCTACCTGGCACCAACCGGCTTCCGTACGAATAGGTGATAGCACCTATAAATAAACCGTAGATGTTTTAAAAAGAAATCATAAAAGTCTTGGCAGACGTTGATAATTTTTGAAAATCTCTACGTTTAGCATATTCCGTTTTCAATACTTATACTGTCATACTTTTTAAAAACTAGTGTGTGCGTGGCACTAGACTGGTATTGCCTGTCTCTATCGTTCGAAAGAGACAGGTGACTACCGCCATCTAAGCCAGGAATTCCTGGCTTGATTGATGCGCCATCTATCGCCGCTGCTCTACGCCCTGGCATGGGAAATAATCACAATAAACTGATAAGCCGCATCCTCGCAAGCCAGGGGTCCTGAGTCAACACGTTGCCGTTGGACGGCAACGTGTTGACTCAGGGCCCCTGGCTTGCGAGGATGGATAAGCCGCGGCTATCTGCTGAGTCAGTGAGTCATCCTAAACCGATGAATGTTTAAAATGTGACAGTTTCAATTAACAAATGTTGCAGTTTTCTTTTATCCAAGTTATGTATGGTATGTAATGTGATAGGAGCTTCGCAAGCTAATTAAAATACCTCCAGGCGAAGCGAAATGTGTGAGTGAAATCAGGGACCTATAGGCCTATGCTAAGTATATAGTATATAGGTCCCTGGTGAAATGTTAACACTTGTGTTAAACAAAATCTGAAGTATTGTATGTGGAAAGTATTGTGACCGTGTTAGATTGATTGCATCAAAAGCAAATTATAACTAGTGTCAATACTTTTATGATTGTTTCAAAACATCCCTCACGGTTTATTTTTTTCCAATGCAGCTTTAATTTAAGGTAACGATATAACGGCCGATATCTCTGCACTCTGTGATCTGTTTTGGTTTCCCCGACACATTTAATTTCTACGTATGCGAGAGTTTTTATCAGCCAATGAGCGCGGTCAACAGAGGGCTCTTTACATTACTCGTCACCTTCTGTATATCGCGCATAACAGACAGGCAAGCCAGTCTATGCGTGGCACGAGCCACGTACCAAAGGAGCTCCGAGTGTCAAACCACAGGAATAGCCTGGTTCCCTGGCTCATCCTTGCCAAGGCAGTGTCGAGGAGTATACGAAGCATAACAGGGACAGGGACCAGGCTACCACAGACATTGCCCGGTGCCTACCGCCATATATTTACATCCACTGAATATTATTTCATTTAATTCTTATTAAAACCTTAAATTGCCGTTAAGCAGTCCATAAACAACACTAAGCAAGCCACCTGCATAGATTTCTAAAGCAACGGCTGTTCCATCAATTATGCATACAATGACATACACATCAATAATACAATATTTAACATATTTAATTTACTTTGAATGTTTATTTTAAAAGATATAAATATAAACAATAAAATGTCTTTCTTTGTTTGCTAGTACGGGAATTAACGTTGCAGCTGTTGCAGAAAAAATTCACATAACCCGCTTACGCGGGTTTTGTATTTTTTCTGCAACAGCTGCGACATTAATTCCCGTACTAACAACCAAAGAAAGCATTTTATTGTTTAAGTAAGCCAGGAATTCCTGGCTTGATCTATGCGCCATATATTGCCGCTGCTCTATGATACAGCATGGGGAATAATCACACAATAAGGCAATCTGCTGACTCAGTGGGCCAGCTTTGAACAGTTAAACGGATTTATGTTTCATGCGTTAAATACGTCAATAAACAAAACTAGTTGTTGCAGTTCGATTTTATCCAATTCATGTAGGTCATGTAATGCGATATAGGACATGGCCGTAGGAACCGGGGGGGGGGGCACGGGGGGCGTGCCCCCAATAATTTTGCCGATATATAGATTAATATAGTAAACATAGATACTAATAAAAACGTCTGATGACCTTTTTTTTTGCTTGTCAGGAAATTTTTGGTAGTGCCCCCTCAACTGTCAACTGAAAAATGTATGGCTGTGCCCCCCCCCCCCCCCCCCCAAACTGAAATTGCTTCCTACGGGCCTGTAGGAGCTTGCTATCTGTTAATGTCCCAATTTATAAGCAGCATTACGCCTAAGAATTTAGAATTAGATATATAAGCAGCATTACGCCTAAGAATTTAGAATTAGATATAATTCAGCGAAGTAAATGTCTTGTACGTAATATGAAATTTTTCACACTCCTGTGAAACAAAAATCTGAAAAAGGGAATATTTGTATAGTATGCAAATACAGATTGTTGAAAGCACTTTTAATATTCTTTCCTTGTAAAGGCTCCAGAAAATTTAATGTAGAATATCTTTCACAATTTATTTTTGCCACTGCAATTTTTGTAGGCAATGAAAACTCGAGGTACCGATAATCATCCCATATCGTTTCCCCGAGATATTTAAATTCTACCTCAGCGAGAGTTTATATTTCAGCCAATGAGCGCAGCCAACAGAGGGCTCTTTACATTACTGATCACCTGTCTGTATATCAGACAGGCAAGGCCAGTCTAAGTTCGCGAGACATCCGAGGAGTTCCGATTGTTCCTGGGCAACGGTAGGTCTACTTTGGAAAATCTGATTTTTATTTTTAGAAAAAAAATTGCCACGTGAAAACAGCTCTAGGAGATATAATGAAATGCCTCGGGACATTCTGTCTCTTTCGTAACTTGAGTTATTCGGTGAGTGAACGGATCGAGTACTAGTATGTATCAGAATGACTCGCTTTAGACTGTGAAAGATTGAGATAGAATATATTCATTCTTGACAGCAAAACGGAAGTTGCACGTGTTCATAATGAATGCCCATATGTGAACTAGAATTATTGTTCCTTAGTTTTGTGTTATTTTGGAATAAATATAATTTGGAAGAAAATGTTCATTCCTTTTTTGGATTTGTTCATTTCTTATCTCTGCGTGTTGTTAAGTGGTACGTACGCGTGTTCTGTAAAACAAAGGTTGGTTGAGGTGAAGTTTTCTCGTTGTGATGCCTTTTTTATTGTTTGAAATTCTAATTTACACTTTGTCGATTCATACATAATGATACGAGAGGAAGAGGGAGAGATATATATTATATCTTGTCCTTACCTAGCTTGTATCAAAGGTCATCAGGATTAAACACAAGTTCAGAGAAAGAGATATATACATGTCTCCGTCCTTTAATTGTTTTCAAAACATATCGCAGATTGTTAAAAAAAAAACACGGATATGATCCCCTAAATTACAGTGACATTATTAAGTATAATTAAACCAATTAAGCATGTAAAAAGCATTAATATCAAATTTGAATTGTTTAATTAAGATTATGGTAAATAAAAAAATACTGTAGCAAATTTGAAGAAATAAACACCAAGTCGTAAAATATTGAATAAAATTAATCACAACAAATGTTAATATTTACTATATACTGTATATAGATTAGGGCGAACGAGATATATAGCGAACGAGATATAGGGCGAACAAGAATAATGGCGAATGGACCGTGCGCGAACGGACTCATGCGAACAGGTAGATGGGGCGAACGAACCTGATACCTACATGTATACTGTAGCACAGGGACCGGTAACGTATACTATGTTTGATTTTTCGTAATCACTATATTATACAAAAAGGAATCCTTTTTTGTATACATATGTTCCATTTAATAGTTTTAGAACTCAGAGAATTTAAAACTATCTGTAACAATCAACGTTAAAATCAAGCAAAGTATGTCGGTCCTACTAAACAGAGAACCCTAGAGAACTCCAGAGAACCCTAGAGAACTCAAGGTTTATTTGGTCAATTAAAATAAATTTTATGCATAATTGAGTTTATTTTTACTTTTTAAATCATATTCTATCTATAAAATCAATAAAATGAATTTTTTATGGATATTTTCCCTCGAAAAAAGATGAAAACGTAACAACATAGATTAGTGTAATATTTTTTGTCATCCCGATCCCGACTGAATTTCAAATACGTTGTTAAGGTATTCAATGTATAATGAATGAATATTGAACAACTTTGAATCATTTTAAACTAGTTAAATATGTATTGCTAGATAATAATGAAAGTAAAATGAACCAAATTCACATGACTGATAACATATTAGAAGCCGACCATTTTGCACCTTAAACATTTTTCTAGAGTTATCTATCCTTGATGAAAAGAAGAAAATTTTATTTTTGTCAAAATATCTGTGGTAGATGATTTATTTTATTTCATTTTTTGATAAAGAAATAGTTTTTGCATATTTTCACCAAGAGATTTGTATGAATTTCAAATTACTTTTTACTATATCTAAATAAAACATGCACTGTCCATAGACTTCAATGTAAAATTCAGGGTGCAATTAATTGGACAATAATAAATATTTTGTAATTTCCTTTGGTGGAGTACTTTTATTTGTTAACACCTTCAAAATGCTAACTTGATTAAAAATATCAGACCATTCATTTATTAGGTACAAAATGTGGTCGTTATACATTGAATACCTTAATATGAAATAATAATTTTACCACATAATTTTACAATTCTTTTTCACATTATTTTTTATTTAATTTTATTTTTTAAGTTATATAGAACTCTTTGTCATTAACTCTGGCGTAAACTTATTTGAAAAAATAATTAAAATAACACAAAGTATGATGAAGTCTTCATACATTAGTATTCCATTGAAAATAAGCTTAACACCTGGTATAATATTCTTTTTTAAAATTTTCTTTTGTTTTTGTATGATATATTGGTTATTTAAAACATAAATATTTCATTTACAAACAATAAATAATTAAAAATCATTAGGGTTCTCTAGGGTTCTTTAGAGTTCTCTAGCCCGTAAATCTAGAGTTCTCTGTTTAGTAGTACCCAAAGTATGTCACTGGTCCCTGTGATGTATAGATACATGTATATTATACGTTCTAAAAAAAATACTAAACTCTTACAAAATTGACCGACATTATATATATAAATACATTTATAATATGGCCTTCTACAAATACAATAGTAGTTAAATGAAGTTTCACGAAATTAAATTTTTGTTATGCAAAATATTATTCTTTATCAATGCTAGGATTATTTTAACTGTTATAAAATGGAAAACCAATCATATTCTATTTTAAGGAAAGCTTGAATAACCTTGAAAAAAATTTTTTTTATGCGTATTATATAATTAATTCAAATCAAAAGCTTTTATTCAATCTTAACGTGGCACACATCTAAAATATTGTGTGCAGCAAATTAAAAACCTTCGAGAAATATAACGTGCTTCTGGACAGGGTCGTTTAGGTACAAAAAACGTATGCATCTATTATCTGCTGTCCATTCCCTTTCCTTCTGGAAATAAATATTGTTTAAAAATCAAATTACTATGGGATCGTTTGTATAATTATCTGATATAAAGCCACGAGAAAACTCTTTTTCCTCCTCCTTTCTATGCCAGTAGCAATGGTTTCAAAAGTGGAGGGGAGGGGGGCAACATCCGTAAAAAAATTACGACAAGAAAAAAAAAACAAAACAAACAAAAAAACAAGCAAAAGAAAATTTTGACAAGAGAATAAATAAAAAACAACAACAACAACAAACAAACAAACCTAAACTGACCAAAAGTGTGAGTGGGGTGGGGGCAACTTCCCAAAATTATCTGACAAGCAAAATAAAAAAAAAGGTAATTTACTGTCCCAATTATGCAATTTGCCAGTTCTCGACCTTACATCATCAAAAAGTGTGTGTGTGGGGGGGGGGGGGCTGCATCTAAAGGAAAAATTACTATAGCAAAATATTACTGTACTCAGAAAAAAGTGAGGGGAGGGGGCTGCCCCCCCCCCCCCCGCGTTCTACGGGCCTGTTTTCGCCCTCTTTCCTTTTTTCTTTGTCTTGCTCCCCCCTCTTTTCCCCTATTTCACGCTACCCTCGCTCAATCAATTCATCACAAGTAAATCAGCATTAAATAATTATTTTTCATATTCATAAAAGGGTATTTTTGTCAAGGAGTAGAGAACAGAGAGTGATAACTTTAGCAAATTGCGATGCACTATTTTCTCTTTAATTGCATCGGGATCGGATAAGAAGATGGTTTCATTAACTGATAATTATACTGAAACGCAAAAGAAACGCAACATCACATTTTAGGGGGAAATATTACATATAGGATATAATTTTGTATCTAAAAAGTAAGGACATCTTCAACTTTGTAAATATCGGTAATTTAACGGTTGAATGATTTTCATACAATTACCGGAAGTTAAGTTTGAGTCTGCTTAACAGAAATCAAAAATTGCATGTTTAACAAAACATTTGACAATAATATGGGTTTTTCAGGATTTGTATCTGTTCATCATAAGCAATGCAGCAATGTTCCGAAAAAAAATCCCCTTTCCTTTCCGTAAGCGACGCCAAGGCTTCCTGAAAATGACTTAAGTATGCATTTCCATTGCTCTAGCTGGGAAATCTCAAAATAAAGGTGATGGAGAGTTGTAGATGCAAATATGACCTACATCACGCCTCAACAGGCTCTTACGTATCATTAGCATGAATGACTGTCCTTGGACCGGAAGTCCAAGGGTTACTACACTGCGCTTGGCTAGAGAAAATTCGACCTCATCATCTGAAAAACAGGCATTAATAAATCGCAAAGAATATTTCTGTCGCTCAGATCTCGAGATTGATTATCCTATTGCATCGTAGAAATCAAGCTGCAACTGTTGTGCATGGCAGACTTGCACGCTGTAATTGAATGGCCGGGTTGGGGGTGTTTTAACTATCTCTGATGTTTTCAAATCAAGTTTTACGTTAGTGTATTCATTTTTGAAAATCATTAGATAAAAAATTCAAATATTTGTAGTTGCGTTTCAGTATATAATTCTCAAAATCATTGACAACACATAGATATTGAAAATTGATTTATTTTTATAAATTAGGCCCACAGTAAAACACTTAAATTTATATTAATTGATCGAAAAGCTAACATAACACCAGGATATATTCCTTTAGGGTATATGACAGCTGTTTGACTTTATTTAAAAAGTAATACCTTATTGCAGAGCCTGGTTCCCTGTCCTGGTTATGCTGTACTCTGCGGCAAGGATCAGCTGCAATTGGGGTTTTCATTGCGCAACACTTCGCGCAGCATAGTAAAATAAAGCGCATTTACTCTTTTAAAGCAGCTATTTTTACAATTTTTTTTTAAAAATTAATAAATTTAGGAAATCTCAGGTTAAAAAATCTAATTAGGTTTTTAAATAACTGATATTTTAAACGATTTTTCAAATGATGGGTAGATAGATGTCGAAATGTTTTTGGCGCCGATTTTAATAACCGAAGTTCGAATAATATTATATGAGCAAAAAGTCTATAGTAGCAATTTTATAATTTGCTCCGAAGTGCGAAAAAATAGTATTTTCTTATTATCCTCTAGTAAATGTACCTGTATTTTGAGATGGTCCCTAAAAAATAAATTTTCACTAAACTTAGCATGTATACTGAGGTCAATGTAAGGAACATATGTTATAAAATTAAAGAGTTTCTCTATAGTAGTTTTCACACAATAAAACCCCAGTCGGGTCCCTTAAGTTAAAATTTAACTTGAGTATCTAGATATTTATTTCACATAACGTGTTTAAAAACTTGCAGACCTGTATGTGTATTCAAACATGTAAACACACATTGAAAATTTTGTTTGATTAATCAAAATTATTTCAAAAGTTTACATTAATTTGAAAATTTTTACTGAAATCTTTTCTCAGTTTATGGTCTTTAGTAACAACTGATCGCAACTTCGCGGGCCTTTGTTTTGAAGCCAGGTCCCCCTGGCACATCCTTGCCCTTGTTAATCGGAAATCCTCACACTTCTTTAATCCATTTAATGCACACTGATCTCGTTGATCTCGTTGATTCAACATTTAATTCCAAATAAGATTCTGCTGTTGCTTATTAATTTATTTTTTTTTATTAGATGAGGATTTTGTCCTTTGAATAATATTTCAGGCGCGGATCCAGGAATTTTTTCCAGGGGAGGCGGTCCATCTCAGTCAAAAATAAAAAAAAATTAACCCAAAAAAATTTCTTAACAAGCAAAAAAAAAAGTGGATGTAGGCCTGTCCACTTCTCTGAAGAGTATATATAATGTAAGAGATGAACGTGGATAAAGTCCGCATGGACAAACACTTATTTTCAGGATTTTTCAGGAAAATACTCAATAACATAGAATTGTTTGAGTGTCTAATAATTCTTCTGCTTCACCATTCTTCATTTTATAAACATCAATATCACGTAGTTACAACTGTCTTCGGGTCTAATTATGCGGGTGACGAATTGGAAGGCTACCGCGAAGTCTTCTATTTTTAGAGCGACGACTAAGGCCACCACTGTTTATGTTTACATTTTTTTCTGATATAACTGTGCAGATTCACCTCTGCAGTGTGCTGAAAGCTTTTATATAAAAATGCAAAAACAACTAGCTTAACAGGCAGGTAGGCAGGTATACCATCGAGTTGCAAGGTTAATGATAATATGCAAGTGTTTTTTCGTTGGTTTCCCGCCTCATGTTTATTAAAAGTGCAATGAAGTTTTTCCATATATTATGTATAAAGTTAGAATGCCTCCAATATCATCATGATCATGCAACTCTTTCTTTCTTTTGTATGCGTATATTGTAATGCATATATAATTGCGGTTTATAAAGCGTAAACTGTCCCGACTCAGGTTATAGCTATTAAATTCATTCCTTAAATATCAGTATTTACTATCAGTATTTACGATGTACTTTCTTTTTGTTCCCTGAGGGCCTTTATTTAGTCAAACTAATTAAAATATACCTGCAGTGTAGCAGAAAATTGTACAATTGCTCTAAATGTAAACGGTAAAGATATAACAATCGGTGATCGATCTCAAATAATCCATAAACAATACAATTGTGTGAAGAGCAGAGATGGGGGTTAATAACTTTAAAAAGTAATTAATTAACTTACAATTACTTTGACTTTTTCTTCAATGAAATTACAATTAAATTACAGACTTTATAAGACATAGAAAGTGACGACATTCAAAACACCATAACTGGGACACTAGGGGGTCAAAAGGTTAAAGTATCCATTTTATTTTGACATCACAAACGTTGAATGCTGTGGAAGTGTGAGGTCACAAGCGAAAATCAAAATTCACGCTCACTTTTAAAAGAAGCTATTCCAATGGCTCTTCCATTAATTGTAATTACCCGAAGGATAATACAGAGATTTTGAAATAAAAATCATATTTGCAGTCATGGCAAGGAGTAAAAAGTGTAAATATAAGCATTAAATCATTATTTTTTGAAAGATATAGTCTCATAGCAAACAAATTTTCATAATTTTGCTAACGTGCGTTACTCAATTTGTTTGCACACACCGTTGCAGTTATGAGACTACATCTTTCAAAAAATAATGATTCAATGCTCTTCTTAAGAACAGTAAAGCCATTGTTAGTCATATTAAATCAGAAGCATCCTTAGGTGGTGTAGATTCAAGTTCATTCAAATCAAACCCCTCCCCCTGAACCACTTTTATATTTAAACTTTTCATTACTGCAGGGATAGACATTAACTTTCAGATTTAATTGCCCTTCGGGCAAATGATCTCAAACTTTGACTTGTCCGAACCCAAAACTTGGTTGCCCAAAATAAGGAAAGAACTTCAGAAGAAATTTATTTTATTACTGTAAATATTATGACTATAGAAAAAATTAACCAAATACACTACTGTCAATTTGGCAAGGTGAGGTACCTGAAAAAAATTTCTATGATGCGTTTGTACATGATTGTATACCACTGTCCTTGTAAATTTAACCTGTTAACACACACTGCCAAATAGCAATAACCTTGCGTTTTAATAACATTCATATTTTAAAAATTATTTTCGGTAGGATTCTTTTGTGAATCGTAATTTTCTGAGATAACTGTGAAACAACGCTGAAGGAAGTTGCTAAGTATAAACAGCATATTTACCAGGGAAAAAACGGAATAACGAACCCGATTTCAAATGAAGGGTATAATCCAGAAATGCTCACAAGGAATTCCGAATGCAAAAACAATGTCAGTCAAGTACCTGGCAGAAATCAAGTCTTCATTCTAATGGGTTTTTTTTTATATAAATTAATGTAAAGTAAATAAATATGTACGTTTTTATTTGTAAGTATGTACAAATTCACTTGTCCGATCGCACATGTACGTCGTAAGATTCACTTGCCTGAACTGAGAATTTACTTGTCCCAGGCAATCGGACAACCGTTAATGTCGATCCCCGTACTGAACTGATTTCTGCTTTTTCCTAGCCAAAGTGCTCAGGTGAGCAATGTGGCCCATGGGCCTCTTGTTTTTAGCTGTCATTTCATTTTAGAAGGACACAGCAACCTCAGCATTGATTGGATTTGCTGTTTATCTGGTTTCTGATATGCCAATCTTTTAACTGCTGGGTGATTAGCCTAAAATTCAACCTCCTACTTGGAGGGTTGGTTTTTTTGTCATGGTTTCTCCCTTAAATGATCACAATCCAGTTAACGAAGTCCATCTGTGCAAGTGTTGTTGGAAGTTTTCCTTTTGTAGACAAGTTGCCTTACTGGACTGGTGATCCTCATCATAGGATATCCACGGGTGATCTCATCTTTTACTCATCACCCGTGAGCAAACTTGCCGAAAAAATCGTCATATGTAATTAATATGCAGGGGTCATTTGATTGGCTGCTCCATAGAGTCGCAATGGCAAATCAACACATTTAAGTTTACGTTACATGTATGCTCGACAATGACAAAAACTTTTCCATAAGACAACTTACAAATAAGTCCACTCACCCGGTGCATTTCACAGTTTGAGAAAGGTACTCCCATATACTGTGTCTGTGGATTAAATTTTTGCGACACCTTATTTTCGCAAGATTGACTCTTTATTAACAAGACAAAATTTTCATGAATTGTGGTTATTGCGCTATATAATCTAAAGGAATACTATTATATGCGAGAATGAAATTTTCCCAAACACACTGTCTCGTGTAATTGTGCGAAAATTAAGTTCTTGTGAATAAAAATTTATCCTTAATCGTTTTAAATCAAAATTTGCATCTTTTAATGAGCCTCAAGATATTAAGCATAATAATAAATGTATTTTCAAAATTTAAGAGTTCCAATTTTCTGATTGGTTGTCTATATTCAACAAAGAACTGCGAACGATAGTACTGTTCTCCCATCTACCTCCAAGTCAATTTTCAAAAGTTAGCACATTTGAATGATTTTTCATTTTTATATAGATATTTATATGAATTTTCCTAAAACATTACTTCTTTGGGAAAACAAAGAGAGATAGCTCTATAATTTGGGCAAAACTTGTGTTTTTCACTATAGAAAACAACGGAAAACAGAAAATATTTTTAAAACATCTTTCCTCCCCCCGTGAAATGAAACAAAAATTCCTTTTTACAGGTGATATGGACCGTCATCACAAATTCATACCAAAGCTTTTTGTGTTTCACGGGGGGTAATAATAAAATTATCAGTCAAAGAACTACAAAAATGCTTATTTTTTTCACCAATTTCGAAGGGTTTTTACAACTAAAACATTGTATTTCATTAATAATATATGTTTAATTTTATATGCGTAAAACATAAGAAAAGATCTAAGGAACATTTATTCATATCCAAGAATATTTTAAAGTGTGTTGATGCTTTAATATGTTAAGAGCTGGAATCAGGGGTAATTAACTATTTAACACTGGCATTAAAATTATCAGTCAATCACCATTGAACTGTTCTTTGCATTCAACAAAGATTTTACCGTTAAATTGCCCTTAGTATTGAATTAAATGGGTGTAAAATGTAGACGGGAATCGCGAGTTAGCGTGCGTAGTTCTTAGCATATATTACGACAATATTTCGGCCAATATGCCCAAGGGTAATGAGTAAAAGACGAGATCACCCTTGGGTATCATACAATGGGTAATCCTCATCTGACCATCTATTTAACCCCTAGCTGGCATCAGGGTATGTCCACCGAGGGTGGGCCATGCATACTTGATGCATCTAGGGACCTAGTCTCCTCAGAGACCATGTGATTTTGTTTGGGATTGTAGATCTAGAGTACCCATCTTCCATCTACTATCTCAAGGAGGATCCCATATTTGGGCCATAAAAGGCTGTACCTGGCAAAAAAAAGTCTTATGCAATCTGCTCCCCTTTCACAGTCTGCTAGATAGGGGTGATGCTGAAAGCAAGAGTGACAAATACAGACATGGATAGAACACATTGTATGCATCATATAGATATTTGATAGATATTCCAGGGGCATAGCTACTTAAAATTGAAATTTTAGGCAATAATTTGAAGCCAAAGGAAAACAAGGTGCATGGAGCTGATGGCTAGTTTGAGTTTGAGGAGGGGGGGGGATGCTACTCCACTTGTGGACGTTTGTTATGCACAATCATATTTTGAAGATAATTACCTATTACACTTTAAAATGAGTTCACATTTAGGCACAATATAGTACTGTAACAGTATATTTTCCTTATAAATTTTAACAAATCAGCAAAAAGTAAAATTTCTTCTGATATTCTTTGCACCAAATTCAAAATTTATTTTTCAATTGGGGAGTTTTTAGCTCAAGTAAACTTTTCTTATCACCCATTGTCTGACATCGTTCATCTGTCTTTAAAATTAATGTAAACTTTTCACATTTTCAACTTCTTCTTAAGAACCACTATGCCAATTGTAACCAAAGTTTATTCAAAACATCTCTGGATATGGGTGAATTAAAAAAAAAAGACCACCAAACTGAATTTTTTTGGCAAAATTCAACTACAGTGCAGGGAACTAATTTTGTTACAGAATCAATGCTGATTTGAATGCTTCCTTTGCTTGCTGATTTGAATACTTCCTTTGCTTGCTGATTTAATGCTAGTAATCCTTATCCTGATGCTGTTTTATAATTAGGTCAATGCTACCGGAAGTAGCATCATGCTACCGGAAGTAGATAATGAATTTCAGCATTGCCGTTTAAAGCAATAAAAGTGCCTTTTACAATTATTTGATCATAATATCTCACTATGTATCAATAATGTGAATACTTTAACCAATATTCTTTCCTTCTTTTTTTAATTTTTTACTGAATTAAAACTCATTGATTTTCTGATGCTAGTAGGATAATGCTGATTTTATGTAGGTCAATGCTGGTTTCATCCTTTGCTTGCTGATGCTGATCCTGGTAATGCTGTTTTTTTAAATGCTGATGCTGATGCTAGCTCGATCCTGATGCTACTAATGCTTATGCTGATGCTGGTTTATGTAACAAAATTAGTTCCCTGCACTGTACATGTACTTATAACATATTTTTCACTCATATCATCATATTGCAAATGCATTCTAGTTTAAAATCCTGAAGTGGCAATGGAATAGACAATTGGATTAAAAAGTTTCAGAATTTTTATTAGTAAAATTTCTTTTGAAAAAAGAAAATATCATTACACCTTGAAAGACTTTCTAAAATACATAATCACAAGAAATTATAGTTTTTTATGCTTCAAAATGGTAAAAGGGGTATAAATGATTAAATCTAGACCTTGAATGAGTATCTTCTCTTGTACATGTGACAAAAAATTGGCTTTTTGATTGTTATTTTACATTATTTTTTCAATTCTGGTTTGAAAAGTTTTAATATGAAAAAAATATGAAGCAATAAAATTCCCCAAAGTTCACTTTTTTGTCTGTTCAAGTCAATTCTTTAAATCTAGGCCAAAAAAGAATTGTTATATACGAGTTCTCTTACAAAAAATACTAGATTTTGAAGTGACCCTATGTTACATTATTGTGTTGCACTCCTGACATCTGATATGTATTTTATTTAACATTGTTTTAAAAATTATAACACACAATAACCCATTCTTACTTTGTAAATCAATTTGTCATGTTGATATTTTTCATTGTTTACAGTAGGTGTTTCATATTTTGAAGACCTTAAAACATGATTATTTGCAAAGTGTAATTGTATTTAAAATATTTGTGAAATGATGAAAACTATTCCCTGAATTGACTGTAAAATTTCTGTAATTTGTTGATAGACATAGTGTTTTGAACATCAAATAGTATCAAGCATTTTTTTTCAACTTATTTTTTAGTAAAGATAGTTAAAAAGCATCGGTACTTATGAACCAGTTTTGTTGCACTCCTGACTGCAGTAAAGTTTAAAATTAAAACCACAGAACACAAAAATTCATAAAGTGTTGGCAACATCAAGTGGTAATGAAATTGTACTTATAGTCCAATACTTCATAATTAAACAGATGAAAGTATTTAAAATTCACATTTTATCTGGAATTATACCCTATTTTATGCCAATAAAACTAGCTTAAATGTATATTTAGAAGATAAAATATATTTTAAAGCATATTTTCCTTTAGAAGACAAACACAGTAACCCACCAGAAAAATTCTACTCATTATTTTTTCTTTATTTTTATTCTTATTGGATGATTTATAATTCTAACATATTTGTTGCACTCCTGACCAAAAGCATTGGGGCCTTTAAAGTAGAATTGTGAAGTGAAAATTACATAAGAACTTGTTCTGTTGTTTCAGTGAAATTGAGGAGGAATTACTTGAATTTTATGACAATGTTTTAGTGTGTTTATTTTTAACGTTCATTAAAAAAATCACAAAAAAAATAAAAACACATCTGAATTGATAAAATTGAAAAAGGAAGGATTTTAATAATAAAACTTTCAATAATTTAGCATTAAATTATACAAAAAGATCATTATTAATTAATGAATATTTCTAAGCATGAATAGAAGTCTTTTCTTCACACAACTTGAATCTTTAAAAAGATGTGTTGCACTCCTGACCATAGAAATATGGATCTGAAGCACAGACAGATCCTGTAATTGATAAATCTATTTGGTAAAAATGTTCTTAGTGTCTTTATTTTCCAAAATAAAAATCAGAAAATCATATAATGATAATAGTTTTTTCATGCTTGGGAGCAAAACATCAAATGTTGCACTCCTGACATTTTTGGTATGCACATATACTTGACTCTCATTAATGCTGCATTTGATTTATATAACATTTTTAAGTTTTAAAATGTATGTCAGTTATTATTTTACACTTCCAAAATTCTTTTTTGTCTTAATTTTCTATGAGAATTTTACAATTGATGTTTTTTTGGCAACACTACATTTTTAGCTCTACTGGTCAGAGACCAGAAGAGCTTATGCGATAGTAAGGTGTCCGTCATCCGTCCGTCTGTCTGTCTGTCTGTCTGTCCGTCAGTCTGTAAACAATTTTTCAAAATGCTACTCCTCCTACAGTTTTGGTCTGATTTCAGTATAACTTGGCACACAAGTAGACTACACTAAGATACATAATTCTGTGTATCGGTTTTTGATTTCAATGAACGGTGTTGCCATGGTTACTAAAAATAGAAATTTCTGTGAAATACTTTCAAAATACTACTCCTCCTACAGTTTTTATCTGATTTCAATATTACTTGGCACACAAGTAGACTATAATAAGATACATAATTCTGTGTATCGGTTTTTGATTTCAATGAACGGTGTTGCCATGGTTACTAAAAATAGAAATTTCTGTGAAATACTTTCAAAATGCTACTCCTCTTACAGTTTTGGTCTGATTTCAGTATAACTTGGCAAACAAGTGGACTACACTAAGATACATAATTCTTTATATTGATTTTTTTGATTTCGATGTACATTGTTCCCATGGTTACTAAAAATAGAAATTTCCTTGAAATACCTTCAAAATGCTACCCCTACAATTTTGGTCTGATTTTAGTATTACTTAGCTCACAAGTAAACTACACTAAGATACATTATTCTCTGTACCAGTTTCGGATTTCGATGAACTGTGTTGCCATGGTTACTAAAAATAGAAATTTCCTTGAAATACCTTCAAAATGCTACTCCTCCTACAGTTTTGGTCTAATTTTAGTATAACTTAGCACACAATTAGACTACACTAAGATACATAATTCTCTGTACCAGTTTTGAATTTCAATGAACGGTGTTGCCATGGTTACTAAAAGTAGAAATTTTCTTGAAATACTTTCAAAACGCTACTCCTCCTACACTTTTTGTCTGATTTCAGTATAATGTGGCATACAAGTAGACTACAGAGATACATAATTGGTGTTATTGTTTTTTGATTTTGTTGAATGATGTTGCCATGGTTACTTAAGGGGAAGAAGGACCTTTATCTGAAAAAATACTTGTCATTCAATTTTTTTTATATTTTGTATATTTCTTATTAAGTATGTCCCACATATCTTAAAGCAGTTATATCATTAGGTTTCTTACCTTATTTTAGAGATATTGATTGACAAATATTATGCCCTACAGTATCTAAGTGGAGTTTTAATTATCCATGTTTCCGGGCTCATTACTCTGTCCATAATGGGAATTTTAAAGCATTATATAAAAAATATGTAAGTGAACATGTATCTTTTAAAATATTTCAGAGTATGAATTGGGTTTAAAATTTGAAAAGGCAAGTTTCATCTATCACACTGCATCTGGATAGGGAAAATTACGAACTTTTTAAGACAACTTAAACAACAAAAAACGTAATTTACAAAAAATCTTATCATTCAATATTCTTAAATTTACGTTGAAATGCAAGTCCTTCAAATTATTGATTAACTGTAAAAATTTCGAATGGTGAAGCTGACCTCAATATTGCACAGAACATCGTTAAAGAGACATAAGCAGGACAAAAACTTGTCATGTTTACATTTCTCGAGTACGGGAAAAACCAACTATGACGTCACACGTAAGCTAAATAAGCAAAATAAGATATACCTATATAGATTTCCGTCATCAGCCATGCAAAAATAATTTTTGTGTTCCCAGTTTCTCAAAAGACTTCATCATATACTGATTGTGACCTGTTTTTACATAATAATACCGCCCTTGTATTCACTGAGTATGATCTTGCTGTACTAGCAGATCGTATATGACGTCACCGACTTGTTGGACGCGCAGTTTAAAGAAACAGAGGAGTGGATCAATCTTTTTTCATAATTTGTTAATGTTTACAAGAATGTTAAACTTTTTATTTTTTTAATATAAGATGGTTATTAAAGAAAAAAATTGTCAAAAATTTATACAAGAACTGATGCTTTACACGTTTTGCACTTATATGAATGGAGACTGTGACGTAGTTTAACAAAGTCATGTGACCATGTGTCCTTCATCCCCTTAAATCAAAATTTCTGTAAAATTGTTTTAAAAGGCTACTCCTCCTACAGTTTTAGTCTGATATAATAATAGATCTTGCCACAAAAGAGACTGAACCAAGGATCATTATTCTGTTTATTGCTGTTGCAATGTTTCAAGTCAAAGTGCTGCTTTTATCTTCCTTTATAAATACAACCAGTAGAGCTACAGTATCGTCAGAGACTTCTGGTTTCTGTTGCACTCCTGACATGGTGTAACATTTTTTTAAACATCAGCCATGTCCACAACTTGAGTAAACAAAAGTTATGACAGTCCACATTTAAAGCTCAATACTTTGAATATTATCAGGAAAGTCTATTTTCAACATGAAGCATTATTTTTTTATTTCACAGATCTCCAAAAAATATTGAAATTTCAAAATGTCACAAAAAGGTGTTGCACTCCTGACAATTTTAGCATCATTTTTGGGCATAACTTTTTTGTTAATTGAGATATCAACGAGATATTTGGCAGGTATTTAGACACTATCTAAAGACATATGCTGAGACATAGAAATCTATTTTCATTGAATGTATTTTTAGTGTGGGTTGATAAATATGCGTTTGGTCATTTTTTTTTAATTCACCCATAAAGGGAATTTTAAATTTTTAAAATGAAGAGCAAGTCCTTCCAAAGGGACATAATCATGAAAAGACTAAAACAAGTGTAGAGTTGGGTCATTAAAAAATCTTCTCAAGAACCACGGGTCCAGAAAGCTTTAAGTTGTATGGAAGAATCCTCAGATAGTGTAAATTCCAAATTGTTCAAATCATGACACCCTGTTCAAGATATAGTTATCAAACTTCATATGCTGATACATATTGATGAAAGCTATTCAGGTACATCATTTTTTTTTACCTTGACCTTTCATTTGAACTTGAGCTCTTCTTAAATTTGTGTTTGCCCCAATTTCAAAGAAACTTTTCAAGATATTTTTAACAAACCTTTTCTGCTTATACAAGTTAATCTGCACTATTCAACTGCATCATCATTTTTTGACCTTGGTCTTTCCATTGACCTTGACCTCACTTATCCTAAAATTGTTTTTATTGAGTTTTAACATGTTTAATAAAAATAAACTTAATTTATTGATAAATAAACTAACAAGATATTTTCATAAAACCTTATTTGCCGATACATCCATATTGGTGAGAGCTATTCAACTGCATTAACATTTTTTGACCTTGACTTTTGATTGATTGTTTATTGTTTAAAGCCGAGTTGGCAATATTTCATCCATATTTCGGCAGAAAATTAAGATTATTTGACCTGTTTTTGAAAGGTTTTTGGTTTCTTTGGCAGCCCCCAGTGAGCTTACTCTTTTTCAAAAACCAGAAAAACGATCTTTTATGTGCCAAGGGGGTTGAAACCCTTGACACGGGGCACCATTTAACATCCCATCCAACAGACTTAAAATTTAAAAATATGTAAACTGTTAAAAACCTTTCCTTTTGATGGTGACTTTAAATTTATGTATAGCTAATTGTCAAAGAAAGTACTCAAGATGATTTCCTCAAACTTTATATGCTTATACATATTGATGAGAGCTATTCAATGGCATCAACATTTTTTTTAACCTTAGCCATTCATTTGACCTTGACCTCACTTTCCTCAAATTTTTGTTTATCTAAGTTTCAAAGAAACAAATCAAGATATTCTTTTCAAACATATATGCTGATAGATACTGAGGAGAGCTGCTCAACTTCTTCAACATTTTTGACCTTGACCTCATGTTTCTCAAATTTGTTTATGCACTGGTGCATTATTTCGTGAGAATTTATCAACTCTGTCCATTTTTTTACCCTGACCTTACAATGACTTTTAACTTTACTATTTTTTGTGTATTAAACTCAGTTTTAAAGAAACTTAGATATTTTCATCAAACTTCATACACTAATACAAATTTTTATGTTGCATGTCTTATGAATCCTGAATGAGGCATTCATGTCCTATGGACATATTTCTAGTTTGCAGTATTTGTGTATGAAATTCGTAAGTTTGTTCAGAGGAAAATTAAAATATGTTCTAAAATTTGCCACATGGTTAATAAAGATAGTTTAATAAATTTCATTGCTCAGATGTAGATGGCCACCACAGCACATATCTGGCAGAGCTCAGAGTCGTATCGCTGGAATACAGGGGACGTACTCGGTCGTGGAGCAACAGCAGTGGTCTACAAAGCCAGAAACTTAGTAAGTTATATTTTAATCTATAGATTTTAAATTTTCTAAAAAGAAAATATCATATTAGGCATTAAAGTTTTATCACTTTTAGCTCACCTCGACGAAGTTGAGATGAGCTTATGCTATACCCCCTGCATCAGTGTCGGCGTTAGCATCGACGTCCCGGTTAAAGTTTTAGGAGCAAGTCCCATTCCAAGGTAACTTTAAGCCCTACCTGGACCAAACTTGCATGTATGGTGCATCTAGGGATGAAAACTACCACACTTGCTTCGGATGCTGGATCTGACCTAGATTTTCCAGATGAGTGACCAGGTTAAAGTTTTTGGAGCAGGTCCATTCCCAAGTAACTATAAGTCCTACCTGGACCAAACTTGCATGTATGATGCATCAAGGGATGGACACTACCACACTTGCTTTGGATGCTGGATCTGACCTAGATTTTCCAAATGAGTGACCAGGTTAAACTTTTTGTAGCAGGTCAGTTCCCAGGTAACTATAAGCCCTACCTTGATCAAACTTGCATGGATGATGCATCCAGGGGTGGACACTACCACACTTGCTTTGGATGCTGGATCTGAGCTAGATTTCCACATGTGAGACCAGGTTTAGATTTGGGAGCATTCCTGTTCCCAAGTATATGTAAGCTCTACCTGGACCAAACTTTCATGTATGATGCATCTAGGGATGTACACTAACCAACCTGCTTCAGATGCTGGATCTGACCTAGATTTTCTACATGAGTTAATTTTAGCCATATTTTAACCAAATTAGCATGAATGATGTATCTAGGGATGGAAACTTCCCGGTTTGCTTTGGATTCTGAATCTGACCTACATTTTACAGATGAGTGACCAGGGTAATTTTTTTAGGGAAGCCATATAATATTATGGCCTGTTATGATTAAACTTGCATAGATGGTGCATCTAAGGATGAAATGTCCAGACTTGCTTTAGATGTTGGAACTGACCACAATTATTTGATTACTTAACAGGTTAAAAGTTTTTTGAGCAGGTCTATTTCCAAGTAACTACAAGTCCTACTTAAACCAAACTTGCATGGATATTGATCTTGGGATGTACCCTATCTAGAAATAAAAAATATTATGTGAAATTTGCTTTACTTATAGATAACATTCGTCTCGGTGAGCTTCATAATCTTTGATTACCTATGTTTAAACCAGTTTTAGAACAGATTATATAACGTGTTCATTCATAAATATATAATACATTAGTGGTATCTCTCTATTATATAACATGCAGAGAGCAAATAAATGTGACTCTCATTGCATACATGTTAACTCTGTTGCTTTAGATGGAAGTCTACCGCTTTTTTCTCCCTCTCCCGCCAACCGCTTTTAGTCAAAAATTGGGTGTTGCTAAAACGCGGAACGGAAAATGGAACGGAAAGCGGAATGGAATGGAAAATATGAGATCAGTTTAAAGCCCTTGAAAAATACAAATTATACCAAAAACGATATAAATTATATATGTTGTTCATATTTAACCTTGATTATCAAGAATGAGTTGATCTCTTCATGTATACCGGTATTCTCATATGAAGTTTCCAGTACAAAAGCAAAGCATAGGGTACGGAAAACATAAAATATATACAAGTGGTATATATAAAACGTTGTGGTGAGATATGAGTGAATTAACTTTATAAAAGACCACTCTGATCAACATGAATAGCCAGTATTCGATATTTATATGTGTGAACACAGCATAATTTTCGATGCACAGGCAACTAAAGCGTGAATAACCATGATATCGTACAACTCTGCATCCCCCACCCACCCCCATCTCCCATATTTGGCCAAATTGTAAAACTGGAAAACAACACTGACCGAATGCACAGAATAACATTAAAATTGCTATGATGGAGAAATCACACATTTTCCAGAAAATGCACTCTTGTAATTTATATATTATTTGGTAGGGAGGGGGGATGATGCATAGATGTAGCCTACGTTGTCTTCGCTTCAAGTGCCTGACAGTGGATAGCGCGGATTCTGGATATTTTTTCGGGTGGGTGGGATAATGTGTACGTTTCCCATCAACTTCACAGGGGTCCGTGATTTTTTGGGGGGGGGGGGGGGAGGTCATTTTTCTTAATAAATATTTACTTTACAATGTACACGTAATAACAAATTTCAGGGGGTCTGAACTCTAGATCTGCACATGCCTGTAGTTTTAATAAGCATGTCCTATATTCTTTCCTTACGTTTTAAAACACCATTGCCCGTTTCATAATAAATGATAAAAAAGAGAGTTTTGTCTTTGGTGAATAAGTTTTAAAAATTAGATTTGGACAAGTGATGAATGAGTATCAGATAGATACTTGGGCTGTGTGTCTAATTAGTATGTATTTCATTGACCACCGTATGTAGTTCTTGGGGGGGGGGGGGGGCATGGATAAATTACATTGTTATGTTATTTTTTAAAATGAGACATAAACTACTGTATGTGTACTTAAAAAAGCGGGCTTCATATTTTAGCGGCTTTGGCGCAGACAACGATGTGCTAATTCATGAATACTGCTAAGAAATCATTTACTAATACAATACACGGCATGGACATGTGTAGTGCTAATTCATGATTACGCCAACAACTCCACACCCCTCGATTGCGCTAAATTTCGAATGTGCAAATTTATGTACACGTAAAGAATACTGGTTCCTGTCTGATTTATATATGCTTGAAATAAATATTTTTCGTTTTTCGTTCCACTTTCCGATCCGTTTTCCATTCCGCATTTTAGCAACACCATCAAAAATCTACTGCTTTTCTACAAATCTGGTGTTGATTGCTTGCTTTGATAGCCATTTTTGAAGCCTCTTGGTCATAAAATCTCGTTGGATCTTGGATTTTAAAGATCTCATTGATATGAACTGGGAGCATACAAATGCTTTTTAGCTCACCTGAGCCGAAGGCTCAAGTGAGCTTTTCTGATCACATTTTGTCTGTAGTCCATCTGTCCATCCGTCTGTAAACTTTTCACATTTTTGACTTCTTCTCCAGAACCACTGGGCCAATTTCAACCAAACTTGCCACAAAGTATCCTTTGGTAAAGGGGATTCAATTTTGTTCAAATGAAGGGCCACCCCTTCTTCCAAGGGGGGAGATAATTATGAATATGTGAAAAATTAATGGCATCATTAAAAAATCTTCTTCTCAAGAACCACTGTGCTTGAGAATATGAAACTTATGTGGAAGCATCCTCAGGTAGTGTAGATTCAAGTTTGTTCAAATCATGACCCCCGGGGGTCGGGTGGGGCCACAATGGGCGATCAAAGTTTTACATAGGAATATATAGGAAAAATCTTTAAAAATCTTCTTCTCAAGAACAGCAAAGCCATGAATGGTCATATTTACATGGAAGCATCCTCAGATAGTGTACATTTAATTTTGTTCAGATCATGACCCCCGGGGGTCGGGTGGGGCCACAATAGGTGATCAAAGTTTTACATAGGAATATATAGTAAAAATATTTAAAAATCTTCTTCTCAAGAACAGCAAAGCCATGATTGGTCATATTTACATGGAAGCATCCTCAGGTAGTGTAGATTCAAGTTTGTTCAAATCATGACCCCTGGGGGTCGGGTGGAGCCGCAATGGGTGATCAAAGTTTTACGTAGAACAGGGTATTATTTTAACTCGGAATAATTATTTCATTCGGAATATAAAGAATTGAAAAAAATAAGCAACTAAGTCTCCTTACATGTACTTGTAGCTCAGAAGAAAAAAAATGTTGCCTTAATTCTCTGCATTTTGTGTCTAATACAGTATTGGGGTAAAGATTTTGCTTATCTCTCTATAAATAATTTATCTTATTTCTTGTAATATTGTTTTTTTCTTTTTAATTTATTTGTTTGTTTGTTTATTGTTGTGTTTGTTTATTTATTTGTGTAAACAAGGTTGCTTGTATTGGCAGGGGTTAGATGAAAATTTTATGGGGTTAGTTGGCGCATGCCTAAAGGGGTTAGTCGCCGCTCAGCGGCGACTAACCCCTTTGAGCATGCGCCAGTTGAGTTAGTTAAAAATCCTGTAGCCTAGTAAAACCATATACAATGTGTATTCGGTCTGTATTGTTAATCAGTCCACGCGATGTACAAATTAAACGGTAATTAACATGGTAGAAGTATTTGTACTGTCACACTGCGCTAAAATCTCAAGTATCTTTCATTCTATAAGTATCCATTGATGAAGATTACACATGCCGATATCCTAAAGAAATAACTCGCAGAGAACGAAAATACATACCAATGCATATTCATTACGATAACCGAAAACACTAACAAGTATTTTTACAGTCGTAACAACGATTAAATCCAACAAATAACCAGAGAAATGCGACGATGTCAACACTGCCAATACACTGCAGACAACTCCTGTTCGACGTCACTTTTCGAAGTGCGACGTCACACGTACACTGTTTTCCCGAACTTTCTGTGTCAAAATGGCGAATAGGCATTGTATGTAATATAAGGTATTCTGTCATCGTAGTACAACACACAAACTTTATTCCTTTAGATTAAAGTTTTCCTTTACTTAGGTAATCAAATATCAGAAGAGGAGACGAAAGTGGGGAGTATTTAGTACAGAAAACAGGTTACAAAAATTTGAAGATCCATGATCCGCCCATTTGTTTCACCTCAGCTAAGAGGTGCATATTTAGTGTGCACATCTCGAGTTTTCAAGTCGATGTGACGTCACAGTCAAGAGCAGCTATATAGTATGACAAGAGCATGATAATGCAAGGAACAGATTCTGTTAAAAAATTAAATTTTTTGTATCTTTCGATTGATTTTAAATAAAAGATCAACATTTAAAAAAATGATTTATAGTGAAAGCTTAAAGAACGTTAATCGTCAATTATCAATACATTTTGATCCTACCGGGGGGGGGGGGGGGGGCTTTTGGAACCAAATAAGGGGACGACCATTTGATTCTGAGGGGAGGGGGGTAATAAATAATCTGTCCTTTAAAATGTTGGTCTTGGAAATAAATAATCCGTTCTTGACTGGCAAGAAAATAAAGAATTTGTCTTTGACTGATGCTATGAAAATAAATAGTCCTTCACCGTTATAAAAAATAAATTGGACTCGGAAAAAATTCCACCCACCCCCTTTCAGAATCAAATGGTCGTCTCCTAATCTGTCTTGCATACACTGGGACAAATAAGGAGGAATGTAACCCAACCCCCAATCCCAATTTTCTCAGATTATTTTTTTTTTTGTTTGTCAGATTTTTCAAGGAGAAGTAAAAAGTAAATTAAGCTTGATTATCTCTCTCAACTTTGATTTGAATCGACAAAATATTGCCAGCCCCTAAATTATATCCATTATAGCCATATCCTAAATTATTTTGTAATTAAGTAAAACCCGTGAAATAACAGATCGATATATTAAAAAAAAATCAACCAGATGATTCACGTTGACCACTACTTAGAGAGTCTATATCGATATCCAAATCAGATACCCCCACCCCGATTTTAATAATCACATACAGCACAGTTGAAATATTTAATTTCTTTTAATTTTCTTCTTGAATCTTAAAACTTCAGACAAACCGTGTAGACCAAGGAAACAATTTATAAACGAAATACTAAACAGCTTCACAGAAACCCGATTCTTAAATCGGGGCAATGGTTAGATTTTATTCCCACCCCATTTCCGGCAGGAAAAAATGGCAGGTTTGATCACAATGTAATAACAAAAAATGGGGTAGAGGTCAGCTTTTCAATAAAAAAAAATCAAGACAAGGCTCTCTGAAAAAAAAAGTCACTACATCGAAGGGTTTTAATCTATATGCACTTTCTAAATGTACCTTATATTCAATATCTCTTTCTCCCCTAATGGAGGTTTTTCCTCCGGTGATGATGGTCACAGGATACACGTATTTGGTATTTGGCAGTACTGGAAGTTTCCGAATCACACTCAGCCAATCGCGAAAGAAGTAGACCTTGCAATCATATTTTATGCAAATTATAAATAAATGAACACACACACACACACAAAATATTTTAGTTTTTCTTTTATTAACAACGATAAATTCCTCCTTCCTGAACAAAGTGTGACATGTAAAACTTTGAATTATGTTTTAAATCCTCTTTTACTTTTTTTTTTTTTTTTTTTTTTTTTTTTTTTTTTTGATAAATCCATGCACTGAAATGGAGATGAAGATTATTGCAAGATGTATAGCGATAACCTAATATTATTGTTTGCCGTACACACCTCGTAAAACACAAATGTTGAGATGATGCAAGTTTATGTTTGTGATCAATACATATTCATCTAAACTACAGTTCAAAGTTCATTCAGATACTGTGCATGTATTAATTTTTTTCGTAGACAGCAAGAATGAAGGGGAGACAGGACAAAAAACATGCGCCCGATCTTCGATCTTTGAATTTAGACATAAAATTTACTATTAAGTTCTGTTTCATTGATAATGTTTTCGCACATTTACGCAAATATCCTTTCTATATAATTGTGCAGTGATGTATATTTATTTAGATGAGTATTTTTCGTAATTTTATATTTTTCGCATATACTTATGTACGTATTTTCTTTTTAAATGTTCTGTTGCTTAACTCGAGTTATCTTTTTCATTTAAATTTAAAAAAAATAATGTAACTACAACTCACGCATGCTGTAGAAGACATCAATACATATCTGATTTCATTGTCAAACCCAGAAAGAAGATTATGGTCTCCTTATGTTCATACAACGGAGATCTAGATTGCCATGCTTTTAGTTTACAGGGGGAAAAAATCACTAAATTAAAAAAATTATAGTGAACCATTTATGAGGAGCCGACAAAACTATTGCCGGGGGGGGGGGGGGGGGGGGGTTATCACTTTCCTTAGTTAATTTCTCCAGATACCTAAATTTCTTTACCAATCCACAACGGATCTGTGTTTCCTGGTGTAATTAAAATTGGTTAAATTACTGCAAGATGAAATTAATGGAAGAGCCTTATGTGACGACCATTTACACGGATAACTGCTCGACATTTTCTCAAATTAAAAATAATCGATGTTACCCGACGTCTGGACTGTCGACGAAAGTCAGCAGGTACAACGCATTTATCAGGCATGTAGTATCTGGGGGGGGGGGGCTGCCCCCACTTTTTTGCAAGTTATAACCTTTAACTGTTGAAAATGTTCATTGGTGGTGAATAAAATTTGGCTAGGTAAGTTGTTAACCCCCCCCCTCCAACTTTCAAAAACGATACTAAGTGCCTGTTTATACTAAATGGAGTCGCTGCCACTTGATGTTATTTTTCTTTTAATGAAAAAATATACCCCCTACCTAATTATTAGGTAGGGGGTATATTTTTTTATTGAAAGAAAAATAAATAACGTCAGGTGCCTGTGGTTGCATCCTATTTCCTAAAGATTAGGTAGGGGGTCTATATAATATTTTTTAAATTTTTTATACTAAAAGAAAAATAATTTACGTCAGGTGCCTCTGGTCGCTTCCTATTTATTAAAGTATTGGATAGACAGAATTGATTGTCCCTTCTGTAGTATGTTTTATATACAGGTAAGATCTTAAAATTCAAAGAAGTTAAGCTCCAGACTATATATAATTATATATGGATAAGTCTCTATATTTTCATGGACGCCTACTCAACACATTCGAGGTAGTACATGTACATGTATTTCCGCTTCTCGGAAAGGCCCGAGAAGTTGCGATTGTTGATCTGAAAGAGACAAACCAAAGCGCATTATGTACAAGCACAATAAAAAAAGGTCCAGAAAACAGAGATTTGTTAGGAATTTTCAAAGTCCAAGGGCTGGGGCATGTATATACTAGTATATACGTCCCTGCTAAGGGCCATAAGCCCATAATTTTCGTAAAGATGGGTCAGTCAACACGAAACTCATACTTGATCTGTAAGACATCAATATCAGAAGAGTTAAGACATACTAAAAATCAGCTCATTATATACCAGTAGTATCTTCAAGTATAGACATAAAAATCTGGAAAATGACGGACGGACAGGGGGTAACACTACACTAGACAAAATTGCTAACGCACAAATAAAATTAAAATGCTAATTTTCTTAAATTGTTTATGATGTTTTTGAGATATGTTATCAAAGTAAAAAATGAGACATTTAATGTCCTAACTTATCAATAACTACGATGTTTACTGAAGCGTGACCATTTGTAGAAATAATGAAAATTGTGCTCATACTTTTTGGAGGAAGAAATTTTTATTTTTTTTTCTTTGTGTTTGTATTCTTTATGTTTGTGCTAACTAAAAACCCAGAAAAAATTACAACTATGCCACGTTTGACCCTGGAAAAGCGTGTCTAAGCAGTTAGCTAGTATGGCGTGTGTAGGGGGTAGCTTTGGAGAAATTTATATATAAAAAAAATAAAACAATTCATACATCATTCTTTCTTCTAGTGAAGATTAGTGAAGATTAGTTACAATTAGATTAACAAATATAAAAATTGTTTACTTTAGATAGCCATGGCATTTAATAAGCACCACAAGACAATTTCAAGATTCTTCCACAAAACTGGGGCAACCGGAAGTTAGGTAATCTGGGTATGGACACCAAGGCACTGGATGAATACTAGGCAATATGATAGTCAATCGCTGTATATTATTTGATTTTTCACTCGGAGACTGCTTTTGTTGCAACCTCACGGACCACAATTTGTGATTACCAACTTCATATATTTGAAAGAAACGATGCGCAGTGCATGTCGGGAAAATGGTTTTCGGGCAAGAAGGTCACAAAAGTTTTTTGTCATGACACTAAGACATTTGTCAATTCCACTGTATTGGGAAAGATGGTATATTAGATATACAATACCGATTAAGTAAATGTTCAATTCACAAACAAGAATAACAAGTGGTGCGTTAGCAATTTTGTCTGTTCCGGCCATTGAAAATGCAGAAAATTCAAAGTAAACGTGGAAACAACGGAAAAGTGGCTAACTATCACTACTAGGCATTTTCTGTAGCTTGCCGAAATGCAAAAACAGTGACTCTAGCTTGTCATTTTTGATCTTCAGATTACACTCGGATGGATCACTGAAAATAAAGACTACTCCCTTGGATGCAAAAAAGTCATGTCATACCGGATTGTTTCAAGTTGAATTGTACTGTATGAAATCTGAAGGAAAAATGATTGAGAAATGATAGAATTGAAATGTTTTAATGATTTTGTTTTCTTACAAAACAAGTGAAGGTTAAAGTGAGGTGGATGCGCTCATGTGGAACAGACAGTCATATTGAGACATTACCAACTTTTTATTAAAATACATGTGCGTGATTCTGTAAATGTTAAACTGAAAAAAGATGCACGTGTTTCAAACTTCCTTTATGTCTTTCTTAGCATAAACATTATAGAGCTTCAGTCTTATCATGCAGTCATTTTGGTTTTCAGTGTACAATGTAGATGGAATTACATGTATTAATATTGAGATCGATCGGAAGTACATGTATGTATACACGTCACCTTAGATTTCTGTAAACATGATCTACATTGTACATAATTAAATAATTTATCAGGAAGAAATGCATTTTAAAGTCTAGTTAACTTCTTTTTGCAGATACACAGAGACTATATATACGTATCCATGACTTGCATGATTTTTTTTTTTTTTTTTTTTTTTTTTGGATTTTATTAAATTAAGAGATTGAGAAGAAATATTTCAATTGATCGTTTGGTTTTGCATACATATATATGTTTCTTCAACTCATCAGGGTCAAATGTTCTTCCTGACAGGTTGTTGAAGTCTTCATCCGGGAAAAAAATTGCTGTCACAATAATTCATTTAGTACATTGTTTTGAAAATAAGAAATGGGTGTCCTTAATATGTTAACTCCATCGGATACAATCGTGTGCTGCTGCTGCTGTCTGCTATAGATAAGAAAAATCCTCATTCAATACGTGTGTTCTGCAAGGATTAACACCGAGGTCTACAAGTATACGGTTATGAAGGTAATATAAGCGAAGACAATTTTTCTTTATTTTTTGTACTGTTTCACAGGAAGGTTGGAATTTATTCAAAAACTTCTACACGAGAAGAAGAAAACACTTGCTGTGGCCTTCAACTCGACATTTCGATATATCGACAACGTATTATCAATTAACAACAATTACTTTCATTCATATGTTGACTTGATATATCCCAGTGAAGATACCACAGAGTCTGACACATCTGTTTCATATTTAGATATTTTACTAGAAAAAGACGTTAATGGTAACCTAACAACAAAGCTTTATGATAAACGTGATGACTTCAACTTTTCAATCCTCACCTTCCTTACTTATGTAGCAAATATACCCTTATCATCTGCATCTCTCGATACACAAGAGTATGCTCTACCTATGAACAATTTCTAAAACGAGGCAAGCTATTGACAAACAAGTTGATGAAACAAGGATATCAACAGTCTCGTTTGATGTAATCTTTTCGCAAGTTTTACGGTCGATACAATGATCTTGTCAGCACGTACAACTTATCATTGAGTCAAATGCTGACTGATGTTTTTCATACTAATTGTTAGGCCATTATTTATACACTGAACTGTCTATGGGTTTTTCTTTTTTTTTTCCCGATCATTTCAAGGAGCACACGGCGGGTGTGACCGGTTGGCAGGGGATGCTCACTCCTCCACTGGCACCTGATCCCACCTCTAAATTTTGAGGTCCGTGTTTGCTCTGCTCCAAATTTGTATACTTTCATTGGACTTTCCAGATTGAATACTGTTCGTTATCTTCATCTTTTCATACAGATGACAATAAAGAGAAAAACAAATTCCTGAAATACAAGTATACATGTATTCTAATTTTGATAAAACATTAGTTTTTGGAATGAATTAAGATAAAGAGCTACAAAATATTTTCCTCGTCTCTATTTATAAACCGGCATGTCGTATTCGGGGGGGGGGGGTCTGCCCTCCTTTTCCAAACATACCCCCCCCCCCAAAAAAAAAAAAACCACACACACATACGTTCAAAAACGATACTACGTGCCTGATATATATACACAAAGATGTTCACTGCAGGACTTGAACTTATCATGAACAACAAGAACACTCGCGGCTAGCTTGTTAATCGATAAAAATAATTTTTGGTGATCGAGTTTTAGATGAAATATTTTTCAAGCTACAAAAATAATGTATTCAGATGTCCGCACTTTACAAAATGCAGTATAAATTTTTGTCAATAGTGCCGCATTTTTTAAAAGATTATAGTCACAAATGAAGAATCAGTGTATTGAATCCAAGATGCTCTCCTTAATTATTAGCACTTCGGATTACATTGTACATTATACCAAAGGTTTTTTTTTATTTTATTTTATCCAAAATCTAACATCTAGCGGCTTGACAAGCTTTCCGTTAAATACAGTTACATGTAATATCTATCACCTGGCTGCTAAGTTAGGCTTACAATCAACTCTCTACCATCGACTTACCAGTGATAGAAATAAACAACAGTTCTGCAAAGGAGACCTGCTACGATCTTTAACACAACCATCAAATAACCCACTTTCACGTAAAAGTAACGGCACATACAGAGAGATATTTCATATTTACGAAATTTTGATTAATCTACATGTATAAAATAGTATCAAATACAGATATTAAAAAATTTTACTAATCCTTTGTATAGGCATTTTATGTTAAAAATCTGTTGCAACTTGCAAGGGCAGATCCAGGAATTTTTTCCCAAGGGGAAGGGGGGGGGGGGGGGCTTTCACACAAACTAACACCTATCTTACTTCTAAGGGCAGCTCACTCTAACTGCATAAAACTACCCCATTCGGCAAACCTCGGGTGATTCCGTCACCTTCATCACAGAGGTACGAATCGGCCGAGGTGTGCCGAGTGAAAACTACCCAACAAGTAGAACTCTTTAGTATGCAGTGTTTAGAGCTTCTTTAAGAATTCTTGAAATTAAATAGTCGCAATTATAAAGTTAAAAATTAATAAGAGATATGTGTACCAGAAGTAAACATCTACATGTCGATCTATAGAAGCCGATACAGAAGATCCCAAGGCCAAAGGGTAAAGTGGCACCCGCACCCCATCCAGCAAGTCGGGAAAAGGTGGCTTTTTCTTTAAACTGTTCAAAGTTTTGTGCTTAACCGAGAAAAACACCATGTGTGTAGCATACACTGTAAACTATTATATTTTTTTTCTGCACGTTAATATTTCTTAAGTAGGATAACCCGTAAATGTTATGAAATCTTGAAGATCGTTAGTACTAAATAATAAATACTCAACATAATTTGTGGTTCATTAAACTTCCCATTCAAACAATACATAAGAACTACTGAAAATTCTCAGTTGATGAAATAAAAATAAAATCTTTATGTTAAAAATTTTCAATTTCAATGGTTAGTAATAAAATGATAGAACTTTGAATCACGTTGTCGTTTTCCGTAGCATGCTAAAAACGGAAAAGAACATGCATGATCCGAACAATTTGAGTTTAAAGATATACCTTCTTGTATTATCTATCGTGCCTGAAAAAGAAATGTATGGTTAAAGCTGAAAATTAACTGTAGCCCATGTACCGGTATATGCCTATATATTAATATTGCCCACCTGCCACCAAGTTTAAAAAAAAGTGTTGAACATCTCATAAATCGTTCAATTATAAAATTATTCTATAAGCTAAATGCACAACAACCCAAATCTTCTACTGGATTTGACAATGAAATAATATATTATTGGCTTGAAGACATCTTATGTTTGCAAGAAATGTTATAATTGCTCCAATTTAAACCAAAAAAAAAAAAAAAATCAAGCGCATCAATGGATTGACAGATACAACACATTGAACATGGGGGGGGGGGGGTCTTCCATAAGCATTAGCGATTTTTTTTTAATTTCATATTTTATACATGTAATTCAATGAGAGTCATTAAATTTTACACAAATTACAGGATATAAATTTTGCATGTATGGTGATTAAATGTAAAAAAAAAAAATATATTTTTTTAAAATGACCACGAAACACAGAATTTGGTAGAGGATTACAAAAATCGGTCGCATATATACCAAATACAGTATATTTTTTGTTCTGTCTGTGTTTCATTCTATTACATTTAGTTGTCTGTCTGCGAAAACTCTAATATTTCACCTAGGCCTAACTTAAATTTGAACCGTAGTAGGTAAAATTTTCAATCACCTGCAATGTATAAATTACTTATGCTTTTTGAAGTGTATTTAGAACAAAGACTCTGTTTTTTTCTGCTTAACCGTAATCTAAACATATACAGTAATATACTTGTATGTACATCCATAAATTAATCTGGGCTATCCCTAATTTTCAGGCCCGTAGGAAGCAATTTCGGGGGGGGGGGGGACTACCAAAATTCCTTGACAAGCACAATTTTTTTTTTAAAATCCATCAGACGCCTTTTTTTTTTTATAGAGGCACAAGCATCAAATAGCTATTTTTCTATAGTATAAAACATACTGGCAAAATTATTGGGCGTTGGGGTGGCACGGCCCCTGCCATATTTTTTTTATTACACTGAATCGAGCCTTCCAATGTTCTGCAAGAATTGGTAATTGTTTCTTAGCGGCATTAGCCAGAAGTCACTACACTCTTTTTTTGGATAATTCCTTCAGGGCGGGACTGATTTTAATAAATAAATAAATAAATAATAAAATCAAAATAGTTCATATGTGCTTTATGATATTATTGCTTCCGTGTAATAAAAACCATCACTGAATTGAAAATGATTGAAAAGGGGGGTGGGGTAAAAGGCTTGGAAATGGAAAGACTATGTAAATAATGTCCAATATGATATAATTTTTTTTTTTTGTTGATTATTGAGATATTTCATGTCTTTTTTTTCAGGGATGATTTTTAAAAATAATTTGCGACTAAGTAGACGACCATTCGATTCTGACGGAGCAGGGCAGGGGGGGGGGGGTATTCATTTCGAACATGTCCAGGGACAGATAATCAATTTTAAGTTAAGAAAAGAAAATTAACCTCTCAAACAAAACTTTATTTCAGGTATGTTTGGGAGGAGGCAAAAACGGTCAGATTATTTATTTCTCCCTTATTTTTAACATTTATTCCCAGAATCTGTCACCACCCCCTCCCCTTTCAAAATCAACTGATCTCCTCTCTTAAGGTTAAAATGTAATTATTGTTGATTTTTCTTTTCTTTAAATTAATTTCAAAATGGTATTTATCTTCTTTCTAATAATACAAGCAATGTTCAGCACAGATGTAAGCCTACATATTTATGGTTGTGAGTGTGACGTCACATCGACTTTGAAACTCGAGATTTGCACACTAAATATGCACCTCTTAGCTGAGGTGAAACATGTGGGCGGATCATGGATCTTCAAATTTTTGTAACCTGTTTTCTGTACTAAATACTCCCCACTTTCGTCTCCTCTTCTGATATTTGATCACCTAAGTGAAGGAAAACTTTAATCTAAAGGAATAAAGTTTGTGTGTTGTACTACGATGACAGAATACCTTATATTACATACAATGCCTATTCGCCATTTTGACGCAGAAAGTTCGGGAAAACAGTGTACGTGTGACGTCGCACTTCGAAAAGTGACGTCGAACAGGAGTTGTCTGCAGTGTATACATTGGCAGTGTTGACATCGTCGCATTTCTCTGGTTATTTGTTGGATTTAATCGTTGTTACGACTGTAAAAATACTTGTTAGTGTTTCCGGTTATCGTAATGAATATGCATTGGTATGTATTTTCGTTCTCTGCGAGTTATTTCTTTAGGAGATCGGCATGTGTAGTCTTCATTCATGGATACTTGTAGAACGGAATACTTGGGATTTTTAAGCGCAGCATGACAGTACAAATACTTCTACCATGTTAATTACCGTTTAATTTGTACATCGCGTGGACTGATTAACAATACAGACCGAATACACATTGTATATGGATTAACTATAGGATTTTTACCTATCTCAACTGGCGCATGCTCAAAGGGGTTAGTCGCCGCTGAGCGGCGACTAACCCCTTTAGGCATGCGCCAACTAACCCCATAAAATTTTCATCTAACCCCTGCCAATACAAGCAACCTTGTTTACACAAATAAATAAACAAACACAACAATAAACAAACAAACAAATAAAAAGAAAAAATAATTACAAGAAATAAAATAAATTATTGATAGAGAGATAAACAAAATCTTTACTCAATACTGTATTAGACACAAAATGCAGAGACTTAAGGCAACATTTTTTTTTCTTTTGAGCTACAAGTACATGTAAGGAGACTTAGTTGCTTATTTTTTTCAATTCTTTATATTCCGAATGAAATAATTATTCCGAGTTAAAATAATACCCTGTTGTAGGAATATATAGGGAAAATCTTTAAAAAATCTTCTTCTCAAGAACAGCAAAGCCATTATTGGTCATACATGTATTTACATGGAAGCATCCTTAGATAGTGTAGATTCAAGTTTGTTCAAATCATGACCTCTGGGGGTCGGGTGGGGCCGCAATGGGCGATCAAAGTTTTACATAGGAATATATAGGAAAAATCTTTAAAAATCTTCTTCTCAAGAACAGCAAAGCCATGATTGGTCTTATTTAATTGGAAGCATCCTCAGGTAATTTAGATTCAAATTTGTTTAATTCAACCCCCCCCCCCCCCCCACCTCCCTCTGAACCACTTTTATATTTAAACTTTTCAACCTTTCAAGACTAAAGTGATTTCTGCTTTTCCTAGCCATAGTGCTCAGGTGAGCGATGTGGCCCCTGGGCCTCTTGTTTCGTACTGTTGTTAACACAGATTTTAGGCACGTATTCTGACAATGACTGGTGCACATATCTCCGTGATTACATTGATTACAACAAGTATCAATATCCCCGCCAAGTAAAAGGGAGAGATAGTATTCTAGAACCTGGATGAAAACGTTTGACTTCATTCATCTAACTGAAAAAGGGAATCACCATTCATTTGATAATTTTTTTTCATCTCTACTTTCACTTCATCGCAGGAAATCCAAATTTTTTTAATGAAATAAAAAAAAGTTTTAAATCTGAATTGTATAATGGCATCATTTGCTCTATTTGACAACTAAATGAACATTGACAATTATTGCTTCCAGGCTGTATCAACAAAAATTCACTCTTCAAAAGGCTAAAGCAGCCACTGACTCTAGCTCAAGTTATTTATGAGCATGGGAACAACTTTACTTTTACCGGTCCCCAGAAAAAACGTGCTAAAATATTGTGTCACTGTAGGCAACTTCAATATATATGAGATCGCGTGAGAGATCAAAAACAAAAGGATGAGGTTTTAAGCCTTTTTGACACCAAAATCAAATTCCACAGTTAAAAGTTTAGTTAAAAACTTCGTTTTTAAACAAAGTTTTTAACATTCTTCTCTGAAAAAAGAAACAAATATTGTTTATTCAGTGAAAAGGAGACAAAAAATAATTGCCAATGAAGTGTGTGTGGCACATGCTTAGTGCCATTTCTTTTGTACTAAGCTATTTTTTCCATGTAAGAAACCAGCGAGATATCCTTGAAGCTGAATTAAGATCTGCAAAAAATACAGATGCAACTTAATTTCTTAATTAATCTAAAAGAACAAGACACTGACCCTAATCTCTCGGACTGTATGTGAGGACTTACCCATAACCCAAATCTCCCGGGCAGATGCTAGACTAACCCATGTGCAAGGACTAACCCTAATTTCCACGACAGATGCAAGACTAACCCTAATTAATCTGAAACTTGTGCAAGGACTAACCCTAATCTTTCAGGTGGGTGCAAGACTTACCCTAACCAGTCGAAAAATGTACAAGACTAACCCTTATCAGTTGAGTGACGTATATCTTACGTCATAGTGCAATGAGTGTGTGGATCTTGCGGATCTGGAGACCAGTCAAGTAAAGTCTACCCATGAGCGTGAAAAATATTTATTTGCAAAATTTATGTAAATAGTGTTTTTGTTGCACTTGCCATTTAATTAGCTCACCTGAGCTGAAGGCTCAAGTGAGCTTTCCTGATTTAAATTTGTTAGTTGTCTGTCGTTGTTGGCATTGTCCTTGTTGTCATAAACTTTTCACATTTTCATCTTTTTTTCAAGAACTGCTGGGTCAATTTCAACCAGACTTGCTACAAAGTATCCTTGTGTAAAGGGGATTCAAGTTTGTTCAAATGAAGGTCCAGGCCTTCTTCCAAGGGGAAATAATTATGAATTTGTGAAAAATAATGGCATAATTTAAAAATCTTTTTCTCATGAACAGCAAAGCTATGATTGGTCATATTTACATGGAAGCATTCTCAGGTAGTGTAAATTCAAATTTGTTCAAATCATGACCCCCAGGGGTAGGGTGGGGCCACAATAGGTGATAAAAGTTTTACATAGGAATACATAGGAAAAATCTTTAAAATTCTACTTCTCAAGAACAGCAAAGCCATGATTGTTCATATTTATATGGAAGCATCCTTGGGTAGTGTAGATTCAAGTTAGTTCAAATCATGCCCCCCCCCCTCCCCCCCGATGGTAGGGTGGGGCTACAATGGGTAATCAAAATTTTATATAGGAATACCAGGGATTGAAATATATGGTAGCCCGACGCTCGGGGCTAGTCATTTTAAGACTAACAATGTAACAATAGTCCGTCGGACTAGCAGAACAGAAAAAAAAAATTCTCGTCAGTTTACTTTTGCTTTTCTATGTAGACTGGTTTCTTTTGAATGAGAACTACATTGTAGTTTAACGACGTTGGATCCTGATATTTAAAGTCTTAAACTTTTTTTGTAAAGTATATTTTTAGCTTGTACACACATAGCTTAATTAAAAACCAAAACAAAAAATGGGGGTCAATATGCTTCTTTTGGCGCTACAGTACATTTAAAATGACCTTTTTGCACTGAATTTGTGTCTTAATCAAGAATAACATCTTTGATGATTTCCATCCAATATTTTTTATCCAAATAAATCATAGGACAAACTATGCTATTATTCTCTCTTAAAAAAGACACATTAAAATTGTGACAAAGAAAAATTTTCAAATTGCTTCGCATAATCAATTATTTGACCTTTCTGCACTAGCAAGAAAAATATTTTAAAGTCTTAAACTTTTGCTGAAGTTAAGTAGATTGATCAGAGTTATCTTATATATTCAGAAAAGAAAATCAAAAGTGGAGGTCTCTATGATGTTATTTTTTAGATATTACTAAAAAACTGTTAATTTTGTGATAAAATTGGCTCAATTTTTTCCTGGAGTTTCAGAATATATTTTCTATATTTGTCACAATATGATGATAGAATTCACAAAAACTGATTTAATTAATATTTTAGAACCAGCATTAAACATTTCAATGCACAAAATAGCTCTGTGTGCAACCAGCATGGAAAAATAGGAATCTAAACTTAACAGTACTGTATATATTTCAAAAGGGAAAAAATGATCATTTTCTTCTAAAAAATCTTCCGCCACAAAATATAGTTCCTGGCTTAATCCTATTTGAATGGAATTTAATCGCGTTTTTTTCATTGGATATAGTATAATTTGCATTGTAGAATCCAGATTTAATGTTAGAACTTAAAAATAATGCAGAATTTTAGAAATAAAGCTCCATACCAAAATCTGCTCAAAAGCTCAGGATCGAACGTCCTTAAGGATATCCGATCCTCAGCCAGGAAGGATAACTCTTAAATTTATTATTTTATTTAAAAAGTCTCAAAATGAAGCTTGAAATTAAGATCTTTTCATGCAACAATTTTCATTTTATGCATCCCAACATGATGCAAGGTTCTTTGTAGTCTTTGAAACAGTCTTGTAAAAAGTTGACATTTGTACCCCATAAAAGAAAAAAAAATAACTTCATTTTTATAGAAATCGAATTTTCTTTAGTCTAGCATTAGATACCACTGCTTATTAGCATGATATGAAATTAGACATGATATGTGATGTCTAACAATGATAGCACAAGCTTCTTCCACTATGTATTATATAACAATTGAAGTAAAGAGAAGAACTAAAATACTATATAAGCATAAAAACGATGCAATTTTCTCCAAATGCCTGGGTACTTATATTTTTTTATCCTAAATTATATTCGTTGATCAATATTCAATTAGAAAATGCATAGCTGATATTTTTATTCGCATTTCCTGAAAATATATTTGAGATTTGATAATCTTCCTTATATAATATGATTAACTATAATGATGAACTTTGAAGAAATACCATGGATAAATTCATGTTACCATGTGAAATCAGAAACATTTTTGTGAGCATTTTCAATTACTAAAAGACTGATTTTCAGAACCTGAGGATCAGACTACCTTAATTTGTTTCTGTCACCACAGCATTTTAAACTTTAACTTGTTATGTTTTCATTTTGCATAAAAAAATTTGGGCTAGTTAGTTTGAGGTTTGGGCTAGTAATTTTTTACTGATCAGTAGCCCCTGGGCTAGTGGGTTTTCCAGGAAAATTTCAACCCCTGGATACATAGGAAAAAATCTTTAAAGATTTTTTTTTCAAGAACAGCAAAGCCATGATTGGTCATATTTATATGGAAGTATCTTCAGGTAGTGTAGAATCAAGTTTGTTCAACTCATGACCCTCGGGTGTAGGGTGGGGCTACAATGTGTGATCAAAATTTTACATAGGAAAAAAATCAAAATCAGGAAAGCCATGATTGGTCATAATAATACTAAAGCATCCTTAGGTAGTGTAGATTCAAATTTGTTCAAATCATGACCCCCAGGAGATTAGAGGGGCTGTAACAGGGAATCATAGTTATACAAAGGAATATAAGGGATATATCAATAAAAATCTTCTTCTTAAGAACAGCAAAACCATTATGTGTCATGCATCCTTAGGAAGTGGAGATTCAAGTTAGTTCAAATCATACAAATCCAAATGCTTAGCCAAAGTGCTCAGGTGAGCAATGTGGCCCCTGGGCCTCTTGTATTAATTACTGCAGTGATCATTTGAGGCAACATCTACATCCATTTCTCAAACTCAAAGCATAAAACATGTGGTGCAATCCTACCTCATTTTAGGTCTGAATCTTCCTCTTTATCATCACAATAGATTAACATGTATGCTAATTGGCTTGAACTTCAAACTCTCAAAGATTTTTATTACCCAAAGGGAGTCTCTTGTGACCATCCAGATACTTTCTCTTATTTAACTTAGCAATTAAATTACACTGTATATACTCTTGATTACTTGAACTTTTACCAAAAGTTTTCCACAAAAGGTTGTAGCTGGTTCAACTTTTTTTTGAGTAGAAGCTAAGAATATCTGAAATTATTTAATTATTTACCCTCAAAACCTGAAGTTTTCATTGAAAAGTTGCAAGCTATACTGTGCATCATTGAAAGTAATTAAAATATATCATATTAAATTTTTTGAAGAATTTGAGGAAGGTACATTTCTTTTACGATAGAAATTTATTTTTGTTGGGGCATTCATGATCTGTGGACATACATATGTACACGTTTAGAACTGGTACCAAATATTAATTTTGAAATTTAAAGTTCCCATTAAATATTGTATACAGGGAAATTCACCCCCCCCCCCCCCCATTTATTTTTTTCCCTTTCGATGTACTCATATGTGGGTGAATTTAAAATGGGGCAAAGTCAAAGAATACAGTATAATTTATTAAAGAACTGTGACAGGGTAAATTTGAAATGGGGTAAAATTATTCTAAAGTGTGAAAGGGCAAAATAAGACAGGGCAAAAATTGCCCTGTATTCAGTAGTATTATATCATAAAACCAAGAAATTTATATCCTTATAAAAATTTGTGTTTCAATGTACAGTATTTTGATCTTGAAAGGATGTATTTTTACCATCTAAATGCAAGAGTTTCATTATTGTATTTATTTGTATTAAATAAATAATAAAGATTATTTGGAAAAAAAGGAAATATGTGAAAATAATTTTGTCCTGCATATAAATTCCAAATCATTATCTTTTTAAATAAGGTTTCACTGAAATTTGTTGATCTACAGTAAATGCAGAAACTAGTGTAAAAGCACAAATATTCGTTGGGGATTAAATTTCGTTTATTTCATTGCTAACAATTATCAACGAAATTAAATCCCACATGAAATTTTCACATGTATATATATTGCATAGGGTTACTTTAGAAACAACGAAATTAAATGCCCACGAAACCATTTTAGATGACAAATCAACGAAATTTTATCCTGACAAAATTTGTGCTTCTACAGTATTATAAAAATGATGCCTGTTTTGGAGGGTAACAGTTGAAATTGACACCCCAAGGAAAACCATTGTCAAGCGATGTGTATAGAAAGCTTTCAAACTCCTCACTTCTGTTTTTTCTCAATAAGAAAGCTTTGAATAAGACTTACCAACCTCTTTTTTGTTTGTTTGATACTTACAGTCCTGTATCATCTAAAGTTTTGTTATTTCTACACTTGCTAGCATTTTTTGTCTGTCATTTGTTGTTTTCAATTAAGCTACATCGGACAAGAGTTTTGATTGACATCAAGTTTATTCAGCTTCTTTCAAACACACGACTGACATTTTGAGAATTCTAAGGCGAACCCTATGTGCGTGATTTACATGCATGTGACATTTTCGTAATGTTACCCATTGTCAAGTATGTTGCTAACACTGAGGGTAACATTACAGATTGTTAAATGCGTCTAAACCAATCAGATTTTAGTATTTAACATGAAAGTATAATAATGGCAAATATTCCAGTTGTTTATTTAAAATTTATAAGACATACCAAATACTGAAGACTTACAAGCAGAAAAACTTCTCAGTGGCAAATTAATTTACATAAAAGTATGGAAATAACATAAAAATATCAGAGGTATTATAGGGTTATAAAAATCTGGTAAATTTATCTGCATCTTTGGAAATTATCTGATTCTCTTACTGTTATCATAAATGTGATTTCTTTTAACATTATAATGAAATGAACAAATATAAATGTATATATACAATGTACAGAAAAAGTACTAAAATATTTTAAAAAATTACTTAAATTTTATATTTGGTTGTGAAATAAGATTATAAAGGTCTTTTGCATAACAACTATGCAATGAACAAAATATTTGTCCTAAAGAAAGACATAGAGATATTGATCATTTAAAAACATACACACATATATTACAGTCACCCCACCTTTGTACAGCTTATTGCTCATACATGTATTTATAAACACATGCAGATTTTTTTTTTTTTTTTTTTTTTTTTTTTAAGTAAATGCATGATCCCAGATCATGTGATAAATACATGATGTGATGACTGTCAGCTGATCAGGTGTTTAAATTACAACACATTTATTTATATTTGCACTGTAAGACATGCACCACATAGGATGTGTAACCCTTAATTATGGCCCTCCAACTCATTCCTTTTTTTTTTATTAAGTTAATTTTTACATCACTATTGACTCAATTTTTGATAGATACACAATTCCTCACATGCTTGATAAAAAAGAAATGACAGTGTAAGGTTCAACATGATCAATGTATAATGAATACTTAATCTGTTGATTTCTCACTAAGCAACATGATTACACTGACAGATATATAGACAATGGAAAAGTTTACAGTCTACCTTTAGTTGCTAGCTTGATAAATCACTACTTTAGTAATATTATGATTATAAGAAATGTAAGAATTAATTTAGCAGACCTTTAAATTCATAAATACTTCATAAAATAGAGACATATAATGGAATTCCAGTAATTGCTAGAAGTACCTGTAGCTAGTACGTAAATATAATATTACAATCTTATAACAATGCCTGTAGTTTCCATCTTCTGCAGAATTTCTAGGTTTTGCAGTCAAAATTACAATAAATGGATTCCAAGTACACGTATAATAGTCTGGTTTATATTTCCTTTATGATTTAAATTAAACAACATGCAATTAAAACAGAAAATGCAAAGACAGAAAGGTATCAGGTTTACATTTGAGGAATGAAATCACAATAAATTTTGACCACAGAATTTTTCCAGTTGAAGAAATACATGCATAGAAGGAAAAGAAATAATTTTAATATTTAACAAGATACCAAGTATGTAGACAAATAAAAAAATGTAAAGTAGACATAAGTGTTTTTTGAATTAGCAAGGATTGCTGGATCTTGACAATAAGTTACTATTTTATGTAATTTTTACATGTAAGATACATAACTGTAATGTCTTATTTAGAGAAAAGGAAGTTTACTTAATTTAAGGAATTTTTGATAAAAAAAATATCTCTATTTTCATCACAAAAGTAGCATTAAAAATTTCAGTGAAACAAGTTACAGAAACTTGCATGAGTCTAGGTTTCCTTGTAGGGGTTGTAATTAAAGATTTCTTATCCTTCTGTTGGGCAGCAGGAGATAAAAAGACAGGAAGTTTCAACACAAAGACCAATTGCATGCATATTCAAACACATGCATAATGTGACCTTTAAATGCAATGAAAAAGGCATTATAAAAAGTGTTTTATGTTTGTCATTGATTAATATTGATTTCCATCTCACTTAAAATGTTTTTGTCAGTAAAAGTCCTCATTAAACCTTCCATACAAAGATCACTATGTGAAAGTTGGCAAATGCATTAAATGAGGGAAGGTCTGCACACCCATTGTTCTACTTTCACTGTTCATTGAAAATGTACTTGATAACTTGTTGAAATGGATATGCTACATTGATTGATTTCAGCGCCTTGAACACAAGATATCGCTTTTTAAAAATTTTCTTCAGGATTTGAACATTATTGTATACATATTGAATCCCTAAGAAACCTAATTTAAAGAATAAATTTCAAGACTTAGTACATAATTTAATAAAAGTTAATGCTATTCTTGTAAATCATTACTTGGATGAACCTTTTTTATATCGCTTTTCAAAGGGCAATGTTTTTCACAGAAACAGAATAAATCATTTTCTCTAAAATGGATATCTTTAATACCACAGATACGTTGAAGTGACTGGGAAGTCCTTACAATGTATTTCTTAAGTATTTTACACTTGATATCTTGAACCCTTGGATATCTCAAAGTTTTTTTCTCGGTCCCATCAAGTTTGAGATAACGAGGTTTGACTGTATATACTTTTAATGTTTTTTTTTTTTTAATTTAATACATTGCTATTCATCCCTTCTTTTCCTTGTTAATAGATTCTTCTATTCCTGGAGGACACAGAATCTTTAAATCATTTTAATATATAATTTTTCTTCTTTTTTTTTTTTACAGACAACAGGGGAGGTATGTGCTGTGAAGCTGTTCCACGACCGAGTTTCCCAGCACTACGCTGCTGTTCCCTATCGAGAACTGGAGCTACTCCAACGTCTAAAACATCGGAACGTAATCTCCATTTATGACATCCAAAGAGAGGTAAAACAGCAATTAGACCTGTACCCTCAAAAAAGACTATGCCAACATAATTATACATGACATATGTATAAAGATATAAAAACAAGACTAATGTACCATCAGAAGAGAATATGCCAACATAATTATACATGAAATATGTATAAAGATATGAAAACAAGACTTATGTGTACCATCAAAAGAGAATATGCCAACATAGATATATAACACTAAATGTATATCCACAAAAAAAGAGTTGTGTATACCATCAGAAGAGAATATGCCAACATAGTTATAAAGTATATTTAAGAAATGAATTTAATTTTTGAAGATTCATGAGGACGTGAACGCGGTAGCGCTTCATGATAAACATGCCAGCGTGAAGCGTTGTAGTTCATGTACCTCATGAATTTTCAAAAATTAAATTCATTTCTTATATTTACATTATTTTTTTGATGATATGTCTCATATAACGCCATTCAACTGTCACTTTTAAAGCAAAAGAGTTTGCACTATAGTTTTGACGTCAAGTGAGGTATTATGACGTAACAATGGAGATATTCATGCCCATTCATAGTAGTTCATGAGAAAATGAACTGTATTCTATTTTGTAAAGAATCATAGGGGAAATTTATTGGAAATGTAAATATTTAAATATAAAAGGAGAGAAGAAAAATGCAATGGACCAGATCAGGATTTGAACACGGGCCCGCTGAATCTCCAGTCAGGTGCTCTATAGTTACCATCTGAGCTATCTGGCCACCGGATATCAAACCCATCTGCCTTATTCCTCTCACCTTAAAGGTTTTTGGCCCCCGAAGACACCAATCCAGGCTCTTCCCTGGCAGGTCTTTCACCTGTCACTTCCAGGGCATGACACGGCACCAAATATTATTGGAGAGGAGAAAAGTGCTATGGACCAAACCGGGATTTAATTCCTGGTCCTGTCATACATTTTCTCCTTGCTTGTTACAGATTTAGTGCCGTTGACCAACCCTGGACTTGCAGGTGAAAGTCTTGCCAGGGGCAAAGAAGAACTTGCATTGTATCTTTAAAGGCCAAGACAATTTAAGGGGGGAGGAATGTAATGGTTTGGGCTGTGGATATCGGCCTGGATAGCTCAGTAGGTAGAGCATCCGACTAGTGATGCAGGGTCCCAAGTTCGATTCCCAGTCCAGCTGTTTTTTTTTTAATTTAAGTGATACAAAATTTAATAAGATTAGATTTCAACATTGCAATGGTCTAACAAAAAAAGAAGTTATTTTCAAAACAGTATAGTGGAAGCAAGGATCAGATAAGCTATTTCTAAAAAGAATATGCCAACCTAGCTTAATCTGAGATCAAATATTTAAAAAATGTACCAACTTATGTTGTGCATTTTCCTCCATTTAACAAAAACATGTATGAATGCATATAGCTTATATCAAGTGAAATATCAATCCAAGTGTATAACCTTGTGTTGGTAGATTAAATTATTATGAAAGTGCATGTACACTAACTTGATACAAAAAATATGCCAAAATATCTGTACTCATCAGATTAAAAGGGAAGATAAATTTGAGGTTTTTCTATAAGGATCTAAAGTGGGGAATGAATACTGCTATTATGAACAGGAATTAATCTAAATTCCAATGATGTGTCTGACTGAGAAATTCCTAAAAAATGCTTGGAGTTGCCTTACACCATATGTCGCAGAGATAGATTGCAGAGCTCGTGAAATGTAACTTCAGATCATCCTGAGCCAGTATAGACCTACCCATTTATATATTGTCTATACATGTATAATTGCATGGTCACTTTACAGATTGAAGGTTAACAATTTAAAGAGACTCTGATACATTTTAAGGACTCTTATTAGATCAAGGGTCAAAAAGATTGAGAAGTCAAACCTTGTTATCTTGAACTCGATAGGACTGAGAGAAACTTCGAGATGTACAAGGATTTGAGATATCAAGGGTTAAATTCTTAAAGAGAATATATGTGTTTGGGACTTCCAAATCACTTCACATATCCATTGTATTTAAGATATTGGTGTTCGAGATACCGAAGTTCAACTGTGTATAGATAAATAAAGTTAAGGGCCATATGCATTGTATGTCTAGTCCAGCCGAGGTATAGAATAACTTAATGCAAGATAAATTATTGAGAAATTTAACTTTTGTCCAAATACAACTAGATATGCTTTAAACCTAATTGTTATACTTTTGTATAAACTTTTAATGTGTACCCAGCTACCACCAAATGGAATAAACCAACACTTTAAATTAAACACTAGCTGATACTTCATAAACTACGAAAGGTGTTACTAAAAGACCCCCCCCCCCCCCCCCCCCCCCCCCACACACACACACTCACATAGCACACCTATAAAAGAGAACATCCAAGAAATACACAAATACCTTGTTTACATATTTACTTGTATGAAGCACTCAAGATGACCAATATATAACACAAACTGTCAAAAGTTAGACAAAAACATGAAAAGTGCTACACTGTAAATTAATGATACATCCTAGCTTATTGACAGAATGATATTGTCCTCAGGAAGATATATAGGTGGTCTCAAAAGTTTGTCAAATTTTATTGTGTCATTGGTCATCTTTAGTACTTTCCCTAATACAGGGGGTATCAGAATCATTAAAGTAATTGGAGTTGCTTTATGAATTAAATGCCAGAAATTAAATGCATTAACATGTGAAATATGAACAACAAAGACTTCTGAACACAATCTGAAACAGAACCAGGATGTGTGACCTACTAGATAAACCAGTGACATTTCTTTTTTTAAAATCAAGGAAGTCCTAAATTTAAATTTTTGCAGAATAGGGAAAAGTCTCAGGATTGAGGAAGGTGTGATTGGTAGATCATGGTAATTGTATTTTCAGATAAATTCCCCACGGCCACATTATTCCAGTAGAATTTAAGGTTCTTAATTCCTTCTTTTCCTATCTGAAATATGATCAGGAAGATCATCTAAGCACTAACTACTCTTTTCATTTGATGCATATATATTTTCAGATAAATTCCCCATGGCCACATTATTCCAGTAGAATTTAAGGTTCTTAATTCCTTCTTTTCCTATCTGAAATATGTTCAGGAAGATCATCTAAGCACTAACTACTCTTTTCATTTGATGCATATATATACATGACTGTATGGAAGCCCAATAGTGCAAAACAAATTACTAAAAAAGTTGGGTTTCCATGCACATATTTAGAAGCAAACACAAGAATAAAAAAGATAAATACATATAGTATGTTTTACATATTAAGTAAAAATGTATTCATATAATCCTTATCATTTTTAATTTAGAATATTCTGTCTTGACCTATTAGTTTCTGCATCATTTGAAATGCAGGTGAAAAAAATTCATGAAATTTATGATGTAAACTGGTAGATAATTTCTGGTGTTTAAATTGTTATAGATAATGATTTTGTGACAACAGTTTTATAATGCTTATATAATGTTGTTGTTGTCAGATTACGTCCAACAACTATGTTTTGGCGATGGAGTATTGCGATGGGAGCAGCCTGTATTCCATGTTAGATCAGCCCAAGTACTTTTATGGCCTCCCCGAAGAAGAGTTCCTGATTGTGCTGTACGACATCGGTAATGTTATCACTTTCCATCAATGTGTTGTCTTTTTAGAAGATAGATATTCCTGGTGTGAGAGCACTGTTAATTACCACAGATTCTCAAGTTGCAATGAAGGGTTTCGATATTTACTTGTTTTTACATAAATAACTTCCAGATGTATGCATATGAACTGTAGATGTATCACTGTATGCTTGTTAGAATAAGAAATAGTTCAAATTTGTCATCCACTCGAGCTACTACATAAAAAAACACGAGATGTAAACTCCATTCACTCTTGATATCATCATGTTATCACAAATTACTAAGTATCATACTAGCTGGCTTATAAAGTATGGTGGTCAATTTTTTGACTGGTGTATAAGGGGAACACCTGAGGGTAAAAAAAAAATTAAAAAGTAATAAAGTTTCTAGGTCTACTTGCATGCAAAAGCTCATGATTCTGGATTAGTATCAATTGGAATAAATGTAATGGAGAAGTTGCAGGTAACAATACTAAAATTTTACCTTTGTGGAGACTGTAGGAATCTCTGAATTGTAGTAAGCCGTTCTCCATGTCTTAATTAACATTTGTATTTGGTCAACTCTGTTACTTCATTGTGAAAGAAGAGCTGTAAAGTGCTGGAAAACAAGGGTGTGGAACAGCTTGACAGCACATTACTTTCCTTGTCTGTAAAAAAAAAAAATAGCCCTAAGTGAAGAAATATTAACATGGAAAGCACAAAGAAATTCACTTTATAAGGATGTACCCACTTCTGCCCCAATCCGGGGTGGAACATACATGTACGACCTTTGGAATCTGTCTCCTAGCAGTACAGGAACAGCACGCTAAACCTATATAAGAGGATCGTTACCAATCCTCTAATAAAACTAATTTATCCCATGTTTACCCCTTTATCCCGTGGATATGACTCATTGGATAATTTTTTCATATTCCACAGTTTAGTGCAGTGGTGACGTCACAATGGTTTTTGCGTTAGAGTGATGAAGTAAAATGAAGTGGAGTCCTGTATAAAACAGTGTAAAACATTCGTTGTGAAGTATTGAACATGGGATAAAAAGAATCTCCCATGATTTGTAGTTGAATATGACTTTTATCCAACTCGTTGTGAGTTTTTATCCCCTTGCCAAGGCTCGGGGATAAAAAACACACAACTCATTGGATAAAAATCATATCCAACTACAAATCATGGGAGATCCTATATATCCAAATAACTGTATCTTACTTCCATTCTCAGTGGCCCTGTATTGTAGGATGGCGCCATTAGAATTCCATCGGCATTGAGAGCAAGTTTTTTGACTTGCCTAGATGGCCAAGCGGTCTAGTGCGTTGTTCCTGTACTGCTAGAAGACAGATTCCATAGGTCGAGAGTTCAAACCGGGTTTGGGCGGAAGTGGGTATCCTTAAAAAGTGAATTTTTTTGTGATTTTCTTCACTTAGGGCAGTTATGTTAGTGTAAGAGTTGTTGTAAAATGTGCTTAATATATATATATATTTATATAGTTGGCTTAAGGGAGGACCATTAATTTTGATTCTTAAGGAGGGAGGCAAAATTTTCTGAGTCAGAAGTTTTATATTCTCTAATTCCAGTCAAGGACAAATTATTTATTTTTAAGATCAGATCAGGAACACCATGAAAACGATAAAAATTTGTCAAATGTGAATTAAGTATTAGATAAAGAGATGAACATACACGTAAGTGTAAACTTATTTAAAGAGAAACCAATCACTAATTTCAAACTAAAACACAGAAGTGTGTATATTGTTCAGATTAAAGAATATGCAACATTACAATAATGAACTTAAATACAGTGCAGGGAACTAATTTTGTTACATAAACCAGCATCAGCATAAGCATTAGTAGCATCAGGATCGAGCTAACATCAGCATCAGCATTTAAAAAACAGATTACCAGGATCAGCATCAGCAAGCATAGGATAAAACCAGCATTGACCTACATAAAACCAGCATTATCCTACTAGCATCAGAAAATCAATGAGTTTTAATTCAGTAATAAATTAAAAAAGAAAGAAAGAATATTCATTTGGTTAAAGTATTCACATTATTGATACATAGTGAGATATTATGATCAAATAATTGTAAAAGGCACTTTTATTGCTTTAAACGGCAATGCTGAAATTCATAATCTACTTCCGGTAGCATGATGCTGCTTCCGGTAGCATTGACCTAATTATAAAACAGCATCAGGATAAGGATTACTAGCATTAAATCAGCAAGCAAAGGAAGCATTCAAATCAGCAAGCAAAGGAAGCATTCAAATCAGCATCGATGCTGTAACAAAATTAGTTCCCTGCACTGTAGCTCGAACCCTCTGATATCACACTCCTGCCAAGTTAGAGATGACCAAGTTTAACTATTTATTTGATATGCATTTGAAATTATTCAAATCTGTTTATATGCAGCATCTGGACCATTCTGCTGATATTATCAAGTTAAAGGCCCTTTATTTATTTTTTTTTTTTACTTTTTTTAACTAATATTTTATACAAACATCATGGCTAGCTAAAGGTAGGATCCAGAGTGGATGGGTTACCCAGTTGGGCTGAATTGGCAAGCAAAGACGATGATTGTATTATACCTGAAGTGTGTGAAATAGCAATATATGTATCCTCCTCATTTTAAAGACAAAGGGACCTTACTTTCAAAATGAGTCTGTTTTTTTTACATTGTACATATATAGAAGCAATATGACTTATATGTATGTTTTTTATTGATACAGCATCAGGGATGAAGTACTTGAGGCAGCAGGAGATAATTCACAGAGACATTAAACCTGGAAACATCTTGAGAAAGATTGATGAAAATGGACGGTAAATATCACTACAGTAAAATTCGTTTAGTACGAACACGGATATTGTGAATTCACAGATATAGCGAAGTTTTCTTGGATCCCCAGCTATATAAATTTAACGAAATCCTTATACGTACGTATGTAACGAATTACGGATATAGAAAAGTAATTTCTCAGGTCCCAGTGACTTCGTTATAACCGAGTTTTACTGTACAGAGCCTCCAAGAAATTGTTAAAAATTTTAAAAACTTTCAATGGTAAAATCTTGTACTTTAGAATTTTTATGTATTAAGCATTTCAAGTTTCTTATAATCACCTCACAAATATTCATTTGTATGTCAGTACAGTGTTTATTAATAGATTCATAATTTGTGGCTGTGGACTGTAACTTGAAAAAAATATAAGGAAATAAAAGTGCAAAGCCTTTGCATACAGCTAGGAAATATGTACCATTCCTAATGTAAATGATCACTTTTGTTATGCATGAGCTTACCTAACCACTTACACACACTCAAGTGTGTCACTATATCCCCTCTTACTTCATTGTGAGGGAATAGTTAAATTAGCAGCATTGCTTCTTTTATCTTATCTCTTCCATTCAAGTATATTTAATTCATTATCCACTTAACCAAGTTCTGATATTTTGTCCCAGTTTCACTTACACAAGACATGTACTGGTCATAAAGATATACAGTGGCCGCAAAAAGTTCTAGTATTAATGTCTCCACTTTCTTGTTCTGTACAATGTCCAATGTCTATATGTACAGTTAATCTTAGGTATCTTGAAAACTGATATCTTGAATACTGAGGATATGTCAGAGTAATTTTGAAAGCTAAACCTGTCCAATATTTTTAAAGTATTTCACCCTCGATATCTTACATCTTTTGATATCTTTTTTTTCTTGAACCCATGAAGTTTGAGATAAAAAGGTTTGATTGTATGTCAGTTATTTTTGTTTTTGTTGATTGAAAAACATAGTCCACTTTTTAGCTCTACTGTTCAGAGACCAGAAGAGCTTATGCAATAGTAAGGTGTCCGTCATCCGTCCGTCAGTCTGTCTGTCCATCTATAAACAATTTTTCAAAATGCTACTCCTCCTACAGTTTTGGTCTGATTTCAATATGACTTGGCACACAAGTAGACTACACTAAGATACATAGTTCTGTTTATCGGTTTTTGATTTCAATGAACGCTGTTGCCATGGTTACTAAAAATAGAGATTTCTTGGAAATACTTTCAAAACGCTACTCCTCCTACAGTTTTTATCTCATTTCATTATATAACTTGGCACACAAGTAGACTACACTAAGACACATAATTCATAATAACGTTTTTTTTTTATTTTGATGATCGGTGTTGCCATGGTTACTAAAAATAGACACTTCCTTGAAATTACTTTCAAAATGCTTTTCCTCCTACAGTTTTGGTCTGATTTTAGTAAAACTTGGCACACAAGTAGACTACACTAAGATACATTATGCTCTCTACCAGTTTTGGATTTTGATGGTTACTAAAAATAGAAATTTTCTTGAAATACTTTCGAAACGCTACTCCTCCTACACTTTTTGTCTGATTTCAGTATAACTTGGCATACAAGTAGACTACACTGAGATACATAATTGTCGTTATTGTATTTTGATTTTGTTGAGTGATGTTGCCATGGTTACTTAAATCGAAATTTCTGTAAAATTGTTTTTTAAAGGCTAATCCTCCTACAGTTTTAGTCTGATTGCAATAAATCTTGCCACAAAAAGAGACTAAACCAAGGATCATTATTCTATTTATTGCTGTAGCAAGGTTTCAAGTCCAAGTGCTACTTTTATCTTCATTTATAAGTACAACCAGTAGAGCTACAGTCTCGTCAGAGACTTCTGGTTCACAACTTGTACCAACAAACAAAACTGTGAAAGAATCAAAAAGGAACACACAACAGTTCTTTGAAAAGTTTCTCCATTTTTTTATCAAAACTTCCATTTTTTTAAGGATGTACGCCTTAAATTTCATAAGAGTCAAAAACTAAAATTATTATCTGGTACTGTTTAAGGAATCACTGTCTAGTTAGTAGAGTATGCCAGGGCATCAACGATAGTTGGAAACGTGGGATAATTTGCATAACCCGTTATGCATAAATTATCACACGTTTCCAACTTTCGTTGATGTCCCTGGCATACTCTACTAACTAGACAGTGATTCCTTATATTTCCATTTCATTTTGAAATAAAATTGTAAATTTAGATTTTAAAAATGTAGACTAATAGATTTAAATTACACGAGGCCTCACATGTCAATTTCAATAGTCCCCGTCCACTGACGTCAAACACAAAGACAGCCGCACGAGATTTACATGCATATTAGGCCTCCTTAGCGTCAGACAAAAAGATAGCCGCACATGAATTACATGCATATTAGGCCTTCTTAGCTCCTGACCTTTCGCTTGGCGAAATTTGCATTCCGTTAGAATGATCAAGAAATCAACTCTCCTAACTTTCAAAGAGTTATCACAGAGAAAACAAATAGAAATGGAAATATTTGATGTAAGACTAGCATGCCATAATTTTTTATTGATTTTTCAGATGGTTTGCTAGTTTATTGAAGCACCTTATGTGTGTAATCGTCAACTTTCGGTGCACATGTACTTGACTTCATAGCTTGCATGACAAAAATATTTCATGAATTTATCTAGTCATTGCTTCTAAAAAAAGATTGAACTTAAACTTACTGAAATTTGTTTATGCTTCATAACCCTGATATGCGTAGTCATTATGAACTATATTATGTATACCGATCCCGATGTCAAAATGATAACAGTCTATTGTAAGAACAAGATAATTAGACATGTTGCTTTTAAAATTGAGTAACATGAGTTCTATTAAATCAAATGGAATGAAACTTTACACACAACAAAATAAATGTGTTTACATATGAAAATGTTGATCTTAAATCTTGTAAAAATAATATGATAATGAGGGACATTGTCTACGTATTTTTTCGAATGAACCTCGTACATCATATACTAGATAATAAAACATAAAAGTCAATTTTTGTGAATCTGCTTATTTTAAGGACATTCATTACATTTCAGTGTTTGAAATAACTAAGCACCTGACTCCCAGGAAAGAAGCACAAATTTTGCTTTGGGGGGAAAAATTCGCATGTTTTAATGCTTGGCTGGACGTGTTAAATTATTTGATTATTAAAATTCACATAGTGTATTTGATAATTAGTTACAGTTTGATACCAAAGTGTAACAAACCAAGGGGCAGAATTCATCAGTCTATAGATTTGGAATTGAATTTATGGTAACCTGGTCTGATGCAGTCGCATAATTGGTAAAACCAAATTTATAAAAGTCTGTTATTTTCTCTGTCTAGTGGATCTTTGGCAGCTAGAGCTGATAACTTTTACTAGCAGTCAGCCCTGCATGTCTAGCTAATATTTTACAGTGAGTTTCAAACACTGCACATTTGAAGTGTCCCACACTCCTCCTCATTTTTTCTTACAGCTCATTAAGTGACAGCTGGTTTATATAGTGCTAATGCACTGCATCAAGTATCTGCAGTTATTTTAAAAATTTGCGGGGGCCTGTTGGAATATGTACTTTTGTAGCAATATTCCTTAAATGTTCCTTTCAGTTTAGTGAAAATGTGAGCTATTCAGTATTTGCTTGTTAAATAAATATTGTATGAATAAATGTGCAGTGATCGATGCATCTGCATGTAGAAATGGGAAATCAGTATCAAGTTTTTAAACCATTCAAAGAAATGCCTTCACTATATTGATGTACGCATTATTGATAACTTTAATATTAGCATTGAAATTCCTAGAATTATGAACACAAAATATTCTCTGGAAAAGGCATATTATACTCTGCATGAAAATAAAGTGGCCATAGAATTTGTCTTTTATGAAAAATTATATCCCCCAGTGAAGAAAAAGAGGTGTGTAGCACTTGATAGCTGATATCATGATTGTTAATCCCCAAGACAATCATGGGGCATTCCAAATTTTCACCGAATTATTCAGAAAAACATAAAAATAGGAACACCTACCTAAATTGTCTGAAGTATTCCAAGCCCCCAAAATAATGTGGTTTCTAAAACTAATACCTTTGTGAAAGCCATAGTCTTTACACAAAGCATGTTATTTATAACTATAATGTACAGTTGAATCTTTATCAGCTAGAATAGAATTAAACCACAAAAATGTACAGGAGTGGCCTCCCTATACAGTCCTGATGATCGAGGTATTGGAATGCCAAATCTACTAACTAGATAATAAACTTCCTACTCAAAAGTACAATTATTATTTTAAAGGTGTCATATTATCAACTTTTTTTTAAGATGTTCATATACTTTCAATACAATGAGCAAAAGATTTTCTAATTCTACATGTTCTCCGTTGCCCCTATATGCCTGTACTTAGTGAACTTTCAATAATCAACAGTTTACATCCTGGTAGGAATCCCCAGCTATCAAGCCATTGAAAAACCTGTATTGATTTTTCTTTTATCTGAAATTTGTTGTTTTCTAAAGGATAAAGAAAACTAATTTGAATTCCATGCAGCCAACATATAAGGCTTACTCAAGTACAACATGTTGAAGCTATCAATCTTTATATATTAATTCATACTCTGATGTACAGTATATGATCAATATAGTTTTGAACCTTAAGCATGACGTACATTCATTTGTTAAATTCTGAAGTGGTTAAGTGCACACGTTTTTATCAGCAATGAAAATTGAATATCATTGGCAGTTACCTGGTAATTAGAGGGCATGCTTGAATTTATTTGATTGAGCACCGTAACAGCATACAAATTATAAAATATAAACACAACTCAACATTTAAACAACCAAGTAACTTGATGTGCATTTAGACTGGTTTTTTAAGTGCAATGAAGTAATAGTTAAAATCTTGAAATACCTGTTAAGTCTGGAAATTTTAAAAAAATCCCTAGATATGACCCGAACATCCCGTGCCACCTTGTACCGGTAGATGACCTTCATTAAAGATCAACTTCCGCTTTACAATACATATTAAGTTAGAAAGCATATTGCTTTGATTAGCTTGCACTGAACAAACCAATTATGTACTAAAATATAGGACATCTCTATGAGATGTGAAGAAATTTTTCTATATTTTAAATGAGGCAGATCAACTTTTTTTTGTATTGTCAGCAATAAAAGTTTGATGGGTTCACATATGTCCATTTATCGTAGACTACCTGTCTGTCCATTCCTCATTAATAAAGTGTCAATTATAATCTTTAATTGTAAAGTAGAAGCTTTCAGAGCTAAGGTTTAACTTAGAACTTTACATGTGTAATGAACCTTAATTAAGGTCAATTGGGAAATGTCACACGGACTGATTGCACAAAATTCTTGAACAAGCTATTTTTTTGTAGTGATGGAAAATTTAAATCTCATATTACTTATGAGCATAGGTGTGTCATTACTTAAAAAACTGTCAGTTAAGTTCAAGGCCCCATGTAAATTCTTAAATTGTTATACCCCAAACAAATGGAAGTTGGGGGGGGGGGGGGAGGGGTAATTAATATTAGCATGTCTGTCTGTCTGTCTGTAGACTTGATTTTGTTTTAACATATGGCCTTAGAAACTACTGCATGGATTTATCTGAAAATTTGTACACTTTATAATTACTATTAATATAAGAATGTGCACTGGTATTTTCATCTTGACTGGACAATTAGTACCATGTGTAAAAAAATCTGATTTGCAAAAAAAAAAAATTGTGGCTTAAGGAAAAAATATATTTGCTTGTGGGGATTTGATAAAAAAAATGCTAAGTAGTTTTTTTTTTAGCTCACCTGAGCTGAAAGCTCAAGTGAGCTTCTCTGATCACTCGTTGTCAGTCTTCCCTCCGTCTGTAAACTTTTCACATTTTCAACTTCTTCTCAAGAACTACTGGGCTTATTTTAACCAAAGTTGGTAAAAAGCATGCTTGGGTGAAGGGGAGTTTAAATTATTAAAATTAGGGACCTTATCCCTTTACAAGGGGAGATAATCAAGAAAAGACAAAAATAGGGTGGGGTCCTTAAAAAATCTTCTTCTCAAGACACTGGGCCAGAAAAGACCAAACTTAAATGGAAGCATCCTAAGGTAGTGTAGATTCTAAATTGTTCAAATCATGACCCCCAGGGGTAGGGTGGGGCCACAATAGAGAATCCAAGTTTTACATTGAAATATATAGAAAAAAAATCTTTTAAAATCTTCTTCTCAAAAACCACTGGGCTAGAAAAGCTGAAACTTACATGGAAGCATCCTGGGATAGTGTAGATTCTAAATTGTTCAAATCATGCCCCAGGGGTAGAGTGGGGCCCCAACAGGCATTGCAAGTTGGAAAATCTGTTGAAGAACAGTTGGACCAAAGTAACTCAGGTGAGTGTTGTTGCCCATGGGCCTCTTGTTTTGAAATTTTTTCACTTCGTGGAGGACATAAATTCACTAGTCTTTTCATACCATGAAAACAATGAATATTGAGCCCCTACATAGAATAAGTGATTTCAGTGAGTACATTCATTTTAATATATGTTGGGTTAAAAACATGTTTCTTGTGACAGAAAAAAGCTCTGTTGCCCTGTAATCTTAAGCTGTAAAAATGATTGCCATTTAGCAAATTTGACCTTTGCATTCAAAGTTTTCCATGTTGTCTTTGGAAGTCAATAAGAAGTATTTAAAAAATTTGTATCTACCAACATGCATGTGAAATGCATGCTTTTGTCACTTTCATCACTTAATTAAGTAAAAAAAAAAAATCAAAATTATCACATTACTTTCAATTGACTCTACGCAGACCTTTGATTTGACAATAATGGTTTAAAATCAGTTGTCAACATTTTTAGGAGTAAATGTTTCTCATTGACATTGTTTTCAGCAATACATTTTTTTTCCTAGATCTATTTACAAACTGACAGACTTTGGAGCAGCCAGAAAGCTAGAAGAAGAGGAAACATTTACGTCTATATATGGAACAGAGGAATATCTAGTATGTTATATGATTTGTCTGGCACAGGAATATGTCACCAAGAATTGTACAAATTATTCATATGATATGGAAGTAAATTTTGAGACCACAAATCTTACATTAGAAAATTAAATAGTAGTATATTGGATATACAGTTGTAGTGTAATGCAGATTTTGAAATTGATTTTGACAAGTTTGAAGGATATAAATTTAATGAAGAACTGAAATGTTATGGAATATAAGAAACTGGATTACAGTGTTATGGCCAGTGATTTTCACAAACCCTTGCATGGTACACTATTAGTTATCCAGGTTCAATCAAGGGTGTATGGGGATTTACCCCAGGTTTTATTCCACACACCCTGCGGCCGAAGGGTGTATGGAATACAACCAGGGGTAAATCCCCATACACCCTTGACTGGACCTGGATAACGAATTTATTTCCTATGTACCCAAAGAAATTCTTCGTAAACAAGTCCAATCAACTGTGTTTCAAGCTATCGATAAGATTTACTATGTTCTATACAATGCATCGTGACGTCATAATATTTGCTTTTTATCACAGAGAAACTATGCATTGTGACGTCACATTTTTTACCCCCTGGCTCAAGTCGGGCATACAGAAATTTACACCCGACTTTGTAATGGATCAAAGCTTGTGTTACAAGCTACATAGGAAATAAACCATTATATAATGCCTTTCCTGATAAAGCTGTATACTTACCGGTATGTACATGTAGTTATTGTCTGTACTGAACAGGATCCCAACATGTATGAGCGTGCTGTGTTGCGGCGACAGAGAAGTCAGGATTTTGGAGCAGTGGTAGACCTGTGGAGTCTGGGGGTGACCATCTACCACACTGCCACAGGGCACCTGCCATTCCAACCCTATGGGGGAAGGAAGAATACAGAGACCATGTAAGTACACAACCTCAAAACTCACTGGAGAGTATGAGGGGGCAAAAAATGTTAATGGTTGAAGAGGGGCAATTTAGGAGACTCGCTACATGTACACAGCACACAAAAAATTATTAATGACTTCAAATTCATTTGATGCTGATATAATAAAGGTATTGTTCTGTTAAATAGTATGTTTAAAAGTTTCATTTTTTTAATGTATGGCTATAATGCTGGCCATAAATCTTTCAATCCTAGTGTTGTGATAAATCTTTTGGTTAACAGGTATATGATAACGACACAAAAAGCCCCGGGAGTGATATCTGGGATACAGAGGACAGAGAACGGAGAGATCGAATGGAAGACAGACCTACCACGTACCTGTCTACTGTCTCCGTACGTAAAAATACACAAAAAATCTGAGAGAAATAAAAATACACAATCATTCGAAGTAATCAAGATAATGGCATACCTGATTTTATGGAACAATTAATGATCGCCCATGTAGTGCATTCATTTTCATACTGTGTAAATGTACTGTATTATAAGTAGATATTGTGTTACAGGTTTCTGAAGTCTATAGTGACCCCCATTATGTCCGGTTTGTTGGAGAGTAACACCACACTTAGATGGACCTTTGAGAAGTTTTTTGAGACAGTCCAGTCACTTAGAGAGATGATCACCATCAAACTATTCAATTGTTCTTCAGGGTCCAACAACAAAATGTACATCAATAAAACTGATAGGTAGGAACACACACTTCTGTACCACCAACAAAATTAAATGGACAGTTCGACACAATCAATTAATAGAAATTAACACCACTATAGAAAGTTTCACTACAACTAATAGATATTATTGTTCAGTTCCTGAGCATTTTTTTGTATATTTCTAAAAATATTGCAACAGTTTAGGCAAACGTAATAGAATTTTTAGCTTTATCTTAAAGGTTTGCCAAGTGTCAGGAACTGATCGCCAAGGAGACAGAGATAGCGGCCAGTGAACAGCTGATTCTGTACCATAACAGAGAGATTAGTGAGGTTATTGACATGACAGCTGAGATTCAGAACTGGCCAAAGAATGTCCTTCACGGTCAGCTGTATCTGTACCAGAGAGAGAGGCTAGATCAACAGAGACTTAGTCTGCCTGAAATACGTAAGTCTGTAACACACACACACACACACACACACACACACACACCCTCTCACACACACACACACACAGAGGCTAGATCAACAGAGGCTTAGTCTGCCTGAAATACGTAAGTCTGTAATACATACAGAGAGAGAGAGAGGCTAGATCAACAGAGGCTTAGTCTGCCTAAAATACGTAAGTCTGGAACACCCCCCTCCCACCCCCCCACACACAGAGAGGCTAGATCAACAGAGACTGAGTCTGCCTGAAATATGTAAGTCTGTAATACATACAGAGAGAGAGACAGGCTAGATCAGCAGAGGCTTAGTCTGCCTGAAATAAGTAAGTCTGTAAATCACAGAGTGAGAGAGAGAGGGAGGGAAGAGAGAGAAAGGGGAGGGAAGGAGAGAGGGAGCAAAAGAGAGAGAGAGATAGTGGGGGAGGTAAAGAGAATCTAGATCAACAGAGGCTTAGTCTGCCTGTAATATTCATTAGTCTGTAATATATACATACAGAGAGAGAGGGAGAGGGGAGGGAAAGAGAGAGGGAGAACGAACCAACAGAGGTTTAGACTGCCTGAAATACAAGTCTGTAAAACAGAGAGAAAAAGAAAGAGAGAAAAGAGAAATTTCCCTTTTGATCAGATTTTGAAATAACCATGAATAAGACTGTCAAGTTGCAACATTTTGCAGTAGGCAAACAAATTTACTTGTATTGACACCCTGCTAGACTTGTTAAAATATCCACTAATTAAAATTTAGATTAATAAATCTATATTTCAAATTATACTGGTTGCGAAGAATAACAAGCCAAGAGGCAGTATTCATCAGTCTATATAATTGAGATCAAAATAATTGCTAAAATGATTTTATAAAAGGGATTTTTTGTCTCAGGGGCAAATTGATCTTTGGCAGGGCTGAGAAGAATGTTTTGTCTGTTGTTTAACGTAGGTCGCGGGTTTGCAGGCCTTTTAAAAATGTCCGAAAACATGCCATGAAAATTAGATATATGATTCCTCTACCTTTGTTTTACATTCTCTGAAAATTTTATAAAATTCGTCTGCATCGTTTTTATATAATTAAATGCCAAAGATGCCATTGTTGTAGTAACATTTTCGACTTTATTGTATTGAATTATGTAGGAAAAATGTCGATTTCGGCTCGTTTTCAGGCAAGATTTTTTTTTCAAAAAATATCATTAACATTTAAATGGTGCAGACGAAATTGTTCCACCTTTAGTGTCTTAAAATAGAATTGATTTGAAATAAATCTAGGTGAAAAAATTAATATGTCTTCGGGTTTGTTTTCTCGTAATTTATATGTAGACAATTGCTTTTATTCCGCAAAATTTAACATTTTTAAGAACTACGTCATAAAATATCGCGACGTCACGCTTGATGTCGTGAATATCGATCCGGTATACAGAGCAGAAAAACAAATTAAAATATTTTTAATTCACGTCTATATGCTTTCATATGACCCACAAATCGTATCATAATTCAATAGCAATGAAATGATTATTAGACATGTTTCTCTTTTAATATTCTTTGTACGTCTCATATTAGTGAAAATTATCTCAAGGGATGTTTGTTTGTTTGTTTGTTTGTATGTTGTTTAACGTCCCACTGTAAAATATTTCACTCATATAGAGACGCTTCCACTTGCCGGTGGAGAGTTGCAAATTTTGTCCTATACTCGGCACTTACGGCCATTGAGCAGTGAGGGATCTTTTTCGTGCCAGCACCTACTGCGACACGGGACCTCTGTTTATACGGTCTCACCCGAAGGACCGGTCTCCATGTCCAACAGTGGGATTCTCAGGGGACGTAAAACGACAATCAGTCCTTTAGTTTCCTTCTTTCAATGTATTTTCTTTATGTGTTGTTTTCTTACCGTATCTTTTCTGTTTGTTTTCTTTTCTTTTTCGTAGATAAGTATCCTACATTTGGCTGTGTATTTTTTCCAGCGTGCTGGCAGAAAACGGTTATGCTCTTATTCAATTATACATATGAAATGTTTTTATTTAGAACATTCAGCAATGTGCTCATACATGTAGCTACGATAACTTCTTAATGAATGAATTTCCGCCAAATATCGTCCCGGCTAAATACATTGTATTTTCAGTATATATTAAAAAAAAAGTGTTTTTATTTATTTTTACATACAGACAGGGGATAACTCAAAAAAATCTGAACTTGATTTTAAGATTATACATATAAGAACAGAAGAAAAAACCAAAAGAAAGAGACATTTTTAGAGGGGTAAATGGGACGAGAATCTAAAAATGAATTTTATCTGATGTAATTAACAGGCAGATTTTTTTTTTGGTTTCAAAAGACTTTCAATGTATATAACATTCGACTGGTTGGACATGGAAAGCAAAGAAGCGAATAAAATCTGTATATAACAGCATTGTACCAGTGGGCCAGAAAAGCTGAAACTTATGTGGAAGCATCCTGGGGTAGTGTAGATTTTAAATTGTTAAAATCATGACCCCCGGGGGTAGGGCGGGGCCACAATAGGGAATCCAAGTTTTACATTGAAAAATGTAGAAAAAATCTTTAAAAATCTTCTTCTCAAGAACCAGTGGGCCAGAAAAGCTGAAACTTATGTGGAAGCATCCTTGGGTAGTGTAGATTCTAAATTGTTAAAATCATGACCCCCGGGGGTAGGGCGGGGCCACAATAGGGAATCCAAGTTTTACATTGAAAAATGTAGAAAAAATCTTTAAAAATCTTCTTCTCAAGAACCAGTGGGCCAGAAAAGCTGAAACTTATGTGGAAGCATCCTGGGGTAGTGTAGATTCTAAATTGTTAAAATCATGACCCCCGGGGGTAGGGCGGGGCCACAATAGGGAATCCAAGTTTTACATTGAAATATGTAGAAAAAATCTTTAAAAATTTTCTTCTCAAGAACCACTGGGCCAGAAAAGCTGAAACTTATGTGGAAGCATCCTTGGGTAGTGTAGATTCTAAATTGTAAAAACCATGACCCCCAGGGGTAGGGCGGGGCCACAATAGGGAATCCAAGTTTTACATTGAAATATGTAGAAAATATCTTTAAAAATCTTCTTCTCAAGAACCAGTGGGCCAGAAAAGCTGAAACTTATGTGGAAGCATCCTGGGGTAGTGTAGATTTTAAATTGTTAAAATCATGACCCCCGGGGGTAGGGCGGGGCCACAATAGGGAATCCAAGTTTTACATTGAAAAATGTAGAAAAAATCTTTAAAAATCTTCTTCTCAAGAACCAGTGGGCCAGAAAAGCTGAAACTTATGTGGAAGCATCCTGGGGTAGTGTAGATTCTAAATTGTAAAAACCATGACCCCCAGGGGTAGGGCGGGGCCACAATAGGGAATCCAAGTTTTACATTGAAATATGTAGAAAATATCTTTAAAAATCTTCTTCTCAAGAACCAGTGGGCCAGAAAAGCTGAAACTTATGTGGAAGCATCCTGGGGTAGTGTAGATTCTAAATTGTAAAAACCATGACCCCCAGGGGTAGGGCGGGGCCAAAATAGGGAATCCAAGTTTTACATTGAAATATGTAGAAAATATCTTTAAAAATCTTCTTCTCAAGAACCAGTGGGCCAGAAAAGCTGAAACTTATGTGGAAGCATCCTTGGGTAGTGTAGATTCTAAATTGTTCAAATCATGACCCCTGGGGTAGGGCGGGGCCACAATAGGTATTACAAGGGGGAAATCAGGTGAAAAACAGCAGGGCCAAAGTTACTCAGGTGAGCGTTGTGGCCCATGGGCCCCTTGTTTTCTTTTTAAATCTTGGGTCGAGTCACCTTTTTCCTAATTTTGTATTCTAACATGTACTATATGCTATCTATAATGTAACCCTTTGTCTCTATAAGCTGTTTTTAAATATATCGTTTCGACTGATACATAGAAAGAGAGATTTTCTCGTTGTTTAACTCACTTCTTAAACTTCGCATGATTATTTATCTAAAGCATAAGAAAACATGAAATAATTTTGTACACATTCTTCTTCCGTTTCATGTTTCCATTTAATTTTCATGTGCCCCCGATTAATAAATATTTTGATTAAATCACCCGCATCTAAGGGCATCTTTATGACCTAAGGGTAAATTGTCGGTATTAGAATACAAAAATAGGAAAAAGGTGACTCGATCCCAGATATAAAGAGAAAAAAATGGAAAGGGGGAATCCATATCCCAAGTGCCTGTGTTTACTGACAGGAGGTCAGTGTCGCTCAAAAAATGTATTAGTTTATGTATCATAGTACCTTAGCAGTTTTTAATTTGTGATAAACCTTTAAATATTTTTTAAAATGTCCTCTTTAAAAATAAAGGTTAAACTTTTAATGTAATAGGTGTATTTGCGATTGTTTATATAATGATTTCTTTATTAATTAAACAAACTGTTAATTCAAATATGTTCAAAGGAAAAGAGGTCAGTTGAAACTTGTGCCCATATACTGTGTGATATCTAATCAATCGCAATTTCGCGGACCTTTCTGACAAGCCGAAAATTCCAAGCTCTGCGGAATGCGATTGATAACGCATAATGAAACGCTTTCTAATACTTCCAGTATTGGATTCGAATCGTAATAAGCCTTCATTATACCTGATAACTTCAGTTTGTTCTATAAACAATATTAAACTAAACTACCATTTCCAACAAAAGTTTTATATAAATATTGTATCGACTATTCAAATCGTAAAAAGCCTATATTATTTGTGATAAGTTGTGCCTTAAATAATATTGTAACAATAAAATACCAATTCCAACAAAAGTTATAGCTAGATAATGATGTACTGAAATTTCTTTTTCATTGTGAAACCCAGTTTTAATGACGTCAGCAAACCCGCGACCTACGTTAAGTCATGTCACTGTGGTACACAGATAGTTAAGACATCAGTATAGGGGTTCAGTTTCAAACAAAACTGGTAAGCATGCAAGCTTCTATGGGAAGAGTATTTTTAGGTCACCTGAGTCACTCAGGTGACCTATTGCTATCTGTTTTCGTCCGTCATCGTGCGTCGTCCGTCGTGCGTTAACTTTTGAACATTTTTAACTTCTTCTCTAGAACCGCTCAACCAATTTCAACCAAATTTGGTATATAGCATCTATAGGTGAAGGGGAACAAAAATTTTGAATTTCATGGTCCCTGCCCCCCTGGGGCCTGAGGGGTGGTGCTAAAACCACCAAAAATAATGCAATCTTTAAAAATCTTCTTCTTTACTCCTGGACATCAAGCAGTCAAACTGTTGGCATCATTGTAATAAGCATTGAGCCCTCTACCAAAATTGTGAAATTCATGGCCCCAGGGTCAGGGGTTCTGGCCCCAGGGTGGGGCTATATAGATCATATAGTGAAAGTGCATTATTTCTTTGAAAATCTTCTTCTCTGCTCCTGGGTATTAAATAAAGTTACTAAGTACATAGTTATGATGAGCAAGAGTGCCTCTTCCAAAATTGTGAAATTCATGGCCACAGGGTCAGGGGTTCTGGTGTTAGGGCGTGGCTCTATAGATTATATAGTGAAAATGCATTAATTCTTTGAAAATCTTCTTCTCTGCTCCTGGGTATTAAATAAAGGAACTAAGTACATAGTTATGATGAGCAAGAGTGCCTCTTCCAAAATTGTGAAATTCATGGCCCCAGGGTCAGGGGTTCTGGTGTTAGGGCGTGGCTCTATAGATTATATAGTGAAAATGCATTAATTCTTTGAAAATCTTCTTCTCTGCTCCTGGGTATTAAATAAAGGAACTAAGTACATAGTTATGATGAGCAAGAGTGCCTCTTCCAAAATTGTGAAATTCATGGCCCCAGGGTCAGGGGTTCTGGTGTTAGGGCATGGCTCTATAGATTACTGTAGATTCCTTATTTTAAGCGAGTACTTAATATCGCGAAATGGTCCAAACGCGTCAAATCGCAAGAACAATAATTCGCGAATGTGTGATTTATCTAGAGATTTAACATACATTAAAGCACCATAAAAATAAAAGCGAGTAATTTTATTTTGCGAGTGGTGTTTCTCGTGTAATTACGCGATAATTTATTCCTCGCGTATATTTAGGAATCTACAGTATATTGTGAAAATGCATTAATTCTTTGAAAATCTTTTTCTCTGCTCCTGGGTATTAAATAAAAGAACTAAGTACATAGTAATGATGAGAAAGAGTGCCTCTTCCAAAATTGTGAAATTCATGGCCCCAGGGTCAGGGGTTCTGGTGTTAGGGCGGGGCTCTATAGATTATAGTGAAAAAGCATTAATTCTTTGAAAATCTTCTTCTCTGCTCCTGGGTATTAATTAAAAGAACTAAGTACATAGTTATGATGAGCAAGATTGCATCTTCCAAAATTGTGAAATTCATGGCCCCAGGGTCAGGGGTTCTGGTGTTAGGGCGGGGCTCTATAGATTAATACCCAGGAGCAGAGGAGAAGATTTTCAAAGAAATAATGCATTTTCACTATATAGTTGATAGAGCCCCGCCCCAACACCAGAACCCCTGACCCTGGGGCCATGAATTTCACAATTTTGGAAGAGGCACTCTTGCTCATTATAACTATGTACTTAGTTACTTTATTAAATATCCAGAAGCAGAGAGGAAGATTTTCAATGAATTAATGCTTTTTCACTACATAATCAATCGCGTAAAATAAGGAATCTACAGTAATCTATAGAGCCATGCCCTAACACCAGAACCCCTGACCCTGGGGCCATGAATTTCACAATTTTGAAAAGGCACTTTTGCTCATCATACCTATGTACTTATCAAAGGTGATAAACTAAGTACATAGTTATGATGAGGAGGTGGGCCTCTTCCAGAATTGTGAAAGCCATGGCCCCTGGGTCAGGGGTTCTGGTGTTAGGGTGGGGCTCTATTGATTATATAGTGAAAATGCTTTAATTCTTTGAAAATCTTCTTCTCTGCTCCTGGGTATTAAATAAAGTTACTAAGTACATAGTTATGATGAGAAAGATTGCCTCTTCCAAAATTGTGAAATTCATGGCCCCAGGGTCAGGGGTTCTGGTGTTAGGGCGGGGCTCTATTGATTATATAGTGAAAATGCATTGATTCTTTGAAAATCTTCTTCTCTGCTACTGGAAACTATTTAAACAAACTAAGTGCATGGTTATGATGCATAAGGATGCCTTTTCAAAAATTGTGAATTTCATGGCCCCAGGGTCAGGGGTTCTGGTGTTAGGGTGGGGCTCTATTGATTATATAGTGAAAATGCATTGATTCTTTGAAAATCTTATTCTCTGCTACTGGAGATTATTTAAACAAACTAAGTGCATGATTATGATAGACAAGGATGCCTCTTCCAAAATTTTTAAATATATGGCCTCAGTTTTTGGGGTTCTTGAGGAGGGGGGGGGGGCTCTATTGATTATATAGTGAAAAAGCATTAATTCTATTAATTAATCATTAATTAATCCTGTCTGCTCCTTAGTGTTGAGTTGATAAATAAATTGCCTAGCTATGATGAAAATGGGAGCTTTGAACAGAATTTTTAAATCTTGTGGTCCTAGGGTCAGGGGTTCTGGCATAAGGAGGGGGGGGGGGTTTGATAATATAGAGGAAAAATGTTAATTCTTTGAAGTCCATAGTTATGATGATGAGGGTAACTCTTCCAAATTTGTAAATTTCTTGACCCTTGGTCTTGGGTTCTTGTGTTAGGGTAAGGCTTTGTTGAATCTGTAGTGAAAATGCATTGTACCTGTGAAATTCTTCTCTGCTTCTGGGTATATCGGAAGCAAACTGAGGAAAAGTTTAAATGATATGAGTAAGTGTATTTCTACCAGATTTTTAAACATCTGGACCATTTGTCTAAGCATTCTGGTCCTGGGCAGGGCTCTATTAATTTGTATTCTACTGAGAGAAGTTATTCCCCTTTTCCATTCACCTTTGATAATTAATCACTGTAAATAATGTAATTGAAAGGTTAATAGAATAAGATAATTATGCAAGAATGTTTATCGTATAATGAAAAAGTACTTTCTTAGTTTTAATAATCAGGTAGACCTGTAATTAATAGATAAATAAAAATGAGACAAAAATAACTTATCTTATTAAAAGTTCTTCAAAGACCATAAGAGAGGTCAGTGCTAGAGGTCTTAATATGGGTTTAAAAATAGTACAGAAGCACTAATAGTTTGTCAATAGTCTGCATGGTGATAGTGTTAAGTGGGGGACAGATTAGAACTTAATTCATGAGTTGATACTGAATACTAGACTAATTATTTTGTTGATCCTGATCTTCCTACTTCTCTTGCTTTAGGGCACATTGCTTCATCTATCAGTGTATTTAACTTCGAAATTGTTGTATTATACTCAGGTAACCGTTAAGGCCCATGGGCCTCTTGTTTGTTCAAATCATGGCATATTCCATTATCATGATTTTATTAGGGATAATTATATATATTGTTTAGATGTAGACAACATTTGCATATGCTTATCTGTTTTGAGGACTGATGAATAGGTAAAGTCTACCTATAAGCTTTTCAAAACTCTTCTTAAAAACTGTTGTACTTTGTGAAAAAAATTCTTGAAAATTATATGAATGGAATACTGTAAACCAACTTTTATTTGTGTGCGAGAAATTTTTGCGAGGTTCGCGAGAGCCTCGTCATCGCGCATATTTCTCGCCGTGAACTGGTCCTTAAAGTCTCTCTTTCTATTAACAACAGATCAAAAAAAGGCTTGATCGCGAAAATTAATCGTCGCAAACTAGTTTATCCCCGGTAAATCGCGAAATAAAGTCGTCGCGAATAAAAGTTGGTTTACAGTAATTCTTTTAAAATGAGTAATTTTTTTTGGAGAATGCTAGTGCAGTACTTTATGACAAATATGTAGATAAATATTGAGTTAGCTATCTGACAGGTTTCTCAACATTCCACATGTTTATAAATACCATCTTTATGTGGGCCGGATCGTATTATTTATAAGTTCATATAGAGGGTGGACATGCATACATACTAATGTCAAAGAATCAATTTATATGTATATATATAGATATAGCATTGAGTAAATTTAGAACTTTGTCAATGTTCAAGAAATTTCTGTTGTCATTAATTATTGCTGGGTGTACTTGTTTCCCGCCTAAATTTACTGTGGCTTCGATGTCTGATTCTTTAAAGTGTTTTTTTTTAAAAGTACCTTAGAACTCCTACACCCTGTCGTAATCAGATAAATGTTATCTAACACTTCATCTGAATAAGGAGTGTTTTAATGACTCCATGGTTTCATGGTCAAATGTTTTCTGTACATGTGTACTTGGATATCTTGATATGAGTTACAGCAAAAGCATTACTACAGCAGAGGCAATGGGCTACATGTGCTGAAGCTGACTCTCAAAATCCTACTGTTAGATTAAAAAGTATTAAAAACAGGGGGAACATGTCTGCAATTCCACTAGTTACATGTTTAAAGGAGAATTGATTTTTAAATGATCAAAAAAAAAAAAATAATAATAATGATAATAAAAAAATAAAAAAAAAAAAAATAAAAAAAAAAAATAATGGAATTATGGTCATTGTTTTGGATGGTAAATGTTTTCAGATTTCATTGGTCACCCTTACGCACATCAAAATTAGGTTCCATCAAAACATGACAAAGCAGTAAAACATTGATTGCATGCAATTATTGAACCTCACAAATATAAATAAAGTTCACAGTGTACCCCCTTCCATAACCCATCATTATATAAATAAGATTTATTTTTATAAAATTTGATGAAAAAAAATTCAAGAAAAAGAAAACCAGAATTTTGGAATCTTGGATTTGAATGTTAATAGCAGAAAATCTTTAATATGAAAAAAATACCATGCATATACACCATCAAACTTGTGTTATGAGGTTCATGATTATTAATCAGAGGGTTCAAAAAATTATATACCCCCCTTTCACCACTGCATTGTACACATTTGGGAGTTTATTTTTATCCCCCTGTTCAAATGTCTGTTTGTCTGTTCATATTATGTTTGTAGATTCACATGTTGTGATTTGAAACAGAGATCCCTAAACCTACCCAGGGGTAATGGTCATTGTTATCCTGTCCAACCTATCCAAGATTCCTAAAACTAAACAAGGGTAGTGGTCATTGTTTTCCTGTCCAACCTATCCCAGATCTCTAAAACTATAACCAGGGGTAGTGGTCATTGATATCCTGTCCAACCTATCCCAGATATCTTAAACTATAACCAGGGGCAGTGGTCATTGTTTTCCTGTCCAACCTATCCCAGATCTCTAAAACTATAACCAGGGGTAGTGGTCATTGTTTTCCTGTCCAACCTATCCCAGATCTCTAAAACTATAACCAGGGGTAGTGGTCATTGTTTTCCTGTCCAACCTATCCCTGATCTCTAAAACTATAACCAGGGGAAGTGGTCATTGATATCCTGTCCAACCTATCCAAGATCTCTAAATCTATAACCAGGGGTAGTGGTCATTGTTTTCCTGTCCAACCTATCCCAGATCTCTAAAACTATAACCAGGGGTAGTGGTCATTGTTTTCCTGTCCAACCTATCCCAGATCTCTAAAACTATAACCAGGGGTAGTGGTCATTGTTATCCTGTCCAACCTATCCCAGATCTCTAAAACTATAAGCAGGGGAAGTGGTCATTGATATCCTGTCCAACCTATCCCAGATCTCTAAAACTATAACCAGGGGTATTGGTCATTGTTTTCCTGTCCAACCTATCCCAGATCTCTAAAACTATAACCAGGGGTATTGGTCATTGTTATCCTGTCCAACCTATCCCAGATCTCTAAAACTATAACCAGGGGTAGTGGTCATTGATATCCTGTCCAACCTATCCCAGATCTCTAAAACTATAAACAGGGGTAGTGGTCATTGATATCCTGTTCAACCTATCCCAGATCTCTAAAACTATAACCAGGGGAAGTGGTCATTGCTATCCTGTACAACCTATGAGTAAAGTTTGATAGACCTATCAAACAAACCAGATTTTTTTTTTGTTTGAAACCAACATGAAACAAGCATGACTGGCCAGTAGGTGCAAATTGGAAATGTGCCTCATTCTTTATAGGGTTGGGGATACAAATATTGATATTATAATCAAAAATTGGCAAATCTTGTGAATACTGAATTTTTTCCTAGATAATCTGCAGTACTTTCAACCTTGTTCATGGTGAATGTCATATTTATAAACTGTTGATTTACACAGCATAACAAAGTATCATCTGCCAAATGTTCAGCAAATGAAGGGGCTACACCCCACCTGTATGTAGGCATATGTTAGATGTGAACTTGACATGTCAGGGCCAAGTCATTTTATACCTAGTAGTAAAAACTAATGGTTGAAGCTTGTTTAATATTTGATGTGAATCATTTATCAACAGCAGCTGCATGCATGGCACTTTAATAGAATTAATATAATAATAGTAAAAAAAAACAAAAAAACTTGAATTAATTCTGGAATTTAAATGAACTTGATATGTAATGTGTAATGTAATGATCAATAGATATTCTGACTAATTTATTCTCTAGCATAACAATATTCCTTTTCAATGGAAAATGAATACAAGTGTTTTGATTTTGGAGAGAGATAGATCAGACATATTTTATGCATTGTTTACATTATATGAAATATGATTTAACATATGAATATACTTGACACTACTCAGAAAAGTGTGTACATTTGCCATCTGCTGGGGGATTGAAAACTTACTATCTGATATAATTACACGACTGTGTAAATGTAGGAATTGCTGCAGTCAGATTTTTTGTAAATTATTATGTCTGGAGCTTAGTTATATATTGTAGATAATGCAGTAGTTAAGTAATTATTACACTACAATTTCTCCATGTGTACAGTTTTATGCATTCAGTGTAAATATTTAAATAGTCTGATCAATTGAATTATTAAGGACATACTTTTTCTGCATTCAGGCTTGAATTACTATTGGCATTAGGAATGGTTTGTTTTCTTTGTAGCACCCATTCCTCAATTCTTCAGCAGTAACCCTATTTCCTACGACAAGGATGCCTACGTGGCACACAAGACGAGCGCCATTGCTCACCTAACTGTACAGTACGTGACTCTGTCTATACAGGAACAAGAACTCATGCAGCTGGCGGAAATATCGCTGAGGTAACCCAACTGACCCAGAGTTCTAAAAAACCTGGCCGTGTTTAGAAAAAGAAATTATATTTGTCATGTTTGTTGTGGGAAAATAAAACCAATGTGACATATTGCACAGTCAACTGAATCCAATAGCTGATTGTCACGATATTAATCAGCAACAAAATTTTAGCAAAAAGAAAAGATTGTATTATTGTTATCATAGTATACATGCTTTTATGTGATTTTTGTTGCATCAGATAAAATTAAATATTGTTGTCGATAATTAAGTTCACAAACTACTCAGTACATGTCTGAAGCATATTACTCAGATTTATAATTGACCTTTGGTGCTCAGTTGATGTAATTGAGAGTTTTCTTTGTTAGCTGTCTAGGTCAGAGACAAAAAGGATCTTGTGCTTATCAATGTGTAACAGGGTTATTCATAAAACAGACAGAATTGCCTCTGAAAAAAATGTTTTTTGATAACAATGGAGGTTTTTATTTTCTTGAAATCCTTGACTGATGAAAGGGCCTTTATCTCAATGAGATATGCACTTCCGCTAACAATGGTAAAAAGCCCACTTGTTATAATAGTCTTATCATCTAATTTCTTTCAGTGCCATTATTTGTGTTTTTTAAAAACTAACCAACTGTTGGGAAAAAAAATGTAATCTCAAATGGCAGCTATCGGTTTTTTGTGACATGTCAGTAAACTACCTACAAATTGAATTCCCCATTTGTTCAGATACCATAAGCTTTTGGTGTATTTTTTGCTTCATTAATTCAGAAATATTATTTGAGTAGAAACAAACTTACGTTCATTATCCAATAGTATTCTAAAACAATATCCTTTGTACTGTAACACAATGTAGTTTTGATGACAAAACAGAGGCGCAATTCCAGGAGCACTTCCAGGGCGGAAGTGGCCATCCGGAATTGATGGCTTCCCCCCAACTTCTAGATTTCGATCATTTTTGATTTGGAACAGAAATATTGTTGCAATTTATACTTAATTGCTTTATCTTGCCTAAATGCATGAAGTACTAAAAGAAGTATATATCTTTCACAATAATAAATATCATGTATTTAAGTTAAATACTCCAAACAAAGACTTGCAGTAATATTGGGTGGGGATCAACAGTGGTGGATCAAAGGGACAATAATTATTACTTAAACAAAAAAAAAAAGAAGATTATAAATGATTAAAAAGAGGAAAAGCAAAAGCATACAAGCTTGCAAATCAATGGATAAAAAAATAAATTCGATTTTTAATATTTTATCAGAGACTACATATTCCGTTTGACCAGCCACATTAACAATGCGATTCCAGACATGATGCGGTTACTTGAGGAACACAGTAAGAGACAGAACATGTACTACGCGACATACACTTCCTTCATCGGACACCTGGACGTTCTTCTTCCTCTGCTAAGGGAGAATCAGGAAATGGCAGCCATTGTTAGGGATAAATACCAGAGGATACAGAACATAGTGTCAGATATTAATCCAAGAGAGGTGCTGAAAAAGGTGAGGAGAAGACCTGGCAGAGAAATTGGGTCAGGAAAAGTTAGCCATGTGTAGGAGGGGGAGATGACCCTGCAATGGAGCTAAGACAAATACCATTTTTATTAGCTCACCTGAGCTGAAAGCTCGAGTTTTTCTGATCACATTTTTTATGGCATCCGTCTGTACAACTGTCTGTCTGTAAACTTTTGACATTTTTGACTTCTTCTCAAGAACCAATGGGGCAATTTCAATCAAACTTGCCACAAAGCGTCCTTGGCTAAAGGGAATTCAAGTTTATTCAAAACACAGGGCTACACCCTCTTTTAAAGGGAGATAATGAAGAATTTTTGAAAATACAATGTATGGTGACTTTTTTTTTTAAAAATCTTCTTGTCAAGAACCACTGGGCCAGAAAAGATGAAACTTATGTGAATTATTAAAGCTTTATTACACAGTGTAGATTCAATTTTTTTTCAAATCATGACCCCTGGGGTTAGAGCGAGGCAACTATAGGAGATCAAATTTTTACAAAGGAATAGATAAGGAAAAAATCTTTATAAAAATCTTTTTTCAAGAACAGCAGAGCTATGATTAGTCATATTGATATGGAAGCATCCTCACATAATCCTGGGCTAGTCATTTTAAGACTCGGGCTAGCTAATTTAAATATAACAATAGTCCATCAGACTAGCAGAACAGAAAAAAAAATTATTGTCAGTTTACTTTCTCATTTATATGTAGACTGATTGTCTCTTTTGACTGAGAGTTTCTGTCACCAAAGCGTTTGAAACTTTAACTTGTTTTGTTTTCATTTTGTATGCAAAATTATTGGGCTGGTTAGTTTGAGGTATGGGGTAGTAATTTTTTACTAATCAGTAACCCCTAGGCTAGTGGGCTTTCCAGGAAAATTTCAACCCCTGCTCAGTAATGTAGATTGAAGTTTTTTAGGTAATGACCCCAGGGGGTAGGGTGGGACCACAATAGGTGATCAAAGTTTACATAGGAATATACATTAGGGAAAAAATCTGATGAAAAAGAACAGAAGGGCCATCCATAGTGATGTAAGTGAGCATTGTGGGTCATGGGAATCTTGTTAGAATTTGAACAAGGCATGTGTGTTTTATCACATCTCTAGTAGTTAATCTTTAATGGTCTTTTTAATATATTCGATCAGTGCATATTATCTATTCAAGATATATTACTAAAGTCAGGTACTCTTCACACAATTGCTCCGAAGAAAATAGTTCCATTCATGATCAGCAGATACAACATTACACCAAATGTTAAGAATAATGATGTATATTTAATACCTTTAAGTAAACAAAATTAATGTAAAAAGATTTTAAGAAAATCACTTTTTCCCCGGAGCAAATAAAAAGTTTTCATATTCCTACGCTCGCTGCCTCCTCAGTCTTTTTCACGAAAATATATAGGTCATACTTCGATTGATAATGATAACTCTTTTCACCAATTATATTACTGTCATGATTATTGTTCGTTAATTGCCGTATATTTCTTTTGAGTGAGAATGTTAATCATTAACTGTGTTTTTTTTTCTCTCTTTTTTTTAAATAACGGAATGGTTATTTTGGTTAAACAGCTGCTATCGTAACTTCTCTGCACAGCAACGTGATATTCCGAACTCGTCGGAAAGGATCTTCGCACGTGTGTAGACCTAGGCTGTTTGGTCTTGCAAGCACAGGTGTGTGCACCGTTCGCTAGTGACGCTAAGATCATATACATGTAGATTTTCTACAGACATGAAGAAGTTTAGAACTATACACCAGTTTCATAACAAGTGCAATTTTTTTTACTCAAGCCCTAGACTGGGCTAGAGGGGCTGAGTTGTCTGTTTAAAACGATGCGAGGTCATCGATCTACTCACTTTAAAAACACGAAATATACTATTTTTATAAATAAAAACATTTCTAGAAACAAAAATGAAGTTTATCTTCAAAACATCTGCATATTCAAAATCTAATGTCGGATTCTATTCAATGACGAAGGAATATTCAGTGATGCTCCACAGCCGCAACCGACCTCGCGCTTTCCTTTGCGTTTAACAAAGGCCGTCTCTGGACGAGTTCACTGATTACTCTAAAAGGTGACAGGTTGTCCCATCTTTAACATCTGCCTTTACTTTGAGTGATTGTACTTTAATAGCACAAAATTAAAAAATAAATTAAATTTATACTTGATAGATCTATAGTTTTGCTATTTAAAAAATTGGGCTGATCTTTGATAATCCATAACGTCTTGGACTTGTTTACAGAAGATTCTATAATTGGAAATTTAGATGGTACATATGTAGCACAGGCCCATAGTCCGCAGGATTTTTTTGGAGCCCCCCCCCCCCCCCCTTCACTTTGAAAACGTTGCTATAGGCCTGTAACATGCTGTTTGGATTAAATATTCCTGAAAATGAGTGAGGTGTTAATTAAATAAGTTTTTTAAATTATACTATTAATTATATTTAGTCTATGTTCTATGTGAAATTAAATCTATTTTTTAGGCATGTGCAACTTTGTGATAAAGTCACTTCATGCATGTAACGTTATATGTACATGCAGTTTGTTTCCTAGTACATGCATATTTTTATTCAACAAAAGATGTTGAAACTCAGTAGCCTAAATATTATGTCACTTTAGGATATATATGGCACTTTTATAGTTGACTTTCTACAGCTTGAGTATCAATTTGTCAGTAAATACTTGTTTTTTATTAGAAATCATCTGAGCACAATGAAAATTCGAATAAATTAAAAGTCGAATATCTTGGATATGGGGTAACCCATATCTATTCTTGTATAATCTTAACATAAAACTGAATCTCACTATTGCTAGATTTCTCAAATTTCATTTACGTCCATTGTGAAAACATATTCAGATTTAAAACAGATTTTGATTTGTTTGCAGAATTCTGATTATATTGTCCGTTTTTGAATTGTAGGCTGAGAATCGATCAGAGGAATGTAAGGTGTACATGGACGTTCTGATGAACAAGATCTACGAGCAGGAGAAGGAAGCCATTAGTCACTGTGTAGGCTGTATGGAGGAAGAAAACTGGTTTGTACTTATTCAAAGTTAGGAGCTCGGAGAACCTGGTCTGCAAGTTAAGATGAGTGATTTTTGAGACAGTTATAGTATACAGGGAGTCAGCAAGATTCCAGTTCCCCAAGAATAAGCCTATTTCCTGAGGCGAAACTTTTTATGGTGATTCTCAGGGAATCGACAAAATATATCGATTTACTCAGAGATATTGAAAAATGAGTAGAGTTATAAGAATTCTATTTATAGTACAGTTACTATGATTCCCCTCAAATAACTGGAAACACACGGATATTATTCTAGCAAATTATTCAAATGTGACATCTGAACCAAATTAATACATTGTCGGGTGAATCATGAAATAGACGTGTACTGTACATTGTAGAATTTGACTCATAAATGACTCATGAAGATTGATCTTGATGAGTCATATATTATTATGTTGATTTTACTGTGGATGACTGCGATTAATAACAAAGAAAAAAAAAAGACTGTCAGAATCAGTGTTGCCTAATTGATTCTGTTAAAAACCATGAACCACAGTAGAAGTATAAATGAAGCCATTAAAGGCATCAAAAAAAAAAATCCAAGAACTTTGTCAATAATAAAAAACAATGTGGTAACATCTACAATAGTTAGTATTGGTTTGATTTTAAGAAGTATGTAGACCTTTTCAATGCTGGAGAAATTATAGAAAGGATGTGAAACAAAGTGACAGTTTGTTATATTGTTTAAAATAAAAAAAAAAATCCTTGAATGTTAGAAAGAAAACAATGTTTCAAACTAGTTGAGAATAATTCTCAAGTTTTATTTGTTAAAAAATTTAATTTGAATACAACTTACCATTCCCAGCACGCAGAAAGCTGAACATCTGTGTAGGAAGATAGAGGAGATATCGACAGCCTTCACCAAAGACAGAAAACAGAAGACACTGTGTTCCGAGGAGGAATACGTCCACGAGGCAGACAGGTAGCACCTTAAACACCTGTAATGTAGACGGGGGGATTATTATAACTCTATTGAGAATACTCGAATTTGATTGGCCTATGAGGAAACGAATAACCCAAAAATCCTCTAATTGGCCAGGCCCACTTGCTGACCTGACATGACCTCAGCCACTACAAAGCCTCGGTCGGGTCAGGTCATCTCATGGCCCAGGTCTTGGGTCCTAGTTTCACCATGTTGACTTCATAAGGGATAATTAATTTGTACAATAATGAATATATTGCTACACATGAATGATTGTTGAGATTAAAAATAAGTTTGATCTGTTGCGTTACTTGAATACCTAGCTTACTCTGACCTAATTAATTACCTGTAATTACCTGAACTTTGACCCTGTTACAGAATCCGGATACAGGACCTGTGCGTACAGCTGGTCTCCCTACTACAAGGCCACTGCCTGAGGAATCTCTCCAGAACGTACAGTGTATTTGGCAAACAGATTGGGTAAGTTATGGTCAAAGGGAAATAACTTCAAGAAATATTAGGATCAACTAAGATAAAAACTTTACTAGACTTTTTCAATGCATATAATGTTAATAATTTTTTTTATGTTACTACATGTAACACTTTTAGATTGCTGCTGAAGAATGTTCAGAGAACAAAGAAGGTGGAGCAGAATATCGCCTCTGTCAGTGATTGTCGTGAGAAGCTCAGTAATCGCATCGACAAGGTAAAAATGATACAGATTTATACACAGTATTCAAGTCATGTATCACTATAAATAATCATTATTTCACATTACTTTAAAGACTGATTTGCATTTTTTCATCTTATTTGACTTTGAGGGATGTAAAAAAAATATATATATACACACACAAATCATTTTTCACTCGGTGCATTGACTGGTACAATTAGAAAATTAACTTGAACTGTTGATTTCTGTAAAGAAGAACTTGTCTATCCTCAGATGGACAGAGAATGTTTGTCGTTAGCTGAACAAGCCAAGGAGGGAATGAGAACACATATCAAAGGGTTTTCCCTCCCTGTTCAGTGGCAGGCATTGTCAGGGAAGCCACTGAGTCCCCGCCCAATGTCACAAGACCCAGCATTCAGAGACAGTGGTTTAGGAGCAAGTGGGGTTCAGTCCAGTATGTCCTCTAGCAGTTTAGGAGCCAGACTTTCAAAGAAGTATGTAGATTTAAACTTCCATTTTTCCTTGATTTAAAAAAATTAAAATAATTACATCGTACAGCTCTAGTTCAGAATACATTTTTTTTAGCTCACCTTAGCTGAAAGCTCAAGGGAGATTTTCTGATTACCTATTCATCTGTCTGTCCGTTTATAAACTTTTCACATTTTCAACTTCTCCTCAAGAACCACTGGGCCAATTGTAACCAAAGTTAGTACAAAGCATCCTTGGGTGAAGGGGATTTTAAATTGATAAAATGAAGGGCCAAGCCCCTTTCCAAGGGGAGATACTCAAGAAAAGACAAAAATATGATGGGGTCATTAAAAAATCTTCTTTTCCAAAACCTCTGGGCCAGAAAAGGTGAAACTTATGTGAAAGCTTAGTTTCTAAATTGCTCAAATCATGGCCCCCGGTGCACTGGGCATAGGATGGGGCCACAATAGAGAACCAAAGTTTTACATTGAAATATATACAAGTAACTCGAGATACCTCGAAGTCCGCGGGACTGAGGAAAAATTTTAAGAGATCAAGAGTTTGAGTTTTCAAGAGTCTGGAATTTTCCGTGTTGGTTGACAGGGTTTAAAATTAATCTTACTGGATGTAATGATTTTATTCATTTCCATGCTGTGCTGACCTTTCACAGGTGGTTTTTATAAAACAATGATACTTCTTTGTATTTATAGGTGAATATTTCTTATACTGAATAAAGCAAAAAATGTATATCATCATGTCATATTTATTTATTTTTTCTATGTAGTACAAACATCATACTACGCATTCGTTACATGAAAACAACATTTTATAGCATTGTATGTAGCATTGACTACTGTATGTATACTTAAAAAAGCGGGCTTCATATTTTAGCGGCTTTGGCGCAGACAATGATGCGCTAATTTATGAATACTGCTAAGAAATTATTTATATATACAATACACGGCACAGACATGTGTAGCGCTAAGTCATGATTAAGCCAACACCTCCACACCCAGTGATTGTGCTAAATATTGAAAATGCCAATTTATGTACACGTACAGTATTTGTACATGTTGATACCAAACATGATCATCGAATGCAGTTCTGTAAGTATTTATTCTTCAATAGTTGTCATATTGAAATCGATGCTGCTATGCATAGTTTCTGCATTTTTATTATTCATTTAACTTTGATACCGATTTAAAATTAGTGTCGCGTCTTGTAATCAATTTCTACTTTTTACTGCATCTCTAGATTATTGTAAAACAGTTGATGTTAATTATTGTAAGAGCTAGCAGACAGGCAAAATATGATTAATAATCAATCATTTATCACCTTGCAGTATAAGTGACACCTGAATAAACATCCCGTCCCTCTTCTGCCTCGGGCCATTTAAATGTCCAGGTAAAGGTGTTAATTATGTAACGCTTGTGTACACATAGCCACTTCGAGGTATAGAGGGTAAATTTCAATAGAATATGCATGGCGAGAATGCATTTTGACTTCGAGGGATCAAGAGTTTCGAGAGATTGAGAGTTCAAGAAATCAAGAGTAAATTTGCTTAGTTATATAGGGGGAAAATTTGGAACCGGAGACTCACTTTGAGCAATCAAGAAATTCGAGAGATCGAAGTTCGAGCCATCAAGAGTTACCTGTATTGGAAAAAAATCAATAAAAATTTTCTCATCAGAACCACTGGGCCAGAAAAAGGTAAAACTGATGTGGAAACCTCCTGAGATAGGGTAGATTCTAAATTGTTCAATTCATGCCCCTGGGGGTAGGGTGGGGCCATAATAGGGAATCAAAGTTTTACATTAACATCAATAGGAAAAATCTTTTAAAAATCTCAAGAGCCACTGGGCCAGAAAAACTGAAACTTATGTGGAAGTTTCCTGAGGTAGTGTGGTAGGGTAGATTCTAAATAGTTCAAAGCTTGGCCCTGGGGGTTATGGTGGGACCACATTAAGGAATCAAAGTTTTATTTTGAAATACATAAGAAAAATCTTTTAAAATCTTCTTCTCAATAACCATGGGCCAGAAAAAGTAAAAGTCACAAGTAAGCTTCTGAGGTTTTGTAGATTTTAAATTCTTCAATTCATGCCCCTAGGGGTAGGGTGGGACCACAATAGGGAATCAAAATTTTACATTGAAATACATAGGAAAAATCTTTAAATCTTCTTCTCAAGTACCACTGGGCCAGAAAAGGTGAAACTGAAGTGAAAGCTTTCTGTGGTAGTGTAGACTCTAAATTGTTCAAATCATGGCCACTGGGGGTAGGGTGTGGCCACAATAGGGAATCAAAGTATTACAGGGGGAAAATCTCATAAGAACAGCAGGGCCAAAGTGACTCAGGTGAGCGTTGTGGCCCATGGGCCTCTTGTTGTTTTACACAGTGCTTTTTTAATTTCTGTTTTCTTCTGCAAAATTGGAAATTCACATATTAGGTAGATACTTTTTTCTTTCAACTTGCATTAGACTAACTGTACGATATCCTTTCGATGACATACCATAACACACCGTATATAGAAAGAAAAAAAAAAACGATTCATGTAGCCAAGGGTGTTTTCCTGGAGGACAACCTCTGTTGTGTAAAAATATGTAAAGTTTATATGGAATATATAGTGAAATGAAAAAAAAAAATCTCATTTTTACGCTGTGTATATAAAAAGTTTTTTTTTTAAAAATGTTTAGTTACATTGCGGTTGTCCTCCAGGAGATCACCCTTGGCTATATGAACCCGGAATTCTTTATACATTTTATTACATTTTGGCTGAGCAGTTGTAGAAGTGCAGAAGAAGTGTAGAAGAAGTGTAGAAGAATATTGGAACACAATGTATTTCAAAGAGCCCTATGTTAAATTATTTTGGGCTTTTCCTTCCAGAATGGATGATCTGAATATTAAAAGCTTTGAAGTTAAAGAAGAGGTGGAGAAAAACCAAAAGTCTCTAGAGGAATCAGACAGAATGTTGGCTTATGGGTAAATTATGAAATTTTATGCAAGCTGATGGCAGCTTCATTAGTAAATTAGTTTATATTTCAAAATTTTAAGGAATTGTAGACATACCTTTTTTTGCAAGAGGTTAATTACCCTGTAACAAACTTTCCATGTGATATTGTATTGAATAAATGAGGATAGCATCCTGTAACTTAGATATAATATTTTATACAGGGTTTGAAACTAACATTTGCAGGACTTTAGTCAGACTAGTGCTTCTTTTACTAGTCAGCATATGAATTATGATCGAGTCCATAAAAAACCCCCAATGTTTTGTAACAACTAATTTTTAAAAAAACATTAAAATGTACTTAACACTTTTTTGAAAAAAACAAAACAAAGCATTTATGTCAAGTGTTTTATTCCACAGATTCATTGAAATCTCGCAATCAGGAAGTATGATCATATTCCTGATCATTCTTTTTCTCTACATTACATCCAAAACATCTGACATCTTTGTTTTTTTGTGTCATACAAAATCATGATTGCTAAAACGTTGAACTTCATATTAATCAATTGTAAAATGACTCGGAATTACTTAACTACATGCCAAGAAGCTAGAAAGCTAAAAATACTTGCAGGGTTTTCCAGTAAAAGTTGTTAAAAATTGGACACCAGTAATTTATTTAAATTGTTTTCTAGAGATTTTTATTGGTCTGTTCTGACTAATTAGCCACAGATTTTATTAGTCCAGGTGAAAATGTATTAGACTTGTTTGAGACTAATGGACTAACGACAGTGTCGAACCCTGTCATATGTACACATTTAAGAAATAAACAACGTTGTTCACTGAACATTGCGTTATGAATAGCAATTGCTCTGCTGGCATATGCCAGAAAATGTGCCAGCAGAGCTATTGCTATTCATAATGCCATGTTCACTGAATAATCATTGTTTATTACTTATATTTGCATTCTGTGATGTAAAGAATATCAGAGGAAATTCTGGCCTGCATAAGGGTACGGGTGCTTGTCCCCAGTGAAGAGAAATGTGACAATAAAATTAGTAAACCTGATTAATAATAATTTATCCACTTTATCTCCAATTAATCACATACAATATATATGGTGTTTGCTTATTAACCACAGTTATCTGGATACAAACTGCGCCGTCTTTTAAAATTTTCTGTTTTGATGCTGTTGTGACACCCCATGAAGTCATCGTCATTCTCTGAGAAAAATTATGAATAACAATATTATGAAAACAGAGAATGTTTTTACATTGATTTTTACTAGGTTTTCAGTGACCTTAATCCAATTTTATAGATGAAAGATCAAGGTCCGAAAACCTTTGTGTAAAATCATTGTCCAGAGCATATTTTATTTCTCCCTGGCCCAGTTAGCCTGAAATTTCACCTTTAGAGTACATGTGGTTGGAGGGTTTGCAGTGACCTTGATCCAATTTTCTAGATCAAAGGTCAAGATTGATTGATTGTCGGTTTACGACCCATTGGAGAATTTTCACTCATATAGAGATGTCATTATATGGGCTTCAAATTTAGACCTTTATTGAGCAGTGAGGGATCTTTATCGTGCCAAAGCCTGCTGTGATATGGGGCCTCGTTTTTTAAGATCTCATCCGAAGGACCTGCAACTTTCACTTCAAAGTGCCAAGTTTCTAGGTTTGTCTGTCAAAGTTAAAGCAGAGCTCTGTAACATTCTTTTCTTGGGCATTTTTTTCTCCCATTGGTCCTATCTGACTCAAACTTCACCCAAAGAGTGTCCTTATCCAAGGGTCTTACTTCCTAATGTTCTGTTGCCCGTGTGGCGCAGTTATGGTTAGAGCGTTTGCTCTAGAGTCACGGAGTAAGGAGTTAATCCTTATGGGTTCGAATCCTACTGCGGGACGTGGAGACCGGTCTTTTGGATGAGACTGTATAAACGCAGTAGGTGCTGGTACAAAAAAGATCCCTCACTGCTCAATGGCCCTGAGTGCCGAGTATAGGTCAAACATTTGCAGCTCTCCACCAGCAAGTGGTGGCATCTCCATATGAGTGAAAAATTCTCGAGAGGGAAGTTAAACAACAATCAATCAATCTTTGCCAAAAGCAGGAACTTTTGATATGGTCATCATCTCAACATTGTCAAGTTTTATATAACATTGGATAAGATTTAAACAACATTTTAAAATCAAGATAAATGAAAACAGAGAAAGCTACATGAACAAGGATTGCAATCTAGAAATTAATATCTTTCAAAAACAATTTCAGAGTTCAAGAGACGGCACCATCAGATACATACACCCCAACAGGTGGCGCCACATGGAATGCGGGCTCGTATGGATGACGTGAGAACTGAAGCTCTGTTTCCCAACAAATGGAGTTAAAAAAATGTTAAAAATTAACACTCGCTGTTGTAAGCTCAGTGTTGTAGCCACCACAGCATAAGGAACAGCAGTGAAATCAAATTTCAGCACCATCATCAGAAAATCAGCAGAGAAATCATAATGCCGAGCATAATCAGCTTAAAAAGAGCAAATCAAAGTGCTTCACTGATGATATTAATTAGAATGCACTAAAAAAATTGTTATTCAGAGTACATTATAAAGACATATACTAGAAGGCATGGTAGAAATCAGTGACGGTGATAGAACTTTGAATGATTAAATGATAAGGGTAGAACTGTGAATGATTCAACTTAACATTAAATCATTGATAATGAAAGAAAACTGTAAACGAAGAATCATTCGTCTTAACACCAAGAGCTTAGGTTACATATAGTGGGAGCAGAAAGTCCTACATTTGTACAGTAGCTAACAAATGTAAATCAAGCTGTCATCATCTGTTATATTCAGGTATTGGAGAAAAATAGTGTTTGCTCCAAATTGGGATTGTAAATCAGTTTTACAACATAAAAACTAGTGACAAAGGAAGAATTCAAGATTCCCAAATATTAGGAGTGCATGGTAATAAAGATCCTTAATTGAGTAATGAAGACAATCATGTATAAAGCTTAATCATACATGATAGCAAGAATAAATGTTGGTAAAATTTCTGGCTTTTTTACAGTATTTAAATAAACGGACATTCGATAGTGTTGTAGTCATTACTGAGAAAAATTAATCACCATTAATTTGAAATTTTCCCTAAATTGAAAAAAAAATTATTCCAACTCGATGCAGGATTACCTAACACTTTCAAGTATCTCTAAAGAAAAATCTTTTATTTCTGTTTCAAGAGTATGGAAGCCCATGTAGGACCTATCAAAAAATATGTTTGAATTCGATATTAGGAACTGTTGAATACATGTATTAACGAATAATTAATGAATTCAATTCATTAGAATAATTGTTTTGAATTTGTAATAATTAAATCTCTTACAACAATTTTTTTTAAATTCATTATACCAAAACCAAAAATTTATTATAACAGATTAAATTATTAAAAACCAATTCTAAAAATTTTTATAACAAATTTAATCCATTTAATCAAATTCGACAATTAGTGCCTATAGAAAAATACATATGAATTTGATGTTATGAATTGATTTTTTTAAACGAATTTAATTCATTATAACAAATTTTAGAATTTGTTAAAACAAGTTTAGTTTGTTTTAACAAATTTTTTAATTCGTTATAACAAATATATTCAACAATTTTTTTTATTACAGATTAAATTTGTTTTCAAAAATTAAAAAAAATTGATATAACTTTTTAGATTCATTATTACATATTTGACAATTTGTTATATGGAAATCAAAAATATTTTTGGTAGGTCCTAAATGGGCTTCTGTACAAGAGGGCATATTATATGAAATAAGATTTGTACCACTTGCATGCTGTTTGAAATATCCATCTTCCTTCTCTTTCATTTATAAAAAAGGGAAGAAAACCCTGTTTTCACTGTTCATCACTGTTCATCAGGGATAGTCCATTAGAAGATTTTTACTTTATTAGAAATGGATCTTAAAGGTAAAAAATTACTAATGTGAATACTTAGTGTTAAACTTTATACAAGTGAATATTTGTTAATGGAATTGTTTTGGTTTTAATTCATGAGCACATGTCAAAATCTTCCGTGTTTTTGTTCTGTATCTGTTTTTTATTCTCTAATAGATCATGTTTGTTTTGGGTAATTTAAAAATCACAGTTGTTGGTTCCAACTACTAGTTATTATACTTTTGTAAACTATGAATATGATGAAAGAATCATCTACTTGTAGGCAAATGAGATATTGTTTACAAAAAAAAAGGTTCTACGACCTTTGTGTAAAAACTTCTTATACACTTAATTATAATAATAAATAATATTAATATTAAAATAACTTAATAAATCTTTAAGTACAAATACTAGATTTCTTTACATTTTTTTTTCAGTTCCAGAATTTATGTTTTTCTCTGTAGAACTCAACTTTTTAATTGCCTAATGTACTTTTTGTATACAGTAAATGTAGAAAAACTATGTTTAAACATAGCCCAATATACTCGTGATACTCAGGTGACCATCAAGGCTTATGAACCTCTTGTTTTCAAACCTATGTAGAAAAAAAGAGGAAGGAGAAGAAAAACTTTTTATGCCCAACCATGAGTATGACTGGGGAATATACATATAGTGTTTATCATGTCCTTCTTCCGTCCTTCTATCTGTCATACTTTGCATTTAGCATTTCAAAGAAAGTATTTAAGATATTTTAATCAAACATTATTTGATTATACATATTGATGAGAGCTATTTAACTGCATTAACATTTTTGACCTTGACCTTTCCTTTTTTTAGCTTAGTTTCAAAGAATCTATTCAGGATATTATAAGAAACCTTCTTTGCTGATACATATTGATTAGAGCTCTTCGACTGCATGAACATTTTTTTAACCTTGACCTTTACATTGACCATGACTTCACTTTTCTTAAATTTGTGCTTAGTTTAGTTTCAAAGAAAATTATCATACTTCATATGTTGATACATATTAGTGAGAGCTATTCAACCATAAAAAAGTTTTGACTTTGACCTTCCCTTTGACCTTTACCTCACTTTTCTTAAATTTGCAACTAGTTCAGTTAAAAAAAAAAAAAAAACAATTCAAGATATATATTTTTTATCAAACTTCATTTGCTGATAAACTTTGGTGAGTGTTATTCAACTGCATCAAATTTTTTTTGACCTTGGCCTTCCCTTTGAATTTGACCTCACTTTTCTTAAATTTGCATTTAGCTCAGTTTCAAAGAAACTATTCAAGATATTTTTATTTAAGCTTATGCACTGATACTTATTTGGTGAGAATTTATCAACTGTGTTAAAATTTGTTTTACCTTGACCCTCCAGATGACTCTTGACTTTACTATTTATTGTGTATAAATCTCACTTTTAAAGAAACTATTCAAGATATTTTCATCAAACTTCATACACTTAGATAATTTTTCATGCTGCATTATTAATGAACCCTGGCTGGGGGCACTCATGTCCTATGGACATATTTCTAGTTTATAAAAGTTACGTGCATGAGCCCCTGTAGATGCAGACATTTATGTAGAGGACAATAAATTTACAGAAAAGGCCATAGAAGGCCACCTGCTTCTTTATACACTGTAATTAAATGCCTCTAAAATGCGTCTTTCAAATCACATCTAAGTTCAAAGGAAACTAATTTGATTCTTGCTTGAAATTTAAGCAATGTTGATGAAGGGCATTATTATGTATATATATATTTTATAGTTTTTTCCTGGAATTATATAAATTGCTTGTTTTTATTAATAGATATACTAGTAGATAATTACTTGTTTTTATTAATAGAGATGAAAAAAATACATCTCTAATGACAGTTATGATGTCATTGTTTTAAGCCAAAACATAGGTTTTACTGTTATAATAGTTTATTTTTTTATGATTTACATAACTTGAATGTTTAAAGTTTTATACATGTACAAGTAAATATGTATAATGATAAGAACTGAATTTGTATGATTGATGACAGACAATTATCAAAATGTGTTAGTTCAGTTAAAAAAATGATCACAGATTTGTCTACCTTTTTTTGATAATTTTGTGCATTTATTTATCATGCAGATGTACACAGAAAGTAATACCAGTACGGGTAAAAGTTTTAATCATTTATTGTGATCAAAATAAACACAGATATATACTAGATTACTAGTAATTTGTTTGTTTTGAGAAAAAGTAAATTTCCATGGGGTATTGCATGAAGTTCCATAGTTCTCATTTTTGAAATTCTGAATTTTAATTCTAAAGTCAGATTTTGACTGACTTTACAATAAAAAGGAAAATAGAAATAATGCTTTATATATTGCCTAGTGTGTTGATCAAATCATGACCAAAGATATGAAAAAAAAAAGCATGATAAAAGTGTTTCCGAATCTGTTTTGGGCAAAGAGACATAAAATGGGGGAGAGGAAGAGGGTCAGGTGTGGAAAACAACCAGAAAAGGAGGAGGCCAAGACTAGATCTGATGAGGAGAATGATTGTTACATTTTCAGACTGCTGAAAACCAGAGACATAAATAACGTCTCAGGTAAAACAATAACAGGATATCTGTAGAAGTATTTATTAGTAGCTGTAGTATATTACTAGATCTGTTCATCATGGATTGAAATGGGAAGGCTAAAGAAGGGAATACAATCGGAAGACTTTGACCATCAGTAAAGTAAATCAACAAAGGCAAGTTTTATATCCAAGAACTAAATGGACAGTGGCAGAAACTTATTTTTTCTGAAGAAACGCAGGTGTTAAATGGATAGAATAACTTTTTATTTGTGCAGGAAGGCCTCCAGAAAGTGGAAACCCTACTGCCTGAATCCAGTTAAAGTTGCATAATTTGGAAATGTACGAGTACTAGTATAACTTCTGACAGTATTGGTATAATCCTGCTTGTTCACTGGCAGATTTAGCCCCATCCCCCTAATTTGTTTCCCCAAAATATACATATAAAGACTCGGAAATCAATTTTCTTGTTAGATATTGTATTTATTATGTCCCCCAGACCCTTAACATGTACCCTCCTTTTCAAGAATCCTGGATCCGCCACTATTGATAGTTATTTGAACTCATTAAATTTACTTCTTACCCATCTTTTGGTCAGTATGGTTGCAAAGGCATTTGGAAATGGAGCATTTTAGGTCACCAGAGTCACTCAGGTGACCTGTTGCAAACTGTTTTGCTCACCATCAGGTGTCATAAGGCATCCGTTAACATTTGAACAATTTCAGCTTCGATCATCTCTCAAAAGCTGAACCAATTCCAACCATTTTTGGTACATGTACATAGCAATATATTTATGGGTAAAAGGGAACAAAAACTGTGCATTTCATGGTCCCTTCCCCCTGGGTCCTGATGAATGGGACCAAAACCAGAAAAAAATAATGCAATCTTCAAAATTTTTCTTCTTTACAATTGGATCATCAAGTAGTCAATCTGTTAGCATGAATATAACAAGCAATGAATGAGTCCTTTACCAAAGTTGTGAAGTTCATGGTCCCAGGGTCAGGGGCTTTTATTGATCTTATAGTGAAATGCTTTAATTTTTTGAAAATCTTATTCTCTGCTCCTGAGTATTACATGCATGTAATTAAACTAAGTGTATGGTTATGATGAGCAAAGGTGCCTCTACTTAAATTATAAAATTCATGACCCCAGGGTTATGAGTTCTGGTGTTAGTACAGGGCTCAACTCGTCATTTAGTGAAAATGCATCAATTCTTTTAAATAAATCTTTTCCTCTTCCCCTGTATACTTAGAAGAATAAATAAGAGCATCATTATGATGAACAAGGATACCTCTGTCTGCATTGTGAAATTCATGGCCCTTGGGTCAGGGGTTCTGTTGTTACTGTGGGGCTCAATTCAGCATTTAATGAAAAGGCACTTACTTCTCTCCCTCTGTATACTAAGTGGACTAAGTACATGGTTATGATGAGCAAGGGCACCTCTACTTAAATTGTGAATGTGACTGCGTGTTTTTATCAATAAAGATATTATCTAATAAAAATACAGCATTGACTTATTGTTTTAATTTTTGTCCATAATGTATTTCCATACTTTAATATTAGTGCTTGTATATATTTATTACACTGAGGCTTTTCCATAGTGTTTCTCATTAATTCAAGCATGCTATTCATCAGGCTTGAGGTAATGCTAAATGTAATTGGTAATGCATTGCAATGCATTACTTGAACTCGAAGAAATGCTAGTAATGTGTAATGCCAAAAGAATTGAATTATATGTAATGGTAATGTAATGCATTACTTTCTCAAATCCAGAGTATGCTGACATAACATAGCATTACAAAGCATTATTTTTTGTATACCTTTTTTCTAAAAATTAAAAATGGACGAAGAAATTATTGTTTAAATATTTGTTAAATGATAGAAATGACTGAAAAAAGTTAACCTGTTTAAATAAACTCTCTGTATCTATTTAAGTACACTTTTTATTCTGTTGAAAGTGTACCACACATTTAAATTTTCATACTTATTTCAGATTAAATATAATTTCAAAGAATATTTCAAAGAGTTTTTTTTTAAATATCCTTTAAAAAATAATTGTGGTATTAGGCACACTAATTAATTTACATTGTAAACTGATAATTGCCACCTTTTGAATAGAGATCCAGTCGATCATCAAAACACACAATGCCTCTAAAGTTACAAAACAATGTATTGTTATGAGAAGTATACCCTCTTTCTTCTGTGTTTATGAAACATTAAATGAACTGATATGGCTTGAGCTGACTATAACAAATTCATTGCACTAAAAGGCATTGCACCAAAAGGCATAGGAATTGTAGAAGACAGGCATTCTACTTTTAACAGAGCAAAATGTACATATTGTCCAACCTTTTTACAAGTTTTTCAATGCATTGTCATAATTTAAATTACTAGATCCAAATAATCTTTAATGTCTTATGAAGTTTAGTTTTAGTTTTTGGGGAAGGAGTAAATTGTCCCAAAAGTGTTAAACAAAAGTGCATATTGTACATGATTTATCTTATTGGCAGTTGAACAATTTGAACTTCCTATGAATAATAAAAAGATATGTAAATTATTTACAATTTAATAAATACAAAGACTTGAAAATCAAAATTGAATTATCATTCATCATGTTTATATTTGAAGGGGTGGGATGCATGTTTATGAAAATAGTTGTAAAGTTTTGTGTTTTTATTTTTGAAAACCTCCAAAAGTAATGGTAATGGTAATGCATTACTTTACTAAAGTAATGGTAATATAATACATTACTTTAAGAAATAAGAGTAATGGTAATTTAATGCCCAAGTTCTTGAAGTAATGGTAATGTAATACATTACTTTACAATGTAATTCACCCCAAGCCTGCTATTCTTGCATGGATGAATCCAAGTTTTTTGATTGACTTCTCTTGTGAGAAGCTCACTATTGTAGTATTTTTACACACATTCAAAAAAGTTCCTTTTGTGAGCGAGCAGTGTATTCACTGACTCTAGACTGAATTCCTGAAAATTTGACTATCTATCCTAAATGGACTATGGGCAATATAAATTACTAAACAGGACAGTTTATTAATATTTTAACATCATTAATTATGAGCATGTGTGAAAGTTATATGTGAATGAGATTTAAGTGAAGTTTTAAATACATATTTTGCTACTAATCAGTCAAACTTAATTTGTGCATAATTTATTAAATTTATGGCTGACTGAGGAAGAAACCATATTAATAGGTCAGGTTCATATACCATATATTTGGTAAGATTTGTGTTTAGTGATGTCTGTGTATATTGTTATGTCTATTTGTGTTGGAAATAGAATTTCATCTGGATATGAATAGAAATGTTTATAGTGAAAAGTAAATTATTTTATGATAATGAATTTGCTTAATATAAAGCATGAAATGATATTTTATGATGATATAAAGTTATGATGAAATTGGAATTATTTCCCTTCGCTAGAAAATTCAGTGTTTTATTTTATGTTTATGTATGTGTGTTTGTCTGTGAATTATTTGTTAAATATTTTATTTACAGAACATTACTGCATATTCTGAAGAAATAATAATAGACTATTGAAATGAACCCGGATTTCGTTGTTATTAAAATCAACGTTTACATGAAATTCATGGCCCCAATGGCCCAGGGTTAGTGGTTCTTGCTCTATTGGCCATATTGTCAAAATGTATTTATTCTTTGAAAATCTTCTCCTCTGCTCCCGAGTATTTAATAGACAAAAAAGTGCATAGTTATGATGAGCAAGTGTATCTCTATTTAAATTATGAGATACGGGGCCCCTGCGATAGGGGTTATGGTGTTAGGACAGTGCTCTACTGATTATATAGTGAAAATACTTAATTCTTTTAAAAAAAATCTTCTCTCTTCCTGGGCACCCAGGATGCAAATCGTTATAAAGTTGTAATGAGCAAGGGTGTATAATCAGATTTGTGAAATTCATAACCACAAAAGGCTAGGTGTTGGTGTTAGAGCAGGGCATTCTTGAACATGTAGGGAAATATTCTACATTGAGAGAAGTTATTTCCCCTTGATTATTCACCTAAAATGACAATTAAAAAGGTTTCATTATACTCAGGTGACTGTTAAGGACCTTGAGCTTCATTAATTCAAAAAAGACAATCTCTTCCAAGCATGTTTATTCACTAATAAGCCTGTATTTATCAATTCTTCAAGATAACACAGGTTTCCCATTCCGAAGAGTTAAATTTGCTACCAAAACTAAAAAAGTAAATACAACAATTTTTTATTGTTGTCATAAATTTTTAAATATCCTCTTTCAACTAATCAAGTGATGACATCAGCCCTGTTCATTGTAACTGATACTTTCGTCTTAGGATTTATGATTTATTTTGTGTATTGTGTGTATTTCTATATGTATCTGAATACATTAATTGAAACAAAAATCGAATATCGCTGAAATTAACACTTTTTAAAAAAAAATCGTTTTTCTATATACATAAAAATATACATAGAATTACAATATTTTTTTAAAAAAAATTGATAAGTGGTTTTCGATTTTTGTTTCGATCTATGTATTCAGACATACAGAGAAACCCACACATTCACAAAAATACAACTCGGCAATAAAGTTGTACATTCAATAACACAATTAAATGTTACTTGTACAGAAAAGCTGAAAAACTGAAATTCCAGAATCTTGCAGAATAGGACGTCGGTGTTTTAATTGTTTATCAAAAAGTTCTTACATAAGAGAAATAAACTATAATGTGTCATTAAATATTCAGGGATTTTTCTTTTATCGTAGATGTAAGTGGTGTAAGTTCATGAATCCGTGCCCATCTTATATATTTAAGATATTACAAAGATAATAGAAAATAAAAATTAATTGCAAGTTCAGTATAAGTTACCGTTGTCTATATTTAAGGAATGTTTTTAAGTTTTTATATATATATATATATATATATATATATATATATATATATATATATATATATATATATATATATATATATATATATTTATATATATATATATATATATATATGCGTGAGTATACACAAAAATGGGTTTCAAATCAATTTCACAGTTGACTTAGTAGAAAAACACAGCAAATGTAAATATTTTTCAAAATACATTGACATTTCTGAATTTGTCGAAAGCCTTACAATTTACGCTATTCATCATTTGGGAGTTTTTTTTTTTTTTTAATTTATTCCTTCAGTGTTATAGATTTTTCCCCAGTACTTGCGGAGAATTTCAAATTAATGATTAGATCAGTCCTTAAAATTTTATATATTGTAAAAAAAATAATAAGTATTTATTAATATGCAGGTTGAAACAGTAGCTTATAAAACAATCGACACATTGTGACACGTATTGTAATTTTATCTTGTACTTTGTAATACTTTATTGACATCACCACAATGCCAAATATATATACATTGTGAATTGTGAAGAATTTTGATTTTATACATTTTAAAGAAAATATTTGGTAATGTTCAGAAATGTCCACATAAACGCTATACCTTCGAGTATTAGAGAGGAACATTAAAATCAACTACGATTTTAAACATTTACACTATAGCTATATGCCATTATGGAATGAAAACAATTTCTACCTGTTATGTTTGATACTGTTATACATACTGGGATTAGAATTAAACTTCTTCAAATAGAAGTTGGACAGAAGTTTTACAATATTGTCAAAGAAATGTACCAAAGAAGTATTTCATGTATAAAAATCCATCATCGAATCACTGATTTTTTTCAAATCCCACAAGGTGTTAAGCAAGGGGATAACTTAAGTCCAAATCTATTTAAAATATTTGTAAATGATTTGCCCAAATACATGGATAACTCTTTAGATTCTGTTACTCTTAATGATCACATAATTCACTGTTTAATGTATGCTGATGATTTAATCTTCCTATCAAGCACTTCAAATTGCAATCAAAACTTGATTTATTGGAAAAAATATTGTAATGACTGGTGTCTTAGTGTTAACTTATCCAAGACAAAAATTGTGATTTTTAACAGAGCTGGAAAAAAATATCAGAAAAATTTTCTTTTCAAAATAAGCTGATTGAATGTGTTCAACAATACAAATATCTTGGTATTTACTTTTGTAACTCAGGTTCTTTTAGCTTTGCACAAAATGAACTTTATAAAAAGTCCTTGAAAGCATGTTCAAAATTGTAGAGAGAAATTATGTCCAATTGTCATAATGTCAATATTAGTCTTCATTTATTTGATCATACCATTGCTCCAATTCTTCTGTATGGTTGTGAAATTTGGGGGACTTTTAACCCCTTTGCTTCCAAATTTAAAAACAAAGATATTACAATGGACAAAATATTAAACAAATTAAAATGTGAAACAATGCACATTAAATACTGCAAGGCTATTCTTGGTGTGCATAGAAAGTCAACTAACTTTGCAGTTCTATCTGAGCTAGGTAGATTTCCACTGTATTATAGAATTATTAAAGCTATGCTAAGTTATTGGTTTCGACTTGAAACATTACATCCATCTTTTGTCCTACTCAAGGAAGCGTATTCAGTCTCAAAAAGCCTCTTTCTACACAATAAACCATCATGGATTGCATCCATCCATCCAGACAATTTTGGGTCAGTTATCTGATTTAAAAAATATTGACTTATCAAAACCAAGCATTTATTCATTTAAAAAGAAGTCATCATGTATTATAAGACAGTATTTTATAAACCTATGGTATAAAGAAAATAAAGAGCAAAATAATGGCAAACTAAGACCTTATTCCACTTTTAAAAACAACTTTGGAAGAGAACACTATCTCAACATTATCAATAACTATGATCAGAGGAAAATTGTAACTAAACTACGCATTTCTGCACATTAATTAAATATTGAAAGGGGAAGATATGCAGGACTTCCCCCCTGAATCTAGAAAGTGTTCTCAATGTAATATGCAGGAGGTTGAAGATGAACAGCATTTTTTGCTTATATGTCCAAAATATAAGAATGAAAGGTTGCAATTAATGGAAACAATCTCAAAAATCAACCCAAATTTCTCTTCTTTGACACCTGCTGAAAAACTTGTATGGGTTTTGAATAATGAAAATAAAGAAATTTTATGCTTACTTGGAAAATTTATTTCTGAAAATGATAAAAGAACCAATGTATAAATACATCTGTCATCATGTACATCCGTGCCTTTTCTCCAATTTTGCTTTTTTGTATTTTTTTCCTTAAATATATTACAATTTTAAAGGGAAAAAAACCCATACAAATGTATAAATACATGTATGAACATGTTCTAGCATAACATATTTGTATTGTCTTGGGTTCAATGACAATAATTTGGACACTTGGCACTGGTATTGTCTATGATTATTAACACTGAAAACAATGTTATATAACTGTTTATATATATATATATATATATATATATATATATATATATATATATATATATATATATATATATATATATATATATATACAAAACAATGTATATTGTGGATTATGTTATGTTTAAATTGTGCAATTATATGTGGAAATGCCTCTCGGGGCCCTTGATTGGTAAAGAAAATATCTTGTATCTTGTTCATTTTCGGAGACAAATGGTACTGGCGCGCGCCCCAGAATTCACAGGTATATATAGGCTAAGCCTATCAAGTCAGTATGACGTAATTTCTGAGGCCTCCCCTGGTGGGGAGAGAAACGAAAGTTGTAAAAGAAAAGTACATTTCGAGGAAAAAAAAGGTTGAAGGGGGGGGGGGGGGGCTTCGCTGACAAAACTGTATTTTTCGTTTGAACTAAATAAAATTTAAGATCCCAGAGGTCATGATTAAAGGAACATTAATTGATTTATTTTAAAAATTTTAACGACTGTAGTTGTTCATAAAATAATAAAGCTGACCACAGAAGTAAAGGACAAAATAGGCGAAGACTCTCCTTTGGTCTCTAAGAAAGATGCAGTAGTTCACTAAAAACATGTGGTCATCTCTGATACAAAATGGTATTGATTTTAAGTAATGGGATACACAAAGATTACAGGAAGATCACAAAATCACAGGCACTTGTGGTATGGACCCCCCCCCTTTCCATTTTTTTCTTTCTAAAGCTTGGATCAAGTCACATTCCTCCTATTTCTGCATTCTTATATGCACTATACATGTATGTTATCGATAATGTAACCTTTTTGTCTCTATAAGCTGTTTATATATATATATCGTTTTCGACTGATACATAAAATTATGCATCAGTGACTGATTCGACTGATATATTTAAGATTTTATAAGCCTAGGATAATTGAAAATCAAAATTAATTGCAAGTTCAGTATAAGTTAGCGTTGTCTATTTTTTAAAATACATTGACATTTCTGAATTTGTCGAAGGCCTTACAATTTACGCTGGTCATCGTTTGGGCGTTTTTTTTTTTTTTTTTTTTTTTTTTAAATTTATTCCTTCAGTGTTATAGATTTTTCCCCAGTACTTGCCAAGAATTTCAAATTAATGATTAGATCAGTTCTTGAAACTTTCTATACTGTAAAAAAAAAAGTATTCATTAATATGCAGATTGAAACAGTAGCTTATAAAACAATCGACATTGTGACACGTATTGTAATTTTATCTTGTACTTTGTAATACTTTATTGACATCGCCACAATGCCAAATATATATACATTGTAAATTCTGAAGAATTTTGATTTTATACATTTAAAAAAAATATTTGGTAATGTTCAGAAATGTCTACATAAACGCTATACCTTCGAGTATTAGAGAGGAACATAAATCTACGTAATGTTCAGAAATGTCTACATAAACGCTATACCTTCGAGTATTAGAGAGGAACATTAAAATCTACGTAATGTTCAGAAATGTCTACATAAACGCTATACCTTCGAGTATTAGAGAGGAACATTAAAATCTACGATTTTAGACATTTACACTAAAGCTATATACCATTATGGAATGAAAACAATTCCTACCTGTTATGTTCATTTTCGGAGACAAAATGGTACTGGCGCGCGCCTCAGAATTCACAGGTATATATAGGCTAAGACTACCACGTCAGTATGGCGTAATTTCTGAGGCCTTCCAGGGTGGGGAGAGAAACGAAAGTTGTAAACGAAACGCACATTTCGAGAAAAAAGGGGGGATTTCGCTGACAAAAAGGTATTTTTCGTTTGAACTAAATAAAATTTAAGGTCCCAGGGGTCATGATTAAAGGAACATTAAGTGAATTATTTTAAAAATTTTAACCGACAGTAGTTGTTCATAAAATAATAAAGCTGACCACAGAAGTAAAGGACAAAATAGGCGAAGACTCTCTTTTGGTCTCTAAGAAAGACGCAGTAGTTCACTAAAAACATGTGGTCATCTCTGATACAAAATGGTATTGATTTTAAGTAATGGATACACAAAGATTACAGGAAGATCACAAAATATGGAAATTTCAAAATTTTTGGATGTTTGTGCAAATTTTCATGAATTTTAAAGCACATTTTGTTTCAAAAACACAGAGCACAAGCTTGCCTATCTACCAAATTAATAAATTCCATGCACAAGACTAACAAACATTCTGAGAGTATTGCATTAGCAATACTAGTCCCCTACCGGCAAGTGTAATCTGGTTCCCGTAAAAAAATTGAAAATGCCATAATTCCGTTAAAAATCATTGAAGCTAAACGAAATGCAAACTTGATCTGTAACTCATCAAGATACACTCACATTCCAAAAATCAGTCCAATATCTGCCAGCGTTTAGAAAAAAAGTGCGAAAAACCAAATGGGACAGACTGACAGACAGAGGGACAGCTAGACAGACAGACAGACGGACGGACAGACTCAGAGGAAACCTATAGTCCCCTCCGGTTTCACCGGTAGGGGACTAATAAGAAATCAATGCTTAATTGAAAGCTCTGTCGGATAAGGTATGGTTTCAGCCGAATTTGGCTCCTTATTTGAAATAAAAATCAAATCAGCACTGAATTTGATTCGAAATATGCACGAAGGCCATAATTAAGGGGGTGTCAAAGTAAAGCATTTTACCGAATTGCCTTAATTATGATGGACTTTTGTCAAATATGAAATACTTTCACTTCGGGAAACAAAGAACACAAACTTTCCTATCTGAGATTTTTATACACAAGATGCATCTGATATTTATTAGTCCCCTACCGATGAAACTTGTTTTTGGATGTCGTCGGTCCTATGAAATATATGGAGATAACGAACTGCATTCAAACTCAAAAGTCCATTAAACAAAATAGAAGCAGAGCAAACATGGACCTCCAAACATCAGAGGTGGGATCAGGCGCCATGGAAGAGTGGAGCAGTGAGCATCTCCCGCCGATCGGTCACATCCGCCGGGTGCTCCTTGTCATGATCGGGAAATAACGGAAAAATCCGTCCACAATTCAGTGTGTAAATAATGGCCTAACAATTAGTATGAAAAACGTCAGTCAGCATTTGACTTAATGATAAATTGTATTTGCTGACAAGGCCATTGTTTTCAAGGTCATTGAACTTACGAAATGATGACTTTAAACGGGACAACTGATATTCTTGTTTCATCAACTTGTTTGTCAATAATTTACCTCGTTTTAGAAATTGTACATACGTAGAGCATGCTCTTGCGTATCGAATCAACTGAGCGATATATACCCCGTATGCAGGTGATGAAGGTATATTGCTGCATAAGTAAGGGAAGTTGACGATTGAAAAGTTAAAGTCATCACGTTTATCATAAAGCTTGGTTGTTAGATTACCATTAACGTCTTTTTCTAGTAAAAAATCCAAATATGAAACAGATGTGTCAGAATCTGTGGTATCTTTTATCTCAAGCTCACCCGGATATATCGTATCGACATAAGAATGGAAATAGCCATTGTTAATTGACAATACGTCGTCGATATATCTAAATGTCGAGTTGAAGGCCACATCAAGTGTTTTCTTCTTTTCACGTACAAGATTTTGGACAAATTCTACTTCATATGAATACAAAAAAAATGTCTGCTAATAACGGGGCGCAATTGGTACCCATGGGAATTCCAATAGATTGTTGGAAGACCTTGGTCGCCAAAAACCACATAGATATTGTCAATCAGAAACTCAAGCATCTTTTTAATGTCAACTTCAGAGTACTTGTGTGTACAATCAGAATGTTTTTTAACAAAATAATGTTGCAAATGACCAATGACAAGGTAAGTACATTTACGAGTTTCATTTTTATTGAAATATAACACACCTCGCTGTGCCGACAAATTGAATACCGTGAATAATATGATAATTTGTTGGCACGGCCGGTGTGTTACAGGATCGACGACATCCAAAAAAAAAAAAAAAAAAAAAAAAAAAAAAAAAAAAAAATTCATTGCTTATATTTACATTCTCTAATTTTCTCTCTTCATAGTTGTTTATTTCGTTAATCTTTATTATCAATTTAGCGCCTTTCAGAACTGGTGTGCTTGCCGTTTGTGACGTTGGAATGTTAAATAACGCAAATGAACATTGCAAAAAAAAAAAAAAAAAAAAAAAAATGACAAATTAATTTTAAATATACAGTTGTATTTCATTTATTACAGTTTGTATTAATTTTACAGGGTAGTTGTTTTTTTTTTTTTTTAATTAAATTGAGTCAAAACAATATACATTTTGGTGCTCCTAGAGTATTAAAAAGGCATATCAGTTCCTACCGTGTATTCTACCGCGGGGTTACAAGGTTTCGTGTTATAGATTTGAACGTTGTAGATTTCTAATGGATTTCATAAAGAAAATTACACTGAGTGTAAATATAAATATTTGAAATAGGTGGTACTTTTTCTTAAAATAGGAAGTATCTTGTAGGAGCGCAGGGGCGGATCCAACAATTTTTGAAAGGGGGGTTCCAGGATGGTATCCCCTCCCAACTCTCAAACATAGAATCGCACACATTCTCTTATACGCATACTACCTTTCATTTCTTTTGTTAAAATTAGTTCCTTTAGAAGATGGTCCGAAAATGATATAGCTAAAGTTCGCCGAATTTTTCTGATGACATCAAATTGAAATCTTTCATGTTACTTATCGTATACATATAGTGAATTAAGTAGAATATTTTCTTTCATTCATTCATATGAAAACGCTTCGTGACAGCCTTATTCGGGGTGAGCCTCGGGATGTGGGTGGCCCGGTGGGGGGGGGGGGCAGTGAAGCTAAAGGGATGAAAGCAAATATGCGAGACTCTATCTAGAGAGTAAAATATGGGCAGATACTTGTTTTATTCAATACATATTAGACTCTTCCCTAGGTTGGGGTTAAAAATTAATATATTTTAAATTCAATATCAATTAAATTGTCATTTGGAAAATTTCAAAATTTGACAGTTTCCCAAGCATTTGAAATGGGAAAGTGGTAAACACATCAAACGAGAAATGACATTTGATGTTACGGCGCCCCAGAGAGCAGTCCAATTTGATTTACATTTAGTAAATGACGTCTTAAGACTTAAGATGAAGACAAAAAAATGAAATATTACTAAATCTTTAGTATACAAGTGAAAAGGAAGTTTTTTTTTTGGTGGAAGCTTGTTGAGGCCCCTTGTAGAACAAAACATACGGACAAAACATTTATACTGGCAATAGCGAAAGACGCTATGACTGCTGTCATGTAAATTTTGAATTTACCGGGTGGCAGTAAATAAAAAATTTACAACATGACATGTTGTAAATTTTGTATTTACTGCCACCCGGTAAATTCAAAATTTACAAAATGACACTGCACATCGTCGATATGAAAATACAACTTAATTCCCTTCAATATACAAGACTCAAAAATATTTGCGTCTATCAAAATTATCTATATCTGCTCATTATATGAACAAACAAAATATTATAATATACTGATAATATACTGATATAATTTTCACTGCATACTATCATGTAAAACCTTATTTCACATGAATATATAAAGAAAATATTTACGTGTATGTTTCATCAGTATTATGATGTATCATGATATAAATTTCAAACATAATACTCTAGAAATTAAGCTTACCTCACATTAGGTGTAAAAGTCGTAGATCAATATAACTGTAGTTTACATCCTCTGATCATGAGAACTATCTCTAAAGGTGAAAATAAATTACACTGACTTCAGCTTTTCAGTTCACTGAGTGCTACATCTATAATTATAGTACAAATCCTGTCTTTCTTTCAAAATAAATGTTACATTTATATTTACTTTTAATATAATCAGCCATTTCAATATAGTAGGTATCTAAATATTTCTACCATTACAGAAACAGATATTTATGTATTAAATATAAAGACCATATAGGTACATACAAATCAAATGACCAGTTTAAGAGAATAAGTTCCAAAGCATAAAAATTTCAATAATTCTGACTGACATTCTCAACAAAGACTTCAGCACAGGAACTACATAACACACAATAGAAAAATTCCCACCAAAATTATCACATGATCAAAGTCTTTACAATTGACCATAACTGACCAATGGAATACGAGGAAAGGGTATTCCCTCTAAATAAAGCTACAGTGTATAAAAGTTAAAAATATCCACCTGAGTGACATACTTATTTAGAAAGTAACTACACGTAACTAAATGTACTCTGAATATATTCATATTCAACAAACTCATGTGTTGCAAATAATTTTATAAATAATGAAAAAATAAATTAATTCATCATAAAAAATTGATAAAAATAATTACAAATTTTACTCTGTCACAAATATGTTTGGGGAAAAAGTCTCTTTATCACATGTCCAACAGCAATTTTGCAATTATTTAGGGTAACGATATCCTGACACGATGTTTTGTCTCATTTACATGAAAATTAAATGAAAATATGAATACATGCCGATTTCAATACAAATGACAAATAAGTGAAGCTGGATAAATGTATGAGAGAGAGAGAGAGAGAGAGAGAGAGAGAGAGAGAGTTGCTCTTCATTCTTGAAACAAAATATCTCAGTAATCCATTAGACCATTAAAGTCTATTTCTTGCACATTTGATCTTCATAAAATTGTATATAAAGTAAGCATGCGGTTACCTGGTAAATAACCAGCAAATCATTTATAGGTAAACTATAAACTACAGCACTAGGAAATACATCCTCACATAAACATGCATCACCTGATAAATTTTAAAAATCTTCCGATGGAATGATTCATAGCCAAATTATGACACAATTTCCGGTGTATTTATGAAAATTGTTTCCATCTTCTCAAAGCGGAAAGCTAACGATATTAGCAATAATAAAGCGTGATTGCATTAACATTAGAATAAATCATACTCACTTTTCCTAAAACATATAATGTTGTTTTGGCATCGAGACCATGAGATTTTCGAAGGATAGTACTGAAATGTTCATATGATGTGTTCAAAGAGACGCAACTCTTAATATATTTAAACTATATGATGGTCGTATCGAAGGTGTGTGTTTGTGGACTGTTCAGTTGAAAATCAAATGCATATTCACTGAAATGCCTTTTACTTTATCACATTCAAAAAGAAAGAAATGTGCAAAAGTTTTTACTAAATACTCCCAAGACCCTGTAGTTAGAGGATTTCGTCTTCAAACTTAGTAAAAATAATGCAAAACTCCAAATTTTTTAATAAAATGAAAAAAAAAAAAAAAAAAAATAACCCAGCATGCTTCAAAAATTTAGAATAACATGCTAATACCGGTAATCCAAAAAATGTACTAAGAATTAATTTTAAAAATGTCAAACCAGAGTACAGAAGACAAAGGTACGTTCTTTAACATCCTACAATGACTGGATACAGCATTTTAATATGTTGAACACTAGTGCAGCCTTTTTTAAACTCGCGCATAACCTTTTAAAGGAACATGTACCTAAGCTAGAATCTAAATTGTATTTCAATGAATTAGTCTATAGAAATTTCTGAGACAATAAACAAATTAAAGTATAACAAATCTCCAGGATTGGATAGAATATCTCATCATACGTATTTTAAGATTTGAATAAAAGTCGCTCATCGATTTAATGGTCCTCGGGTATTATAACTACTTCATAAATTAGAAGATTCTACGATTTAAGGCCTCTTGTTATAAATACGACATGATATACATGAAAGTATAACATCCTTATACCAAACATCAAGACCAGTCCTTTGTAAATTTTGGTTCTTTTTGACTAATGGTAACTGTAAAATCACAAATTCTGCCATGCATGAGAGACATTAAAAAAGCAAACAAACAAACAAACCAATGAAAGAAACAATATCAACTTTGCATTACAGTAGCTGGTATTCTGGTCACAATTATGCCCAAAGATCTTTCAAAAGCAACTATGAGATAATTGAAATGAAAACATACATGATTAAATGTTATTCTATCAGACAAGAGGGATAAAATGAGGAAAGGTGGAGGGTCAGCTACAGGTGTATATGTTAATACCCTGTCACTATCATTCTCTTGTGCGAATATTAACATGATTAAAAGCATCTAAAATTTTAGACTCATAACACAAACAGGAGACATTTTTTACGGTATGTTAGCATATATTTACCAACACGGTATCTACAAAAGTGCATGTCTACTACAACTGTTTGCCATAGATTGAAACTGAAAAAAGGAAAAAAAATCTAAAACTCACAGACCTCCATAAACATCAGGGGTGGGATCAGGTGCCCTGGAGAAGTGAGCATCCCTGTCGACCCGTCACAACCACCGTGTGCTCCTTGTCATGTCGGAAAATACAGAAAAATCTGTCGACAATTCAGTATGTAAATAATGGCATAACAATAAGTATGAAAAATGTCAGTCAGCATTTAACCTAATGATAGATTGTATTTGCTGACAAGATAATTGTATCGACCATAAAACTTGCGAAATGATGACTTCAAACGATACTGTTAATATCCTTGTTTCATCAACTTGTTTGTCAATAACTTACCTTGTTTTAGAAATTGTTCATTCGTAAAGCATGCTCTTGCGTATCGAATCAACTGGGAGACAAAAACTCCATATGCAGGTGATGAAGGTATATTGCTACATGATTAAGGGAAGTTGACGATTGTAAAATTGAAGTCATCACGTTCATAATAAAGCTTTGTAGTTAGGTTACCGTTCATTTTCCAGTAAAATATGCAAATATAAAACAGATGTGTCAGACTCTGTGGTATCTTTCATTTCAAGATCACTGGGATATATTGAGTCGACATAGGAATGGAAGTAATTGAGGCTGTTGATATCCTTGTTTCATCAAGTTGTTGGTTTTGCATTTCAATTACTCAGTTTACATTTTCTATATTAAACCACATGTTTTAACTGTTAGTTTATTTCTAGGATAGTTTAGGTGACTTATTCAATATACAAAATTCACCTAGGATCTTTTTTGGCTTTGTAAAATTCTGAAAAAAATTAAACTTCTTAAATTAAGTTGACACATAGAATATCATTTAAACCCTTGGTAACTGTGTATCGGTGAAAATTTTCTGGTTATTTAACGTATTACGACGTCATTTTCCCTATATCCTAAAAATGTCTACAAAAAATTGTCAAACTTGGAAGCTTTTTTTTTCTTCAATAATTCGTATAGAGTGCAACCTTTGATCTAAAATGTCTAATTATATATTGATAGAACTGCTTCTGAAGATTACAAAGCATGTATAATTTTTTGAATCGATGGGTGCGCTCATATTTTGATTCTTCGCTGAAAGTACTCAAAAAACCTGTTTTCTTTAAAATTCAAGAACATTGCAATTTCACAAAGCCTGTTTTTTAAAGCTGAACTCTCAGAGAAAACTTTTATATAGGAAATAAAAGAACCTAGTCTCTACTTAATGTTAATGTTTGAAAAGGAACATAAATTGTTAGTCAATAAATTGGTGTATCTACAGGGCCATTTTATGCATAAAGTGACCCTAGCTCTTTAAACATATAGGAGATATTTATACTTCACTATACCATTCTTGCTTAACCTGATCTTATAGAAAAGTGGATACCCTACTTAGTTACTAGATATCTGATCCCATCTCTCGTGTTTCCAGGGGGTCCGTGTTTTATGCCTGTTCATGATTGGTTTTGTTTACTGGATTTATTATTGATCACTGTTCGTTTTCTTCACCTTTTACATTTTAACAAAGATTTTTTTTAATATTTAATTTCAAGCATTTCATACGTTAATCCACATTCATTTATTTATTTCTGAACAAATTCACACCATGGATTCTTATAATTTTTCAGTGCACCTAAAAATTTTGCAGGCAATTTAGAACTATGAAAGCTACTTATTACAGTTTAAATATTATGGAATACCTGCCAGATCTGGGGTAATGGTAATGTGTAATGATAATGCATCGTAATCATTATTTTTATTCAAAGTTATGGGATGTAATGTGTAATGGACCCATTGTCAATTACAAGTTATTATAATGTAATGTATTGCTTAAAGGACTTATCGCATGATCTTACAAAAATCGTAATTTTATGAAAAATATTATCTATAACCTTATTTATTAAAATACTGAATACAATAAACGTTGTTGAAAGCATATTTTAAGAGATATTGAGAGTTGAAATTCAAATACAGCAATATGCATATTTCAGTCGGATTTCGGCGAAATACTGCTCTGACGTCATAGGCGACAATTCGGTGATAGAGAGATGAGAATATGAACACTATTAACGGAGCTATCGATGGCAAATGCAGCTAAATTACGAAAAATGCTGAAAAAATTAATTCCTTATATGCTTTTCAATTACTATAGACACATTAATTAGTTCTAAGGTACAAGGCTTTTAAGATATTTTCGTTTTTTATTCAAAACATTTAGAACCTGTAGCTCTAATTACGGCAATGTTTCGTGATAGGGAATTTATTTTTCAAGATCACCATACTTTAAAAAAACGTATGAAGACTTGCATAAATTAATATAATATACAGAACAAAGAATAACAAAGTTATATAATGTTTAATATGTGAATCAAATAAGTTAATACATGTGATAAGATGACAAATCAAATTGCATTGTTATGGCGAGTTTCTTCGTCTTCGCTGCGTCTCCCTCGCTATCGTCGCTGGTATTTTTACAATGTTAACAGATTTTTCAGATTTTTTCTTGCTGACAATTCTAACATATAAGGTTGAATATTCTATTTCATATCGATAAAATAAGTGATTTGGTCGTCCACAACGCAGAAAATTCAGGTTGTATCGCGTATATTTTAGTAAGATTAATGAAGAGCTGATCAGCCATTGTCGCCTTTGACGTCACAGGGTCACGTGATCGCTATCTAATTAACTTAGATTTTTAATTCAAGGGTTTTCATTTGAGTCAATAATTGGTTAATTACCGCGATTTATCCACAGTAAAAACACAGAATTTATAAATTGTGGTCATAAGGAACGTAATACGCTTTTAGTTTCAAATAATTTAGAAACATGCGATAAGTCCTTTAAAAAATGTCAGTAATATCCATAACGTTTCAATTACATTTCAACATAAATTTTTGCATTTAAATCTCCTTTTTATTATTTAATCTGAAACAAATCAAGGTCACTGATAATTTTTTTTTTTTTAAAAATTGATAATATTACCTACTTGAAATTTAAATCTTATCTCAACAATTTTTTTTAAAAATGTTATTAAATAGTGACTGATATATCGACGACGTATTATGAATTAACAATAGTTACTTTCATTCATATGTCGACTCGATATATCCCAGTGAGCTTGAAATAAAAGATACCACAGAGTCTGACACATCTGTTTCATATTTAGCTATTTTACTAGAAAAGACGTTAATGGTAACCTAATAACAAAGCTTTATGATAAACGTGATGACTTCAACTTTTCAATCGCCAACTTCCCTTACTTATGTAGCAATATACCTTATCACTTGCATATGGGGTTTATGTCTCTCAGTTGATTCGATACACAAGAGCATGCTTAACGTATGAACAATTACTAAAACGAGGCAAACTTTTGACAAACAAGTTGATGAAACAAGAATATCAACAGTCTTGTTTAAAGTCATCATTTCGCAAGTTTTATGGTCGATACAATGACCTTGTCAGCAAATACAACCATTAAGTCAAATAATGACTGATGTTTTTCATACTAATTGTTAGGCCATTACTTATACACTGAACTGTCTACGGATTTTTCCTTTCCCCCCCCCCCCCCCCGATCATGACAAGGAGCACCCGGCGGGTGTGACCGGTTGGGAGGGGATGCTCACTCCTTCATGGCACCTGATCCCACCTCTAAATTCTGAGGACCGTGTTTGCTCTGCTCCAAATTTGTATCGTTTCATTGGACTTTCGAGATTGAATACTGTTCGTTATCTTCATATTTCATGCTAAAAACCGTTTTAATAGAAAACTTCCTGACAGTTATAAAATCAATTGAAGAGAGCCAGATTTAAAAAAAAAGAAATCATCACATGCATGTCCAAGAACTAATTCGAAGTCGATATCGACAATATTATGTCGATATCGTATCGATATTGATCCTGATCAGTACTATGAAATTGGAAATACTGGATACCACATATAAGACTTAGTGCTATGTAATGTCATTATAATATCGTATCGATATTGATCCTGATTTGTACAATTTATTTTCAAATTGAGGTATAATACAATTAAACAAGGCCACATGCGATGTGATACTAATTCGTTATTGGCATGAATATGTAAATAAAAAAGGATGACCACCAAAGGGTTAGGTGTTGTAATTGTCAGGGGTAAGGGTTAGAGCAAGGTTTACGGTTAGGGTGAAAGTTGTAAAAACATTCTGTTTTTACCAATCATGATTCGATATCGATACGATATCGTCGATATCGACAATAGGGCAAACTTCATAATCAGAATGTACATACGCACAGTATTGCATAAAGAAACACAGCCAAAAAAGTGATGACGAAAATGATTCGATATCAATATGATATCGTCGATATCGACGATATCGATGGCAAGTAGAATCTTCGTAAATGTAAAGTATTTAACCATGGACACACATGCACAATGGCAAGGACAGCACTAACCAGGGTTGATCAAACATAATTCGATGTCGAAGCGATACCGATGATATCGACACTATAGGAAAAACTTCATAAAGTGATAGTATTCAAGTAACTCACATGTTAAAGGTAATGACCATAATCCAATGCATAATTATCATTCAATATCGATACGATATTGACAATAAAAAAATCATGGATTCCTGTAAAACAGAAAGTATTCTAATATACACACAGTATTAACTCTTTACAACTTACTGAACTGTGACGAAACATACACTTAATGTTCACGTCATAGAAATATGACAATACCTTTTCTCCGCAAGAACATTATAGCACGGTACCAGTTTCTCTAAAGTTTAGCGTTAATAATTAAGACGTAAGACGTAATATTTTAATTGGATTATAGCTTTTCTTATTTTATGAGATTCTAGCAAGTATAAAATAGAAGAGAATTGACATTAAATTGAAGATAAAATGTACTTTTGAAAGTGCGTGAAAAATGCGTGATTGCGGGGAAACTGTATATACGTGATTTTGCGTTAGAAATAGGAAATGGTATATGCGTTAAAATGCGAGACTGCGGGGAAGGCTGTTAAGAAATATTTTAGCAAATTATAAAAAAGTAACCTGTCGATATCGTAACTACATCGTGTCTTAGACATAACTCAATCAATAGGTTGAAAGATAGCCTCAAAAGATACTCTAACTACCCAGCTATGGCCATTTTTTAGTGACATAGAAAATATATATTTTTCGATTTGATTGTTCTTTTTCACAAAAATTATTCTGGTGAAATGGACTCAGTAAGCAAGACAATAGATCAGTATGATCTACTAGAAGATCACAAAGGGAAACTTTAAGGCCAAATATTGCCAATCCATTTCTGGTAGATTAAGAGTCATCTTTAACTTCACGATTAACCAATTTACCTATATCTACAGCTGTATGCACCGGTAATTACAACTCTAAATTGTGTTGAATTATATCTTTATTGATTACCGGTATGTCAGTAATTACTAGTGCAAATTTATTTAAATATCAAAAACATAACTGTTAAACAATTACAGCATTATCAGTTAATTTTAAATTGTAAAAAAAATATATATATAATACAAAATCTAAATTTTCTATTTAAAAAAGAAAAGCTCTTACATCAGAGTCCTAACAAAACAACATTGAAAGTGATCTGACCCGCTTACTTTGTCAACTGTGGATTGTTAAACTAAATACGGAAGCGTATTAGTGCCACTTGGACACTTTTTTATTTTTCATTTTCCACACTTTAATGTGTAAAATTTACACTTTAATCTGTAAATTTTACACTTTAATCTGTAAATTTTACACTTTAATCTGTAAATTTTACACTTTAATCTGTAAATTTTACACTTTAATCTGTAAAATTTACACTTTAATCTGTTATTTTTACACTTTAATCTGTAAATTTTACAGATTAAAGTGTAAAATTTACACATTAATCTGTAAAATTTACACTTTAATGTGTAAAATTTACACTTTAATCTGTAAAATTTACACTTTAATCTGTAAATCTTACACTTTAATGTGTAAAATGTACACTTTAATCTGTAAAATTTAAACTTTTTTTCTGTTTAATTTACATGATCAATTTTGCAACTTCATTCATATTAATGTATGACTAATATGAAACTTTAATAGAATATTTTAGAGAATTATGAATTTAGTGGATGTGAAGAGCAAATCAAATACATTTATATCTTCTCAATAAATATGATATTGATATCATTATACACAAATTCATTTGATGCGCTCAGCAGTTCAATTATTGATAGCATTAATTAAATTACATTCTACATGTATTACGGGCAACAATTAAATTACTTATTGAATTGCGAATTTTTAAATAAACAATTAAAATATTAATTATTAAAGTATAAACATGGATAAATAATTAAAGTATATGAGTTTATATTAATTTTGGAACAGATAGAAATTAATATCCTTTGATTCAATGATGTTTCCTTATTGTTACGCTCTAAAATGACCGTAATTTTAACTGTTATATTTTACGTCATGATCATAGACTCATAAACTTGTACAGGGTGTTTCAGAAAACATGCAACCATTTACTTTCCTCACTTTATTTATATGCAAAAAGAAACATATGAAAGTTTTATATAAAATTATGCTGAAAAGGCCAAAGTTTTTTTTTTAATAACAAAAATTTTGAAAAAATTACCATTTGAATTAATTATGACGTCATATTTGACATCATTGAAAAAAACCCTGATAATCTCATTCTTAATATGGAATTTAATAAAAAAAAAACAATCATCAGGAATTCCGATACTGCTTTATCAGAGCATGTCACCAGTTCCTGCGATTAGGACAATGAAAATAAGGTTTACAGAATGCTAAGAACTTACTAATAATAATATAAAGTGGAAGTTGTATAATAAAATCTGTAAAATTTTGCAGCTAATGGAAGAGTTAATGCATGATCTAAGAAATTTTAAGGAAAAAATTGAAGAAAAAGACAATTAGCACACATGAAAACATTTAGAATGTTGCAAAAGAGGCATTGTTCTAGAGACTCACATGAAATCCTTTTGTAAAATAACTGAGTTTGGGAACAAATTGAGCAAGTCAAGTGAAGATCAGATGCTGAAATATGTTTTGAATCTCAAACCTTGGACTTGTTGTTGGAGGACCATTCAACTCTTTCAAATCAGTCTCCACACCTGACTTAACACCCCTTGATTTTTATCTGTGGGGATATTTAAAGGTCAATACCCCCCCCCCCCCCCCAACAAAAAAAAAAAAACAAAACAAAAAAAAAAAAAAAAAACAAAAAACAAATGAACTCAAAATGGTTCGAAAAATGAGACCTGATTCATTACCATGAGACTCTCTGCAATTAATGAGAACTTTCTTGCATCGGATAGATTTATTCATTCAGCAAAAATGACGCCATTTAGAACATTTTTTGTAACAAAGTGAAATTTTACAAGTTTCTTTTTTCTTTTGTGATTCATTATCTATTTGCCATATCAACTTTATTTTCATAAGAATAAATCTTGATATTGTGACTATTAATTTGATATGTTGGTGCATGGTTTTGGTTGAAACACCAGTAAGATTTAATCAATCAAAATGGTTGCATGTTTTCTGAAACACCCTGTACATGTATATCAATCTGAACTGTAATTGAGAAGACAGAAATATTTGAGATATGTATTTTTTACTGTTCGTCGCTCTTTACTATAGTACTAAAGAAATATACTGGATTGAAAGCAGATTCCCGATATTTTGCTGGGGAAAATTACTAGGCCCATGAGCACATCGCCCATTCTTACTTATCATATATACATGTATAAACTTTAATGCAAACACTTGTGAACATCCCAGTTTTATACTATTTTTCAAATGTCATAGGTATAACACAATGAAACGACCGTTCGATTATTACAGATTACAGTACACGTTTTTTTAAATTAAAGTGTAAAATTTACAGATTAAAGTGTAAAATTTACAGATTAAAGTGTAAATTTTACAGATTAAAGTGTAAAATTTACACATTAATGTGTAAATTTTACACATTAATGTGTAAATTTTACACATTAAAGTGTTAATTTTACACATTAAAGTGTAAATTTTACAGATTAATGTGTAAATTTTACAGATTAATGTGTAAATTTTACACTTTAATCTGTAAAATTTACAGATTAAAGTGTAAATTTTACAGATTAATCTGTAAAATTTACAGATTAAAGTGTAAATTTTACACATTAAAGTGTAAATCTTACAGATTAAAGTGTAGAAATTAAAAAATAAAAAGTGTCAAAATGGCACTAATACGCTTCCGTAACTAAATGTACATGGACTTTGTCGAAAAAATTGGATCCAAAATACCAAATACCACAATTTGACAAAGTTAATTTACAAATAAATTGTGTGGTCATAAAATTTGTGTTATTTTTTGTATAAAATGTAATGTGTTTTGTAATTCATTACTTTAACAAAGTAATTGTAATTTAATTAATTACTTTTCTTATTTAAAGTAATGGTACTGGTAATTGTAAAGGTAAAAGTAATTGTAATTTAATTACATTTTAAGGATGACGTTTACTCAGGGTTTTAAATGACAAAAACGGAATGCTATAAAGTACAATAAGTAAAATCAAAAATTGTTTTAAATGGACAAAATAACCATGTTATAACTCAATATCAATTTTAAAAAAATTAATATTTTATTACTTAAAGAAAATATGCAAGAACATAAGTAAATATATGGTGATGCAGAGGAAATTCGGACTTAATTTGAAAATTTTTCATTTTTGTCACATTTTTTTCTTGCAATATTATTCACAAAGTAAAGATTTTATGTGTTTTTAAACATCATTCTGCTAACATTATGTGTGTTAAAGCTCATGTATCATTTCAAATAATTGAATGGCATGGATTAAAGGATTTCAAAAATATGAACGAAAATTATTCCAAACTACATATCTCAAAAATTTGATCATTGACCTAATGTAATTTTAATACCAGTAGAATAAGCAGAATAATTAGTGGTTACACGTATAAAACCGCTTTGAAAAATCAATGTCAATAGTAGATATTATTTCAATATCGGTAGTATTATTGCAACCACTATTGAAATAAGGATCACTTATTAAATAATTATTTCAGTAGCGGATATTATTAAATAGCGGTTTCATACATGCGACCACTATTGAAATAAACTCATTATTTCAATCACTATTGAAATCATTATTTCAATCACTATTGAAATCTTTATTTCAAATGTGAACATTATTTCAATAGTGGTTGCAACCTGGTTTAAGTTTTGAAAAGCATTTAAAACCTCCTTTGATATCATTGTTTCAAAAGTGAACGTTATTTCATAGTGATTGCAACCTGTGGTCAGTTGTGAAATGCATTTTCAACCACTATTGAAACAATTATTTCAATAGTGAACGTTATTTCAATAGTTGTTACAACATGTGTTTAGTTTTGAAATGCACTCTCAACCACTATTGAAATAATTTTTTCATTAGTGAACGTTATTTCAATAGTGGTTACAACATGTGTTTGGTTTTGAAATGCACTTTCAACTAGTATTGAAATAATTTTTTCAATAGTGGTCGTTATTTCAGTAGTGGTTGCAATAATGCTGTTACTCAGAAATGTGAATTTTGGATGTACCTTTTCAATGTTTGGAGGTATCTTTCCAAAATACCTTGACATTGTGAGGATGGCACAAACTACGATATATAAAGCTCTGATTCACTAGACAGAAAAAAGAACATATACAATTCTTACACATATATAAACACTAAAGCTACACAGTACATTATTAAAATAAAGAAAAAATCACCTGTTATCATGCACATTTTTATCATAGAATCATGGATGTTTGCAACCATACACATGTATACGTTCGAGAGAGTAGGGACTTATTTAAATCTTATGCCCTGTAATTCGATTTGATCGAGAATTTTCCTGTTTGAAGCGATTTTAACTATTTTCTTTTTATATCTTTGTAAAAACTAATCAAGGGCAAAACGAGATGTGCAAGAAACATGAAGATTTATACGACAAAGCCCACAGCAAAATCAGTAGAATTTTTGAGAACCCTTGCATTCAAGGGTTTTCAGTACACAAGCAATACATTTATTCATTCTTTCCAAAGAAATTCAATAAAAAATAATTTTAAATGCTTTTCATACATAAAACTTGTATAATAATCTGTCTAACTGGGAATGATAAATCAATAATTATTTTTTATCATACACGTTTCTATCATACAATATTTGGATAAAAAAAATCAAATTACCTGTATTAACTTATTACATTGAATCACATAATTCAACAGCAAAGCAACAATTATAATCATATATATCAATATACTCTATTACATGTATTTTGAAATGGTCCCATCCTATAAAATGGTGTTTTTGTTGTAACGATCGAGGCCGGGCTTTTGTCATATTAGACTGATTCCTACACCCACTTAATCCCCCCCCCCCCTCCCGGAACCCTTTTTGAACAATTTTTATTCATTATTATTATTTTTAAATTCGAGATTTATTCTTCTAAAGTAAAAAAAGAAATTCATTATCATTTACTGCCAGAATTATGTTTAAATTAATTTACTTTCACTTTCAAGTCCAGTTCTACTCAGAATTAATTGAATCTATTCTACAATAAACTTTTTCCTAAACACATGTCAATCCAATAATTGAATTTTTAATTAAAAAGGTCTAGAAACCAATAATTGGACATACAAATAGTTACGAAAGCTAATAAGAATGTCAGACAGTTGGACAGATGGAAGTAATATCATAGCCCCCTAGGTAGTTTATAAAATGTCAATGTATACAAAACACTCATTGACAGGAAAGGTAAAAATAAACATTTCACAGAATTCCTCGCTGATATAGCAGTTATAGGTCTTATTTAACACAAGTATGACCCGATCTTTCTCAAGGCTACCTGATTAAATGCTAACAATAGGCTGTTATTTTTTTCTTAGAAATATAAGGTTGGATTATAAAGAAAGCACAAATTTGAACATTGAGAAGTGGAATCTTTTGTTTAGTCACAAGGCCTGCTATCGCTAATATTGTGTAATGAAGTTTATGAAATACAGTATTGCATTGTGAGGCTTCCTTACAGTCAGTCTTCCCCTCGGATGATAACTATAGTACTATACTTTTACTATAAATTAACTATAGTCAATTGTTATAAGGGTTACCCTAAATGAAAATGTGAGGAGCTCACAATTTGGTGAATAATATAATAAGGACCCTAAAATATTCCAGTGATGGGAGGACCATGGAGAACAAAGCAATCCCTGCGACTATAACACCAACTTTATGCCCATTGTTTGATCAGGTAAACAGCGTAAACCGTAAACAGTATTAAAACAATGACATATAAATTTGTAAAAGGTTGTCGGTCTACTTTCAACCCAATGAAAGGTTGTATCTGCAAACAAAATCGATGTTATAATCGAAGACTTTAAATTGACTTTAAACGAAATTGTAGATATACTGTAACTTGAACTCGTCAAATTTTTGGCAGTAGCCTGCCTTGATATAAAAGTAGATATTGATCATTATGTAGAACATGCTCTTATGTGAATTAAGTGGAAAATATAAATACAATGTGTAGTTGATGGAATAAGGAAAGTTGATGATAGAAAAGGTGTATGAAATATGAAGATAACGAACAGTATTCAATCTCGAAAGTCCAATAAGACGATGCAAATTTGGAGCAGAGCAAACACGGACTTCAAAATTTAGAGGTGGGATCAGGTGCCATCGAGGAGTGAGCAACCTCTGCCAACCAGGCACACCCGCCGTGTGCTCTTTGTCATGATCAGGGGAAAAAACCGGAAAAATTCGTAGACAGTTCAGTGTATAAGTAATGGCCTAACAATTACTGTAGTATATAAAAAAAAAACATCAGTCATTATTTGACTTAATGATAGGTTGTATTTGCTGACAAGGTCATTGTATCGACCATAAAACTTGCGAAATGATGACTTCAAACGAGACTGTTGATATCCCCGTTTCATCAACTTGTTTATCAATAGTCTGCCTCGTTTTAGAAATTGTCCATACGTAGAACATCTCTTGCGTATCGAATCAACTGAGAGAAATAAACCCCATATGCAGGTGATAGGGGTATATTGCTACATAAGTAAGGGAAGTTGACGATTGAAAAGTTGAAGTCATCATGTTTATCATAAAGCTTTGTTGTTAGGTTACCATTAACGTCTTTTTCTTACATATGAAACAGATGTGTCAGAATCTGTGGTATCTTTTATTTCAAGCTCACTGGGATGTATCGAGTCGACATATGAATGAAAGTAACTATTGTTAATTCATAATACGTCGTCGATATAACGAAATGTCGAGTTGAAGGCCACAGCAAATGTTTTCTTCTTCTCATGTAGAAGTTTTTGCATAAATTCTCCTTCATATAAATACAGAAATAGGTCTGCTAATAAGGGGGCGCAATTGGTACCCATGGGAATTTCCAAAAAAAATGTTGGAAGACCTGATCTCCAAAAACTACATAGATATTGTCAATCAGAAACTCAAGCATCTTTATAATATCAACTTCAGAGTACTTGTGCGTACAATCAGAATGCTTTGTAACAAAATAATTTTGCAAATGACCAATGACAATGTAAGTATATTTACGAGTTCCATTTTCATTGAAAAATCAGCTGTCTATGTATGATGTCAAAAAGCCTGGGCTTTAATTAATCGTGGGGAATGTTTGTATAAAGGTTGAAAATTTGTACGTTTTTTGGTAAAAAAAATTTGATTTCAAAATTTTTAAAAGTTCCTTGGAGGATATAAGTAAACGTCTGATTTACACCACTTCTCAAATATATTGTTGTACATGCAGTACTCCTGATGTTTTTCCTTTACTGGTGTAGTATTTTAGTGAGGAGTAAATAAAGAGGTTTTGGAGAACATTTACTGGAACCCGTTATGCGTCTTTGAAAGAATTTTAATGATAAATTGTTTGTCCCGTTCGAGAATTTTTCACTCATATAGAGACCTCACCATATACCGGTGAAGGGCTTCAAATGTAGACCTTTACTCGGCAGTCAAGGCCATTGAGCAGTGAGGGTTCTTTATCGTGCCAACGCCTACCGTGACATGGGGCCTCGGTTTTTAAGGTTTCATCCGAAAGATCCGCAACTTTCACTTTAATTTGCTGAGCGCTTGGCGAAGGAACAGTTGCTACCTATTTTTTTTTTTATCGACTTAGGTCAGTCGCGACCATTATTCAAGCACACGACCTTCCGATCAGGGAGCGAATTTTAATGAAGTTTAGGAATCCAGTATAGGTATGGTAATTCAAATTCATTTTAATTGTTGGGATTATTAAAAACATTTGAATATGAAATATGATTTATTTTTGGCACATAAATTACTGTAGTATTATTTTTATTAAATTGATTTATGACAATGAACATTTTATTTCGATAGTTTCTCATAGGGTTTTCCAAAGCAAAAAATAGAAATTGCCATTCTTTCTATAATATTGAGGATACCCATCTCTTATCCAAGACCTGTCTTCCCTTCTGCTTCTGGTGCATTTCTTTCGCTTTTTGGTCATTAAATTGTGAACGCTATTTTTTTTTTTTTGTCGCCCGCGTGGCGCAGTGGTAAGAGCGTCTGCTCTAGAGTCGCGGAGTAATGAGTTGATTCTTAAATCGCGGGCTCGAATCCCACAGTGGGACGTGGAGAAAGGTCCTTTGAATGAGACCATATAAACCGAGGTCCCGTGTCGCAGTAGGTGCTGGCACGAAAACGATCCCGCACTGCTCAATGGTCCTCAGTGCCGAGCATAGGTCAAAATTGCAGCTCTCCACCGACAAGTGGTGGCTTCTCCATATGAGTGAAAAATTCTCGAGAGGGACGTTAAACAACAAACAAACAAACAAACGCTATTATGCTACAAAAATCAATTTTATGCTTTTAAATGTTATGTTGTACGAAAAATCGTGTTGTTTTAAGTTTTGTTTTTTGTTTTTTGATGGACTTACATTTGAGTTTAAAAATAAGTCTAAAAATTGACTGAACAGACCGATTTATGAAGGAGAAATTATCGGTCTAAATATATTTCATATAAACACTTTATCCAGGTGCCTGTAAACGTCTGTGTGCAACATAGGCTTTTGATGAAATTCTCTGTATAAATGTAGGTAAAAAAGGGTTTTGAGTTAGTTATTCAGGGAAGTTTGAAATAAAATTTTATTTTCAGAAAATGTTCCGAATATTCGACTTTCGTTCGAATTATGCAATCGAATAATCGACAGAGGAAAATAAATATTTTGACATCCCTAAACGATATACTAAAATCTTGTTGCTTAAAGTTCTCTTTTTTCTGATGGACTTACTTTTGAGTTTAAAATGCGACTCATAGTATGCAAAGTCAAGATCTGCATAATACTTTGTATATTAAGGGGCCTTTATAGTTCTCTGAAAATGATTTATCTGCAAAGAAGCATAAAAATAGCACCGAAATTTTCAATTCGTTGTGATATGCAAGCTATTTATCAAATATCCTATCAAGAGCGGAGTTATTAAAAGTTTTGAAACATGTTGGAATTTTAAGATACAGAGCATAGAATCTTGTTGTCAATAAATGATTTAAAAAAAGGCCTCCTTTTTATGTGAGACAACGAAGAGTATGATTCCCCTACAGACAGACACCAAAATAGAAGAATACGTTGAATTATACATTGGTATCTGATATTTCACCAAAATGAGGATTTTTATTACATCTCTACAATAAAATGGCTAGGCAGGTCTGTTTTTATTTGTATATCAAAGTTGATTCTGTCTTGCATTCAGGATTATGTCAACGATTTTTTGTACTTTATGGATCCCTTTAATAATATAAACTGATATAACTTTCTTTGATTTCCAGACAAGGTATGGGTTTATTTATTCAACAACGGATGATTGTGTGGTTGTATATATAAAAAGTCATTTTTTATCATCCAAGTGTTTTCATTTTTCCTTTCTATCTCTTCAATTTTTCGATCGCTGTCAATTTACACTCTCATTTTATACATGTACCTAAAAAGGAAAGGAAAGGTAAAACAATGATAAGCTGTAGAAGGAAAGATTATTTACATTTAATTATGCAACTTAATATCATTCAGTGATATCCAACATAATGAAAAGTAACAAATGTACCTGGAAAAAAATATGTTCCAAGAAATTTCAATAATAAATTTTACCCAATGAGAATGACTTTTCTTCTTATTTGAACATAATCTTATCTTCAAATTTATTAACCCTCGATAGGTCTTATTTATAATGACAAATAATATTTTTCTACTTTCAGTTTTATATCTTAAGGAGGGTGTTTGTATGAATATAGAAGAGTCTCTAGTCTATATGGTGCATTCCAAGTTTCTATTATTTTCATATTATTTTCCACAGTTGTTGCTGGAATGAAAGATCGACAACAAAAAACAACCACTGTGAATTAATGTTTTTCGCAATTGGAATTGTTACGCAATGATCGAAAATTGATGATCCAAATGCCATAAATCTTGTAAGTAGGTTGTATTAAAATGAGTAGCTGATGATTAATGTATCATTAGTTTGTGTTTCTTTTCAAAAAATATGTTTGCGATTATTATGTATGATACATATGATACTTTCGTTATTCAGTAACACCAGATTGATATAGGACCGATGGAGAGAATAAGGTGTGGAAAATACGATGTCTATATATATATTTAAATTTAAATCCAAGGTGGTGTATTTACCGATAGATTTAGATAGCTAACGGTATATAACAAGTCAAATCTATTTAAAATGACAATATTTTTGAAGCAACAATGATAATGTGATATAGATAAAATTTATCTATTGATTGCAATTTCTATACCCAACAGTAAAAGTACATTAATGAATTTTTACACATTTATATCTCATCTGTTCTATCTACAGAATAAACTATATAGTACATACAGTTTATCTTTGAATAAATTGTTAATGTATGCGTATGTAATGGTATGGCCACGCTGTGCAACGTCAAAATACGACGTATATAATTATTTCTACCACGAATCTAATCTTCTCGTTAATTCAATCAAATGATCAGTAAAATTAACAATTTTTAATTCATTTTGTCAGTTCTATGTGTATATTTATGTTTATAAATGAATTTATGTGATCTAAAATGCCTACAAAATTGTGGTATTTTTGTTTATTACTAATGTTGTATGAATACATGGGTCTTGGGTAATTTCCGGGTTATAGTTTCTTAGCGCCCTCTAGTAACGGCTATTAGCCATATCTCTATCAAAATAACTTTTGGCTCAAAAAAGCGTGGTTTAAAAGTTTTATCTTTTGAGCATTCAAAAAAAAAAAAAATAAATAAATAAATAAGAATCATAATGACGCCAGAGGGGGCAGGCACTTTTCCCACATTTATAGTTTCATTTTGGAAAAAACTCGCAAAGACTTTGGAAATGTCTGAACACCCCATAGAGAGAAAGAAGTCCAGAGTTCCTATTTTCAAGTAGCAAAAAGATTCAAAGACAGAGGAGAAAAATAACACCAAGCGTGTAGTAGAAATTGAACATTTGAACGCGGATTAAATTGGCATGGAAAATTGAGAGTCTTTCTTTTTTTTTTTTTTTTTTTTTTTGCTATAGATCCTTTTACAATATTATGCTTTAAAATCAGCTGTTCATGACATTTTAAACTCAAATAAATATGCTTTAATCAGTGACTTGACTTATTCCTGTTCGCTCCTTGGGGAGCATAGGGCCGCAGCCACACCGCGCCATCGGACTCTGTTTTGGACTATGCTTTTTTAACTGGGTCCAGGTAAAACCTGCCTCTTTTGCCTCTATTTCCCTGGAACTTCTCCAGGTTTGCCTGGGTCTCCCAACCCTCCTTTTTCCTTGTGGATTCCAATCCAGAGCCTGTTTTGTGATGTTCTTTGAGGATTTGCGTAAAGTGTGGCCTATCCAACCCCATTTTCACTTCTTTATGTCAATATATACGAATTTTGGATGGTTCTCTCCCATAGGCTGTTGTTTGATATGGTATCAGGCCATCTGATGTTAAGGATATGGCGGAGACATTTATTGAAGAAAGACTGTAGTTTGTTGTTTATTGTTTTAGTTACCTTCCAGGTCTCGGAACCATATAAAAGAACTGCTTTAACATTTGTTTTAAAAATCCTGATTTTACTGTTGATGGAGAGTGCTTTAGACTTCCAGATTTGTCTGAGTGTATTGAAAGCATGTCTTGCCTTATTAATTCGGCTTTTGACATCATCATCTGCGCCACCGTCCTGTTGACGATACTCCCAAGATAAGTGAATCTGTCATTTTCTTTGATGTTCTCCTCATTTAACTGGATTGCTGTTTCTTGTTTGTTGTTGATTCTCATCACCTCTGTCTTCTAAGTATTTATTTTAAGGCCAGTCTTTTGAGCTTCTGATGCCAATCGTGATAGTTTCTCTTGAGCATCTTGTTGCTTGTGCGAGAGCAGTTCAATGTCATCTTCAAAATCCAGGTCCTCAAGCTGTTTGGTGAAGGTCCACTGGATTCCGGTCTTACTGCCCTTTGTTGTTTCCTTCATGATCCAGTCAATGACTTTCAGGAATATGGTTGGTGAGAGGATGCAGCCCTGCCTTACTCCTGTTTCCACATTAAAAGGATCTGTAAGCTTCCCAGCTGGTGCACATCAACAAAATATACCCTAGATGCGGTTGATTTAATCGAAATATGTACAAATCGGGGGAACATAAAAATTAAATGGAAATATGAAAAGGAAGAAGAATGTGTAACAAATTTATTGATGTATGCATATCCCATGTGTTCTTATGCTTTAGATAAATAATCAGGCGAAGTTTAAGCGAGGCAGACGACGAGAAAAGAGTTGCAAGCCTTCTCTCATTTTATGTGTCAGTCGAAAACGTTATATTTAAAAACAGCATATAGATACAAAAGAGTTACATTATTGATAATATATAGTGCATATTAGAATATAAAAATAGGAAAAAGGTGACTCGACGCCAGATTTAAAAAGAAAAAAAATGGAAAGGGGGGGGGGGGTCCATACCCCAAGTGCCTGTGCTTGTGACAAGACCTTCCTTTGGATACCAACAACGTTGACTCTTTTATCTTTACCTAGAAGTTTGACCTACTTTTGTAAAACTTTAACCTTGGCCATAACTTTTGAACGGTTGGTGCTAACGCTTTCATACTTCACATATGCAATTCTTGTGACAGGACCTTCCTTCGGATACCAACAACTTTGACCCTTTCAGCTTGACCTAGGAGTTTGACCATCTTTTGAAAAACTTTAACATTGGCCATAACTTTTGAACGGTCGGTGCTTGGCCTTTCACATTTAACATGTCTATTCCTTGTGACAAGACCTTCCTTTGGAACAATTGTAATCCATTGACCTTGCCCTTGGAGTTTTGACTTACTTTTGAAAAAAACTTTAAGCTTGGCCATAACTTTTGAACGATTGGTGCAACTGCTTTCATATTTCACATGTGAATTTCTTGTGAGAAGGCCTTTTCTTGGGCACCGTTTATATTGACCATTTGAACTTCACCTCGATGTTTGACTTACTTTTGAAAAACTTTAACCTTTTCCATATCTAATCAATGGTTGGTGCTAGGGCTTTTATATTTCACAGGTATATTCCTCGAGACAAGACCTTACTTTGGGAACTTTGGGAAAGTTTAATCTCTGCTATAAGTTGCTATACTGGGGCATTATTGTTTCACAAACACATCTTGTTTAACATCCTGTTCGAAAATTTTTCACTCATATAAAGACGTCATCTTATGCCGGTGAAGGGCTTCAAATTTAGACGTATACTCGGCAAGGCACTCGGGGCCATTAAGCAGTAAGGGTTCTTTATCGTACCAACGACTACCGTGGCACGGGACCTCGGTTTTTAAGGTCTTTTAAGGTCTTTTTAAGGTCTCATCCCAAAGACCCGTGACTTTCACTTCTAGTGCCGGGCGCTTGGCGAAGGAACAGTCACTAAATAGGTTTACGTTTTAGGTTTGACGCGGCCCGGCGAATGAGAATCGAACCCAGGCCTCCCGATCAAGAAGCGAGCGACCTACCACTAGGCTATCGTGACCGATCTAATCCTCAACGATTGTTATCTTTAAATAAGGCAAAGTCTCAAACTAATCTAATAATCTAGTAGTGTACGTCCCTAGATGCAATATATATGCAATTTTGGTGTGATAGGGCATGCACTAATTTCGGAATGGACTTATCTAAAAACTTTAAATTAGTCACTTATCCAGAAAATGTACGTCAAATCCAGCATTTGAAGCAAGTTTGAAAGTGTTCATTCCCTCCCCTGATGCATCATCCATGCAAGTTTGGTGTAGGTAGGGCTTGAAGTAATGCGAATTAGTTAAATTCGAATAATGTACTACGCATCAAATAACTTTGCATTAGCTACGCGTGAACGCAAAGCCATACTTATTCGAATTAAATTTTGACGCATGAATAATGACATAATTAGGTCACATGCCACAAGCCGGTTGTCAGATATAGGTACTTCTGCCATGTTTAAGTGAAAAACAAAGAAAAAATATTTTAATCTCCAAACTGTGAGCAGTATGTCAAATAGATCTGCTCTGCATAAGGTGACGTGTTTTGATAATGATGTCATAATAGCCTTACTGAAGCCTAACTGTGGAAAGAAAATTTTAATTCACATTGGTTTACTTTGCATGAACTATCGTTTAAACGCAATTAAATTCGCATTAGTTTAATTCACACTATTTTACTTCGCATTAATTTACTATGAATTAAATATTTAATACACATTCGTGATTAGAATGAACCTGTTCCAAAACCTTTAACCTGGTCACTCCTCCGGAAGATGTAGGTTAGATCCAGCATCCAAAGCAAGTCCAGTAGTGTGCATCCTTAGATGTATCATCCATGCAAGTTTGGTCAACATACGGCTTAAAGTTAATTTAGAATTAATCATATAAATCATCGTCCATGCTCTCTGATTAACATAGGGCATAGAGGTACTTGTAAAGAAATCTGCTCAAAACGTTAACCTGGGACACCAACGCCGAGAGTATTACATATTAAGTTCCCAAGCATTTCGTTGAGGTGAGCTAATTATACAAACATTAAGTCTTTTGTATAAAACATGCACTTTTAACACTTCCGTGATGAAATGCAGATTTTTAGAGCCTAAAGAGTTCGCTATTAAAACAACAATAAAGAGAAACCTTTGAAAGTCGAGAATGCTACGATAACACTTTGGTAAACTTCTGGATATCAAGATATGATTTCACTCTTAGGATACAAGAGATACTCCTGTTGGTCGAGTATTCCAATGAAAAGTCGATCTGATGACCAAAGGACACCTATTTCAAAGCGATAAGACCAGATGCCATCACAGTACGCAATTAGATGAACAACGCATCAAATAGCTAATTATAATGCTTAGAAATGTGACTTCTTGGGCAACCAGACTTCTATGTATTGAAGGTGATACTCGTATAAAAACGAAATTGGTATATGAATTGTTATATGAATATTAAAACGTCTACATATATTTAGAAATTCAAGGTTGTTCAAAATGTGGCAGTTTTGACTGGAATTTGACTATATAAATGGTTTGAAAATTTATACTATGTAATATAAGAAGGATGAATCGAGATAGAAAAAGTTGTTGCATAATACTGAATGACTATAAAAGACCAAATTCATTCTCCTGTTCTAAAACATGAACTACATTGTCCAACTCCTCTTTTGAGATTAACTTTATTGATTAATCCTTAGCCTGCTAAAAAAATGAAAAGTACCCTTTCTAGTATTAATTTTCAGCAACATATTTTTGCGTATAATCGGATTTATAAAGATAAGAACAAATAAGTGTTTATAAAGGAAATGGTGAAGATAACCAACAGAACTAGTGTGATCGATCAAAAAATATCTCTAAACAATACAAATCTGTGAACAGGGCATAAAACACGGAGGACCTCTGGAAATTCCGGAGGTGCCTAGGAGGAGTAACCATCTGTTTTAGACCAGTCATACCCGCCACGAGCTCTTTGTATTGACCAGGTAGACGAAACATTCCTTAGTCAAAATCAGTATAAAAACAAAGGCCTAACAATTGGTATAAAAACGTCAGTCAATATACGCCCAAATGACAAGTTATGTTTTGTTAACAAGGTAATTATAACGACCATAGAATTAATGAAATTCTGACGAGGTCATTGAAATCTGTGTGACATCAACTTATCCGTCAGTAGCATGCCTCGGATGAAATTGATCGTACTCGTAGCATGCTCTTGAATATCGAAAAGTTGTAAGACGTACAAACAATATTCAGGCGATAGCTGAATGTTACTACATAATTAATCGGTAGGGTGGATGAGTCGGGGGAGTGGGGTCCTGTACTCGAGCACCTTGATTCCCATTGCTGCAAATTGACTGCTGAATGCCTCCTCTAAGTTACTCTGGTTTTTTTTTTTAGTTTGTATCTTTACATTGCTGGCATACATTTTGGATACACGCAGAAAAAAACCTGATATACGGTATTCCAGGATGATATGTTGAAAAAGGATCGAGGACATTTTACCGAGGGTTTCTCATTTCACTGGACAAGAGGTACATAAATACAAGTATATACAATATAAACACATATCACAGGCACGGATCAAAATAGACATGTATATAAAGAATCAGTAGTTGAGGATTCAGAAAGTACAGAGAGTTTTTAAAAAAAAATCCTTAAATTTTGACAATACATGTACCTATTTTGGAGAAATTTTTTTCTGTCGTTCAAAAAGTACTTACATTCCATAGTTTAACGAATTCATCGCCCATATTTATACAATTATACGTGGTAAATGTTCTTAAATTTTTGTCAATATTGTTCCATCTACATGTACAAGTTTAAATCAGAAGACGATGATTAGATATTAGTATTTTTGTGAGTGTAATTTTTAAATCGTTAGGTAAACTGTCGGTTGGGAATTCCCGTCCTCAAGCACCTGTGATCCCCATAGCTACAATCTGAATGCATCTTCTCAGTAACACTGTCTTTTCGTAGCTTGTATCTTTACATTGATAGCATATTCCAGGATAATCAATTAATTAATTGGATAATTTGTTAAAAGGTCATGGACCTGAGGACTTCGTCAAAACTACGTATATTTCTTAAAATGATATTTCTATAAAACGCGACATCTTATTGGTCTAGACACTCACGTGACTGAGAGAAGACAACGCCGTGTATCCCGCGAAGAAATATCGCATCTCACCTCTTCGATACACTCTCATGTTTTCCTATCGGAGATATCGTTCTTGGTCGAGAATATTTAGCAGAATTAAACAGTCTGTCTGCCGTTTGTAGATTTCAGAATACCATTGAAAATTCAATATTCGATTTATTGGACAAAAGGTACTTTAAGAACACTTACAAAGCACAAAATATTTCAGAGACTTTTTTTGTAATCCTGCATCAAGTACGCAGAGTTTAATTAATATGTATGAACGTAGCGAAAGAAAAATTTTCCAGTTATATGTAACAAGCCATACTAGTATTATGAATCATGCAGAAAAGAGTAACATCTTATATCCACTCCAGCATGGATTCAGAAGAAAAAGATAATGTGAAACACAGTTGCTAAAATGTGTGGACGACTTAACTAAACACCTGGAAAAAGGAAAACTGATCTGTTAATCTTAGATTTTCCCAAGGTCTTTGATAAAGTGTCCTAGTCTAGCTACTTCTTCATAAGCTCCATCACTATGGAATCAGAGGAAACATATCATTGGATAGAAGCTTTCCTTTCAAAGGGAGCCGGGATGTGGTGGTTGACGGGGAAGAATCTGATGCCAGGAGGGTGGAGTCTAGAGTGCCCCAGGGATCAGTCCAATGCTCGAGTCTATTCCTCTTCTAAATTAGCGATCAGCCGGACCACCTAACCTCTAGTTCAGCTCTTCGCAGATGATATAATATACCTAACCATTTCTTCACATTAAGATTGTCAAGAAGACCTTTACAAATTCTCTTTGGGAAACAAAACGGAAAATGGAATTTCACCCGGATAAGTGTACAGTACTAACTGTTTCGGAAAAAAAACCCTATCATTCACAACTACACTTTTCATACCATACAGATGCCCATGAATAAGATACAAAATATGTAGGTTGTACTATAACATCCAATCTAAATTGGGGAACATATATATCAAACATCTTTAAGAAGGCAAACAAAACTATAGGATTCCTGCAATACAATCTCCACATATCATCCAAATCAAAATAAAGGTAAGAACATAAATGTCTTTGGTTATACCCCAGCTGGAATACGCTTCGACAGTGTGGGACCTATACCAACAAGGCCAAATAGATATATTGGAAAAAGTGCAAAGACACGTAATGGGAAATTACAGAAATAGATCTAGCGTGGGAGAAATGATTAAACATCTAGAATGGAAGAACGTAAAAAGTAGAAGGAAAGACGTAAGATTAATCATGATGTATGAGATAATTAACAACAGACCACATGACCACTTTATTAACCATGTAAGAAAAAAAAAGAAGATCGTGGAACACAAAACAACACTCATTTGCTATACCATCTGCAACCAAGGATTACAGGAAGTGGTCCTTCTTTTGAAAAACCGTTAAAAATGGAATAGCCTGTCAGAAAACATCACAGCAGCAAAATCACTTGAGATTTTTAAATCTCAATTGACTAAAAAAGACTAAATTCATATAGTCCCGTTTTTATCCATTAAAAAAACAAACCTTTCTTTTAAACATACGCACACGCAACTGGCAAAATCTTCGGCTTGACGAAGGAGGCAAGACAGAGGAAGATTGATTAATTGATTAATTTGTATATTGTTTAGCATCTCATTCAAATTTGGACGTATACTCGGCATTTGGGGCCATTGAGCAGTGGGGCCTCATCCGAAAGACCCGTGACTTTCACCTCTAGTGCTGGGCGCTTGGCGAAGGAACAGGCACTACCTATGTTTACATTTTAAGTTTGACGCAGCGTGGCGACCGAGAATCGAACCCATGCCTCCCGATCACAAAGCGAGCGCCATACCACTAGGCTACCGTGACCGGTCTAGACAGCGGAAAAAGAGATGTAGATAAAGAGTTCGTACTGTACAAATTTGTCTATCGATCTCTCGATCTTCAGCTTGATGCCAAGACAGTTCTAATTGTCATCAGCCCTGATATACAACGAAATTACAGACAATTGGAGAATGTATTAGGTTCCCGATTTGAGCCCAGAAAGCGAAATATTAAATAAGAAAACGCGGAGAAAAATAAGAAGATCTTGCGCATGATATTAAATCTCTAGCAAGATATGCTCATTGAGACGTCCCAAAGTTTGTTGAGACTTCAGGACCAACTCTCAGCTGTCTTCAAATGCCGACCCGCTGTATGGTGTTGTTTCCTCTGACTCTGGTACAAGTGTTTTTTGAACAACATCAACTTGTATGCTGCTCAGCGTGGAGCAAAGGCCAGACAGGGACAGACGTGCAGACACCACTATCGACGAGATGAAGGCTTTCCTCGACTTACAGATGGGAAATATTCGATAGTATTGGTCATCAGAGTAAAGTAAGCTTTTACCATACAAACCCATGCATTTGATTTTTCAGTACTTTCTGTTGACAAGGTTAAAGGGGCCTGGACACAGATTTGAAGTTAATATTTTCTCAAATTTTCTGTATAATATCATGACTTATATGTTGATATAGCATTTCACATGGAAATATGATAAAAGCATGTTCAGGAACTTCTTTTATATGGAAATTATTGAAACTAGAATTTCGGGACGCGTTTGATTGACACATCCTTGCACTTTCACAAAGTAAACATTATCCTTAATACTCAAGAAAAGTATGTAAATTAGAAATTTAGTTAATATGTATTAATCTTGTTAATGAAAAATATTAAAACTATAACCCAGATAATTCAGAGTAGAAATGTGAGAAAGCGAAACCAACTCACCAATATTGTCAGTCGGTGCTCAGTGATGTGTGCAGAATTTAACAAATTGAACACACCCGGTGAAACGTAAATACTAACCATAACAGAGCTCGTGCCCTGTTTACAAAAACAGATGTTTGACGTGATGTAAAGAAGAATATCGTTGTCATTGAATTCTTAGAATATTCATGTACATGTAAGTTCAAATCTTTGAACTGGCTTTATTTTTTGAATAAGCATACAAATTTAAAGGTAAACAATGCAACTTTTCTATGTTTTTTTGAAAAAAAAAAAATCAAAATTCTGTATTGAAATAAACAGTATATTTCTCAAATAAAATAACTGATTTTTGTAGCTGTATAAATGATGCAAAACAAAATATTAACAAAAAGTGATGTCAACTATTACAAAAATATTTTATATTCAAAACGAAATTTCAGACTTGTATTTTCTTTTTTATTCACTATACTCTTGAATTTGAAATATAAAATAAATATTTCAAATGTAAATATTTCCATATCAATTACACACATATATTGATACACATATTGTCCTAAAAGAGAATTGATATACCGGTATTATCCTAGCCCTAATACATGTACACTGTATGTCTTAGAAAAATTTCTGTGATGTTAAATGTTTTTATGATCATGTTTTCTCCCTAACAGGTTACACAGGATTAGATCTCTCAACTTGATGATTACTAGGAGGAAATTCCAATTATAGTCAGATGATTCCACCTAAGCAACAAACTATTGATGAGGGCATGATTACATGAATACAAGGGAAGATTTTTTTTTTTGCAAGACAATATATGCCAAACAAACTTGTCAAGAGAGGTTTCAAGGTTGATAGCAATAAAAATAGCTGTATAAATTCAATAACATTGCAAAATACATATACTACACTATCATATTCATAGCTGCAGAATTATAGGAAGCATATGTAGCCTTTTTGGGGTATGAAAGGGGGGAGGGGAATTGAATAGTTTCAGGTGCATATGAAGACCGTTTAGTAATAGGGTAAATCAGGAATTAGACTGAGAGGATCTTCACTCTCAAATAACCATAACTGCCTCATATTTTGGATGAATGATTATGAAGAAATATCATGTAACACAACATTTTTTTTTTTTAGATATTTATTAGATGTAAAGAAGATGGCTACTGTTATGATTATTGGCTTTATAGAGAAAATTACATTTTTTATGGAAGATCAAGGAAAAAGAGTTGTCAAACACTTGTGCAGACCTTTCAAATTCAAAGGTCACCATGTGTTCTTTGACAGGTTTGTGCTTAAAATGACTAATATTATTTCTATAAAACTGAAAAGCTTTGTGAAGAACATTTCATTTCATTCTTGTATTATTTATTGTTCAATTTCAGATCATTCACATCCATTTCCCTGGTGAAAGCTTTGCTTTACAATGGGATTTTCAGCTGTGGAATTATAATTAGTGACTAGAAAGGGTTTCCAAGGAGTTACAGAATCCAGAATTAAGAAGAGGGGAGATAATGCAGATGCACCATGACCAATTACTTCCCAATGCTTGGAAAGATAAGAAAATGGTAAAGGTATGTAATAAAACCATTCATTTCTTCAAATTAAATTTTATTTTATCACACACTAACTGCAATTAATATACTGTAAAGAGAGAAACTTAGGGAAAGTATATATAGCAATCTCATCTGTCTGTCTGTCGATCGGCCACATGCACTTTTTTTCTAGTATGTTACTTTGCTACAAAGAAGATTAAAAGCTCTAATTTTGTACAAAGATAGCTCATAGACTGAATTTGTCAAGAACCTCATCCAAGTCATTTTATAACATTTTCTAAAAATGATAAATAATATAGCATTATCATAAACATAACATTGATTTTAAAAAAAAATCTTGGAATAAGTGGTCTAGCAAGGTTTATTTCCATTAAGTCTGAAAACCACCTTTTTTAACAGGTACATGTTTTGAGTACTAATTCAAGTCTATTGGAGATGGTCCAGTTGTTCCTTGCACCAGGGGTGGAAATTTTGTTGAGGTTATGTGTCCTCCACCAGTAGCTGCATAACAACATTATATGAATGGAGTCAACAGATGTACGCATCACCATGCAGAGTATCCTGTTGGCAGACCATCGAACAATCTTGGAAGTTTTTCCTCAATATCATTTTGGAAGTTTGCCTTATCAGTGCATTTGAAATTTTCTCTAGAACTTATTGGAGGCTACAGAGGAAGAAAACAGGGTCATACCCCGTACGAAACATTCCGGGCGGCTTATACACGGCTCAGGCACGGATCTGTTTCCGGAAACCCGTGCTTATAGCATTCCTGCTCCTATGTAAAATATGTATGGAAAACCGTGCCTTAATGTGGTCGAGGCACGGACACGGCACGGGATATTGGCCGAATTATTTAAATTAGATTACATGGTTTTACAAAATCCGTGCCAGAAAGCCGTGCTAGTTTCCTTATATGGCCTCACGGATTCTGTAAACCCGAGTCCGAAAGCCGTGTCATTTTCCATATATGGAAACACGGATTTTTGGAAAACCGTGACAAAAAGGCCGTGTGACATACCATATATGGTGTCATGGCATCTGTGCATTTGTCTAGATCTAGGTCAGGCATGTAGCCAATCTCCTGATGTGACTGTGGATGCCAAAATGGTGACTTCACAATTCTTAACCTTTACATTATTATTATGCTTGGTTTTAGAATTTTCAAAAGTTAAAAATCTTATAAGAATGTGTCCATTTACTTTCTGTTAAGTGTTAAGGATTTACTTTATCAGTTACAATCCATGCTAGCTTTTCATTAAGAATTTAATGATAATGTACAATTCATTATTGTAATTTTAAGTTTGTATACTAGTAATCTAAGAGAGAATTTAATTTAAATAAAACTTTCTGTAGCACAGTGATCAGACAATAAAATGTATATGGATTATTTATAGTCTGTCCCACGGTACCAAGGACCTCACTTTTCGCCTCATATCTCAAAATGTATAAATACCTTGGTCTTCAAATTAGGTTCGATCGATAGATCATTTTTTTCCAAACTTCCTCCATTTATCCGAACCCTCGAGTTCAACCGGTGTATTGACACGGCGGCAAATTCAAAGTCTACGGGGATTTAACATTACCAAAATGGCCACCACTTCGGAAGGGGATCCATCATTATTCGTGATTTTCCGTACATCGCCGTCAGTGACATAATGACGTAACTCACGTTCGGGAATGCTCTCTGCTTATCGATGTACGGAACGCAATACAGCCTGAGACTTTCCAAGTGCCCAATAAAAACAGATTTTTCAACGAAAAAATTGCAAAACAGCGTCTTCGACGAATCCGAGAACAAGTGTTTAACACTACTAAGAAAAGAGGTAAGATTCAACTCATGTCTTCTTCAGAAGTCATAACTGACAAAAGTAATCAGTAATGGAAAGAACGATCGAGGCTTCAATTAACAAAATTCAACCAAGTGAAATCATTGCATTACCAACACAGCATGATAGATCTATCTGTAAGCGAGTATGTTCTAATAATTTAGATTTATATTAATTACAACTTTACCTTTGCCTCGCAAATAAATCCAACACACTAGACAGCTTACTGTAGTTTGTTGTAAACTGACGGTTAAAAAGTTTGTTAAACATCACTTGTAACACGAATTCACTTACAGGCTTTGGTACATTTATAACTCTTAAGCAGTGCACATACAAATCCACGTTTATACATTTTGAATCACTGTGCAAAACAAGATCTACATGTTGTCTGCATCAAACTACGTCATCAATGGATTTTGACCTTGCCCTTGGAAAACTTCCTGTATCGGCATCAGGTAAATGCAGGCCCTGGGATTTCAAACAATTATGTATTTTTAATAATTTTTTCATATATGTAGCAGTTCTAATGCCAAACATAAAATGCAAAGATAGTAATCACACAACCCCAAGAACATGAATGGAATATATTTTTTTATATTTAATTATGTTTATTTGTATACTTTATTCATGGCCGTAGGAACCGGGGGGGGGGCACGGGGGGGGCGTGCCCCCCCCCAATAATTTTGCCGATATATAGATTACTATAGTAAACATAGATACTATAAGCATGTGCCCCCTCAATAAAACCGCCTGATGACCTTTTTTTTTTTTTTTTTTTTTTTTTTTTTGCTTGTCAGAAAATTGTTGGTAGTGCCCCCTCAACTGTCAACTGAAAAATGTGTGGCTGTGCCCCCCCAAACTGAAATTGCTTCCTACGGGCCTGTTATTTTTCTTTATATAAAAACTTTTGTTTAATGTGAAAAAATTTTACATTTGCAAGAAACATGAGAAATATAAATCAAAGCCTTCTGATTATTTTTTTAAATAATAATAACAATGAGAAGTAAAATAAAAACAATAGATAAAACTAGATTAAGCATTATTTTTTTTTATTTTGAAACATTAATTTAATTATTAGGAAAGAGAACATGAAGACATATCAGACAGACAAGAGCATGCAAACATGTACATTGTATTAAATTAATTCAACCTTAGGTAGCTGCATAGCTGCAGAAATGTGTATGTAGCTTACTAATACATTTTTTTGGGGGAATTTGTCTACAGTTATCTGTGAAATCATTTTTAAATTATGGGGTCAGGCCCTTGGGAAGCAATTTAAGTGTGTGTGTGTTTGGGGGGGGGGGGGGCAAACATTTTCAGTTTAAGCTTGACAAGCCAAAAAAAAGAGGTCATCATACATGTTCATATTAATAATATTAATTAGTCAAACTTTGTTGTCAAACCTCGTTATCCTACAATGGGACTGATAAAAAATCTGAGATATCCATTGGCAAGTATTCAAGATATCAAGAGTAAAATACTTCAAGAATATTAAAGTAGTTGGGACTTCCAAATCACTTTGACATATCTATGGATATTTGAGACATATCAGTGTTCAAGACACCAAGTATCATAATTTACAACTTCAGCTTTGCAAATCAAATTCATACTGTGAAAATTGTTATAAAACTTGAATAAAAAGTTGTAAAAATATCAAATCTCAAATTACTTAAATCTTAAATTAGTGAAATAACAGGGTAAAACCACTCAACATAACTATGTTAATTGTAATTTTGTTTGAACTGTTTTCAGCATTTTAAGTTAATTTGAAAAATATTCCAAGAGGTAAATGAATTGCCTATCCTATATTTATTATCTTATAGATATTCATGAGACTGAAGAAGAAATGCTCAGTGCTGCTGGTATCCATGGTTTGAATTTCAATTGGTACAAAAGAAGTCATGACTCTTATTGGACGTAATAAACATGAAGCCGAGGAGAGAAACAACATCTATGAATGGATTAGAAAGTGAGTATTTTTCTTTCCATATCACTAACACTTCAATTTGTGTCTGGCTCATCAAGTGATCACTACTGGGCAAACTACCTGGTAATCTTTGATTTAGACTAGTCTTTGGGCCTGAAAAAGATGACAATAATACACATATTAACATACCAAATATCATGAAGATTCTCTGTAAAGTGAAATTAAGGAATAATGAAATTCAGGTGATTTCATTTGTATATGTATCATGATATCGTGAATTCTTTCTGTACATATGAAAAATACATGATGATTTTTTAATTTCAGATGCAGGGGTCAAGTATACACTTCAGACAGAAAAAAAGACATTTTCTTTTATATTCATATACATGTTTATAATAATACTTACTGCCCAGACCATCCAGAAGAATGTCCTGAAACTTGTTCATGTATGTTTCATCTAGATAAACTCCAAACACTTTATTCTGAAAATTTGAGTGGATTGTCCTCTACATGCATGTGTGCCTTCTCATCTTGATGTCTGCTCATCACAACAATGTATTCCAATTAATTAATACCTTCAAAATATTTTTTTATAGTTAATAAAGACATAACAATGTAAATGGCTTCTTTATTACAATTCTTTAATCAATAATTAGTCCTTCAAATGGTGTTGAATAACATGAATAAACTGGAAAAGGGACACAAACCAGATCAGTGATGTGCCCATTTACAATTTAAATGATCTCTGCTTTTTGACCTTTATTATGTTAGTGTTTTGACCTTGACATTTTATTTATTGTGCTAGAATACTGTTCATACTTAAGAACCCTCTATACATTGCACACTAAAGAGTTCCAATTCCATGGTATTTTTTGCAGTTAAAGTGATCTGCCCTTAGATCTAAAATGAAATAAATTGAAATCTAAATTTGTTATTCAATTTGTAATCAATTAAAAAATTCTAAACATTTCATTTGGTCTAGTTGAATTAAATTACCGCCTTATTTGCATGAATTTTTGCCATTCAAGTAAGCAACGGTGTTTTCAGTTCACCAACAATTCATTGTCTTTGAATATTTTTCCTGGGGATAAATGGCAGGTAACCTATGTTGAAAATTAAATACTATTATAATTAGATAAACTCCATATTTATATCTTTATATGATATAATTTTCTCAGAGCCTAAAAAACATTTTTCATTGGTGTATAGAGGGTCCTTAAATTACATGATCAGATGTATTAATTTTGCTTATGTATGGATTTTTTGCTTGATTTTCTTTTTGCGGTGTTTGAACAAAATGGGTCTACTATGGGGGATGTAAATAATAAAACTAATAACTTTAAAGAAACATCTACATGTAAAAGAAATTATGAAAGATGATTTTTTTTAAAAAGATACTTATAGTGGTTTAGTAAATAGAAGTCTCAAGGGTTGTATGTCGGGTAAACTTAGAACATATTTCGACAATAAAAAATGTCTTGAAATAAAAAACCTATTTTTTGAAAAGTTTAAAACTAGAAAATTATTATACAGTAAATTGAACATAATCACAGAATCGAAAGTGAATTGTATATAAAACTGTAAACACGGAAAGACAAAAAAATCACGAGAGAATTTGTATAATGTGAGACATGAATTGTGTTAAAGATTCATTCACTGACTGATTGTCCTTTATTTAAAAGTTACAGAATATTTTGAGGATATTAGACATTAATAATAATAACAATGTTTATCAAATAGTGGAAAAAAATTCTTTGGATTATGTCAAATAAAGATAGATAAATAAATGCATTGTTTATTTAGGTGGGAAATTTTTTTACTCGACATTTTTAAAATGAGAAACACTGCATAAAGTGCATTTAATGTGTAACCTTAAGCCCCCCCCCCCCCCCCCCAACAAAATATTAAAAAATGTAGAACAGTAGCTGTAAGTCAGATACCGGTAATGTGAATCTCCAATATATGTAATTAATGCTACAAATTTAGCATTAGCATGCCTGTAATGCAATATAATGCAAATAATCCATATATGGTATTTACCATATGCACTTGTGCCTAGAAGTGAAATATAACATCCTTTGATTTTCATGCAATTTTATCAATGCAAGTATTTTAGTGGATAAATTATGTTGATTTTTAATCTTGGGCAAAGTATGCAGTAGATAAGTTAACTCTTAAAATATAGTAAAATCTGGACTGCATCAATCAACATGTAACATTTATTTATATAATTTACACCTACTACCTAGCAATATCCCATAGCACTGTTCGATAAAACACAGAAGACCCTTATAACTCGATCTGTCCTGTAAAATTAAAACTAAAAAGTTCAGAAAAAAATCTTGAGTGTCAAAAATATTTGTTATATATAAAAAACTGTAAAGTGATTCGTCAAGGTGCTGACATCACATAAATGAAAAATTTTGCTTTTTATGGATCAGCCAAATGCATGAAGTGTTCAAAGTGAAAGTACATCGACCTACATGATCATGCATTTAAATGAATAAATAAAAAACTACCAGCTTGTAATTAAAAAAAGTCATTGTCATTATAATTAAAAGGTGTATTTCTACACTTCTTTTTTTTTCTTCTTATAGTTTTATGATTTGAAATAAGTTGATAAAAATGTCAGTTTTCGTTTTTGTTTTTTTTTCTTTGACATGTAGGCCTACATGTAACATGTTATGGTAGATATGGCAAGAAATTGGTACTGCGTTTTTAGGTGATACTTTTGTACCCTAGGGTACATCCTTATGAAATGTATGGACAAAAGGTTACAAAAAGGGTACGCTATATATTCCTACTGAAAATGAAAGTAGATATTCTGTAGTGCTTTTGTAAACTAAATTATAAAAACAAAGCTGAAGCAGAGGGTACACGGGTTACAAAGGGTACACTTGGATACAGTTGGTTACAACACTATTATAAAGGGATACAAGGGTTTAGAAGTCTAGTTTTTTTCTAAGTTAAAAAATCTAACAAGAGAGCTGAAGCACAGGGTACAGGGGTTACAAAGGGTACACTTGGGTACAGATGGTTACAACACTATTATAAAGGGATACAAGGGTTTAGAAGTCTAGTTTTTTCTAAGTAAAAATATCACACAAGAGAGCTTAAGGACAGGGTACAGGGGTTACAAAGGGTACACTTGGGTACAACAGAATACAGCACTTAAAGAAATGGATTCAAGGACCAAGAGGCCAAAAGTTCTTGATATAAAATTTCAGGGACAGAGCTAATGCTAAGGGGTACAGGGGTTACTCGGGGTACACATGGGTCCGGCAGGATACAAGCCCTAAGAAATGGGTACAAAGTTTTAGATTAGGCTGAACTTCTCTTTAATATTTGTATTTACATCCAGCTAAAAGTTTTGCACAGAATAGGAAATTATAAGGTGATAAAGAAAGACCTTGTCTTTTTCTTCTTTGGATATTTAAGGGTGATCATGAGAGATGGCCTGACCTTTATCCATAGCCAAAGAAATTATATGATAAAATAATGTAATTAACCCATTTATGGATATTAGGTCCAAACTTCATGGAAACTAATTCTTAAATTTGGTATAAAATTCTATTAACCAGTATTGAAAGTTACCCGTACCTCAAAATCAAACAATAGGAAAAGACCAAGCATCTGAGACTTTCTCTTCAGTATACTGCATAATATTTCATAAATTAATCGTGTGTTTTACCTTTGTTAACCTAAAACTTATAGATGAAACCAGTTTTATCAGGACTGATAAGTTTCTCCAAATATTTGCAACGGTACTACAAGCTATTTTATATATAATATTAAAAAAATAATTAGATGCCAATTTATTGTCTATAGGTCTGTATCCTATAGGTAAAATAGTGATTATTCCAATCATGCCTCTGTGTATGTATTTTTGTTGCTGTTTTTTTTTTTTAACACCCTTCTTGAGAATTTTTCACTTGTATGGAAAAGCCACCACTTGCCGGTGGAGGGCTGCAAATTTATACCTATACTCGGCACTCGGGGCTATTGAGAAGTGAGGGATCTCTTTTGTGCCAATTCCTATTGTGACACAGGACCTCGGTTTATTTGGTCTCATCCTAAGGACAGGTCTCCAATTCCTCAGTGGATTCGAACTCGCGACGTAGGGATGGCAGCACCTTACTCCGTGACTCTTTAGAGCAGACGCTCTAACCACTGCGCCACGAGGGCCTCTGTGTGATTGACACACTATCACACTATCATACATATGGATACATTACATGTATATACTAATGGGCCTGATAACAAATATTCCGAGATGTTTCAGAAATTAAAATCTTTAAAAACTTGATCTCCAGAAAATTAAATTAAGCCATCAGTAACAGGTGTCTTATTGGCCTTCATTTAGTTAAGTTATAGAAGCCACTTTTAATATATAATTTTACTTTCTATAAAGACTAGATTCCCCTAGCTGCAGAACTGTAGCGTTTATATGGTTTCCCGTTTATACACTTGTATTTAAGTCTTTGACCATAACGCTATAGATGGTGCAAAGATGGTGCAATTTACGGTGCAACATATTTTTAATGCAAACTGTATATTTTATCCACCTTCTAACCATTTATAGTTGCATGTCACTACAGACCAATTAACTTATTTGTTTTGAATTTTTGTCGGATATGGCAGCTAGATTATTCAAAACAAGCGAGATTATTGGTCTGTAGAGACGATTGTAAAGGGTCAGGAGGTGGATAAAATATATTCAGTCTGGTTAAAAAATTTGTCCAGAATTAGGGAGTAAAAGGTAGTTGATTGACAAATGCTGGAAAGTAGAGAAATTCTCCCCAACCATGTGCAGAAAATCTTGCACCATAAATTGCACCATATTATTCATGATTATTTGCATTGTGGGATCTGTAGCATTATGATCAAAAAATAAAATGTAAAACCATGCATATATAATGCTACAGTTCTGCAGCTAAGATTGCCCTCTAGATAACTTAAAGTTTGTGAATATAATCTTTGAAATTGAACCCAGAATTTCTGTCTATTTTATTTAGTTCTTTGTTTAGGTGTAGGATATAAATTTTCATAAAATTGCTTTGTTTTAGATTTCAAGCTGGTCTTGATAATCTCCCCATTATCTTTTACAAGTTTGGGAATTAATTATTGTACATGTATTAAAAAATATCTTAATTTTAAACAACAAAATTAATGTGATGGTTTTAAAACTTCCATAATTTCTAATACTATTTGGGGGGGGGGGGGGGGGGGGTTCATGAAGAAATAAATATTATTATTTAGACTTTAGAGAATCAGAAATTTGATAATTAAACTTTAAAATTCATTTTGTACAACCATGCTCTTGAAGTAAATTCACTCATGCAAAACTTTTGTTTATTAATTTTTGCCATATCTGAGCAGTATATATATGTACATGATCAAAGTCTGTACATGTAATAATTATACCCCCTGCTAAGGAACATGAAGTTTAGGAATTATATTAGAATTGATATTAGCATGTCCGTCAGAGTGTATGTAAACAGATATGATCTGGTCCAGACTAAGTACTACATAGATTTGTCTGAAAATTTATACACTCCTTATTCAGGTACTACATGAAGATGTGCACCTAGTATTTCCATGTTGATTGGACAATTTTTCTTCTTTTTACATTTTTTTTTTATTTTTAAAATTAGGTCACTGTAAACTTTAATTAAATTTAATTAAACTTTAATTTTATAAGATGATATGGCCAAATATAGAAAAACCTGTCAGGCTCATAACTGGAAAATTATTTGGCTTATAGAATTATCCAACTTGATTGACAAATGCATCTTTAGTAGAGGGTGTGTTGCACCCTACCTGAAGTCACTGGTGACTTTAATTTATAAATGTAAATGATATGACCAAATTTGTCCAAACCCTTTTTTGGGCTGATCTAGATTAGAGAACTAGAAACAAGAAATTTTTTGTCAGTTGGTGCATAATTTGTAGAGAAATGTGAAAATGTGATCTGGCTAGGTCATTAAAACTTAAAAAGTGATAAAGTGCTTTTAAAAATGCAAGTTTTAAGAAACGTAGTCATCAAAGTAACCTTATCAAAAATGCTGTATGATCAATAAATATAATTATGTATTATACTATCGATGTCATTTTTTTTTATTCCAAGTGAAAGAAAGAATAAAGTAATTAATACATTTGAACTGACTTCAAGCTATTTATCATAAAACATGTTAATAAGGTTTAAAAAAAAAAATATGTACCGTAAATTAGAAATTTAATTAATTCACAACACGTATATTGAGTGGATGGAAGTAGGCCAGGGGTACCCGTTTGTAATGAACAGCTCACGAGCATCTCTTATAAACAGATCGATAGACAGATGAAAATATGTCAGCATCTTTGAAATCTTGTTTTCTGTGATATGAATCAGATTGCAGTTAAACCTATATACATGATATAGCAATAAAATTACCTGAATTTATGACAACATCGTCATGATTCTTCTATGAAAAGAAAATAACGGAAAGAAATTGTTAATCCAAAACAAATTGACATTATGATTATATGTATAATCTGTCATGTTACGGTGCCAATTTAAAACTTCTTGCAATTTTGATCAGTTTACTGCAATTTTGAATACTCTAGCTGCACATGCAGTCCGTAAACAAAATGATCTGTTAAAAGAAAATCAGCGGCCCATCAGTTGTGAGATTGATCTTCATCATGATAACAATTAAATTCTAAGAATCTTATTATTTTTTGCAGTTTGTCATTTTGTTATTACATCTTTTATAGAATCTTTGTTAAAGCAAAAACAAAATTTTTGTAAAAATATAAACAAATATGAATTAGTAAATATAGATTAACATTGATAGAACCTTGTTTAATGTCGGACATTCTTTAATCAAATTAATGTGAATGATAATAGTCATTGAGACCTTTGATAAATAAAGCTATTTACAGGAAATTTAACACTTACACATACACTCAATTGAAAACAGGAATGCGAGCTGATTTCTTAGATATATATTTGAATATTGATAGAAATACTAGTATTTCCACTTGATAAAAGCTATATTTTACAGATATTTTATAGAAATATTTCCATCAGCTGTTAAAACCTTTAATTTTCATAAATACAGGTAAATATTTTAACATCATTGGGGGGGGGGGGGGATGTACTTAATCAAATGATTGAAAAAATTTTATTTTTAAAATGACTGAGAAGATTTACTACTCATTGAATGAAAAATAAAACTTTTACTGGATAAATTTATATATTAATTAAATTTAAAAAAAATCTTAATATATGTTCTCTTGTTTCCTAAATTAAGGTTGCCATAATAGGGAAATGGGGTTCACATATATCCCAGAATGTTTGGATTGAAAAGAAATTCAGAGTCAAAATGGGAAATTCATACAGAACTATTTTGGATTTTTTTTCTTCAAAAGTTTTATTTCAATAGTTACAAATGAATAACTGGGGGAAAAAATTTAGACCAAAAGCTGATTTAAAATGACTGTCAACCCCATCCCAACATATTTTCCTCATTGTACATTGCAAGGGATTTTAATTTTCACACCTTTCCTATGGAGAACATAAGGAGATCTGTATATTTCTTGTATATTCTATGTGAATTGCAAGGTTTTACAGTTTCACACCTGCTCAGGAGAACAATAGGTACAGTGTATACTGAGTGTCCTTACCAACCGATCTTCATCTGAATCAACAGATATGCATTATACACTGCATTCAACAATATTGTAATTAAGCCCCCTTCCACACACATTATTTTACTCTTTTTGTGTGATTCCATTTATAGTTCTAAATTTTACACTATATTTAGAGTATACATCTTTCCAATTTAATAATGATATATAATTCAATGAAATCACATTGTTTCAGTTGATATAATCTAGATTTTCCTATTCATTTTGACTTGTATATTTAAAAGCAGTATGTCATAATCTTGATCCTTTTGAGTGATTTGGAAAATAATACATAGAATTTGGTATCATTCTGCAATAAATAGTTTTCTAAATTGTTAATATATAAAGTAAAAAGAAATGGGGATAAATTCTCCCCTTATCTTACCCCAAGGTTACACATGAAAAATTCAGAGATATTTTGATCAATATATATCTTCGATTTAATACCACTGTACATATTTTTTATAAATCTTAGACATTTACCATCTATACCACTTTTTAACACTTTGGACCACAAACCAGATCGCCAAACAGTATAGATTATATACTGGTCTGACATCAAAATAATAATACTCATTATTTGTTCAATTCGTTAAATCAAAATTACCAGATAAAATCAGCCAAATTTATATAAACAGCTTTTATCCGTAGATTAACAAATCTCTACATAATTTAATGGACAAAGTGATTTATCTGCATGCTTATAGGTCCAATGGACCGGGTGCAGTTTAGTTTAATGTTTATTTTGATTTCAATATATAACTTACAATGTTTATAATGCACAATGTCACTATTATAATAAATGATTACTTACTTCCTTACTATAATTACATTGTAGTATCTAAACTTATAAGCAGTCTGTGCTATATATGCCATATAAACCATTTTATTAGGTATTGTAAGCTTTAATATATAAGCCTTATAAATCTTTCCTCTATTAATTTTGATGAAGGTTTCCACTTCAGCTCATAATAAAATATGATCTTCATTTAGATGGCATGACTTTTGATATGTTTATTCCTGGGAGTCTTCATCATTAAAATTATCCAAATTAAACACCACTTCCCAATATTTTTAGGATCATGAAGTATAGTTTTGAACTGGAGTAATATTCTTCACAAAAACTCACTATCCTGATTGATGCCTGTGGATTATAATTAAGTTAGTAAAAATGGTCTCTGCAGATTTAGAAATTTATGGGCTAGTGAAAAACTAGCAGGTTTTCACAAATTCCCGAGTAAGGAAAGAAATGAAAGCAATGTGATCCTGTTGTAATAGGTCTATACTCTCTCAGACTCATCTGAGCCAAGAAGGGCTTGTGTGGCATAATGGTTTCAAATTTAATACTTACTTGACAACACTTAATCACCTCCCTTTAATTGACACTGTGTTAAATTCTAAATTATTTCCCTTTATAATCAATAACCTTTAGACTACTCAACTCAATCAATCTCCACTGTCTACAACCTATACCTCCTATTATTAACTCACACTCTCTAAGTTACTCTAAATTTATTAATAAATGAATTAAATCTCTCAGTCAATAAAATTCTCTCTATGTACCCAGAATCTTCTAACTTAATCTTTACTAATATATCCCACATTCCCAGCTTAGCTGGAAATCTTCAACTTAGAAACCCTTGTAAATCTTGAAATAAGGCAAAATACAATTTAATATAATTAAATGAAATGAAACAAGCAATAACAAATCTAAACTCTGTATCAGTCTGTCTCTATATAGTCACTGTCTGTATATATAACCAACTTCTCCCACAATGCTTATGTTGGAAAAGTAAAACTTCAAAGTTTAAATTAATAATTCTCAAAATTTCTCTTAGACCTACTGGATGAAAATTAAAAACCAATAATTTCCTAATAATTAAATTTCCTAATCACTAGTAAAATTCCTGAAAATTCCCAAATCTGAATTCCATTATAAAACAATAGCAAAATTTAGAAATCCTCAGCTAAATGTATAAATTAAAATTATCGAAAATTTAATGAAAAGATTTTCAAATAATTTAATTTATTTAATTTTCAAATTTATCACAAATATACTAAAAATTCTAACAAACAGCAAATGTTAATACATGTAATGTCACTAAAATTGGCCAGAACTTCCACAAATATTCCAGAAGTTCCTAAAATGAGCTGGAAGTATCCCTGGCTCTTCTTCAATAAAATTAGATACATTGTATTTTTAAGTCTGAATTCAAGAACGCCAAATCTATGCTTACTTCTTACCACAAAAACCCAGAATCTCTAAATAAATGATCATAGCAGAAGAGCAAAAATTCCTTGAATCTCTTCTTTTTTTTAAAAAAGAATTAAAGACATGACGTACAAGTTGGAAAACATTGGAAATGTCGGAAGATGTTGGAGAATCTCTCATGACATTTCCCGTAAGTAGCAAAGTCCTTAGAAAAATCTAATTACAACATACAAAACATTATTCTGATTTTAAACTATCACCAAATGCATTCCTAAATGGAAATAGACTAATCATTGTCCATGAAATAACACAATTAACTCCAAACATCCCTAATCTATCGAACTTTTACAATCGGGCTTGACCTGCGACCAAGTTTGTAAACAATTCAGAATTCTACCAGTTTACAACTGGACAATAAACCCCTGAAAATCAACTGAAAACAAGTTAAACTACAGGAAAACAAGAAATCTTCCAGAAAACTATGGATTATCTACTAGGGAATACCAATTAAAAGTCCCTGGCAACTTTAAGCTAAAATTCTACAACTATTTTGCTGTTTGATTCCTACTTAACTCAAAACATGTGCACAAACTATTCCAACTAAACAAATACAAATCACTTAAAGTTAAACTTGTCAATAATCACCTATCAACTACATGGAAAGCATAACATATACATATTCCTTCAATGTCAAGTAAATATGCACATATACAAGCTCACCTCAACATTCCTACAAATATCAACTGTAATAATCAGGTTCAATAACTATGCAACCAGTCTGTCAAATCACTGGACTGTTACACTGTACGTACTGCATAATTATAAATCTCCTGTGTCTGATTCACTTAGCAATACGACATGGTTTATTAAAAATTGTCTTTCTCTAACAACCAAATTTCCTTCCACCCCCACCCCCCTTTTTTGTTGTTTTTTTCTTTTTTGCTCATCATTTTTTTTTCAGTGAATGAAATTTATAATAGAGCTGTCCATGATCCTCTTGTAAATGAAGCTTCACCAACATAAAAATAAATAATCTAACCAAAAAAAAAAAAAAAAAAAAAAAAAAAAAAAAATTGCCATATTCCCTCCCCTCTGAATCAAAAGTTTGTCCCCTAGGTACATGCAGATTTATCCTATAATGTACACTGTATATATTAATAATTTCTGAATATCCATAGGAGAGGCATTATATAATTGCCTAATTATAAATGACCAGTAAAAGAATGAATGCATGTACACTACCTTGTAAAAAGTACATGTAGACCTATATAGTATGATTTTTCTTTCAATATGAATTAATTCTTATTGACTATTATTGATTAAATTTATACAGTTATATATGACTAATGAGAAGAAATTACTAAAAGAGAAAATACACAAAAGAAAAATGAAGAGAAAATTAGCATGAAATTTAGATGGAATATTAAAACAATACCAGAGTAATTTTGAAATTTCAGTATATTTTCAAGGCTATATATATAACTATTTGAAAGTACATAGAGGCCAACTCATATAAGCACTTTTTTATAGTATTATACTACAGTGGTACATGTATACTAGCTAGCCAATATGACTTACACTACAAGAAATGAAAAAAAAAATGTAGAAAAAAAAAACAATAATAAGGACGGCTGATTTGCTCGATTCTACATTAAGATAACATTACTCTGTGATAATTTCTGACTGACATCTAAGGAATGTAATTTTTAGGTTAATGTTTTTTCACACAAAAATCAAACTTAATTGTTATGATATTACTAGTTTTGTTTATCAAAGATAGATAAAATAAATGAAACTATATATAATCTGACCTGAAATAGAAAAGTTACTAAAAAATTCTCCAGCCATAATATTAATTGTTATGAATACAACACTGATCACAATGAATAGTACACATACATTATAATTATGATGTGATAAATGGGTTTGTGTATAGTGTACATCATCAAGCACTGTGAGTTTGTGTTTGCCAATCAGAGTGGGGTCACAGGTAAATGATATGTGATAGGTAGCAGGTGGCCAGTGTAGCATGCAATGCTGAAGTCAATTGATAATTAATTTTTTTAAGAACATTGGACTATTAATCACAATTAAATGTCAGGTAAGGAGCTGAAATTTTACACTTTAAAATTTGCATTTAATATATTGATACTTTGTGTCTCTTACACTGTGCTATGTATGTTTGGTTGTGACCCTTTGTTTCCAAAGCTTAAGGTCAATAGGAAACTTGGTTGCTGCGTGCCAAAGGTCATATAATATGTCAATAATGTATAATTTTAGGGAACACTTCTAGTATACCGGTCCCTATAAATATGGCGCTAAAATAGGTGCCGCCGAAGGCGGTGTACAATATAATACGATCGCGTGAGCGATCGACAAAATCGATAAAAAAGGCCACAAATCGCAAAATTGAGCCAAAAATCGTGTTCCTTGTGAAAAATTGGGTTTAAAAAACTGGTTTTTAAACACAGTTTTTTAAATGAGAATTAAAAGGTTTTGTAAAATAACGTACTTGTTTAGTAGATAAAACTCCATTTTGCGTTGTTTAGGAATGTGGTCACATGATCAGCTTTTGACGTAATCTCATAAATATTCATGACGTGCGTCACTTGTGTTTTGACGTAATGAAGACTTATGAAGAAGTGTTGATAGGACTCAAAGTGAAATGCTACTAAAATTGCAAGATTTTTGTGAGAAATGCAGGGATTTAACAAGTGATAACTAATTACTAGTAATTGGTTGATTGAATTGTGCATCACCATTGATTTGAAAGAAAAAATATTCTGAATATGGACATTAGGAGGTTAGGATATCGAGCTAAGTAAACGGTAAGTCGCTTTTACCAATTACTTGCCAAAACTTAGCGCACAATATCGGGCACGTTTCAACATTAGACCAAGGCTAATTCATCCAAGTTTCGCAAAACTTTCCTGTTCTTCCGGTTCTTTGTAAGCAAAAATTGTATTAATAACTTCAATAAGCCCAAAGTGATATAGATGCGAGCATGGGTGAATGTAAAACAGTTACAATATCCGAGCTATTTATATTCTAACCCTAATCCGTAGGTCGCATACAGTGCCATATTTAATTAACGGTTTGTTTAAGTTTTGCATGTTTCATGCTTTACTCCTATAAGATGGTATATCGGCACGGTTCGACATTAGGCTGATTCATGCAAGTTTTTGGTCACAAAAGGCACTTGGCAGTGCCTTTTGTAAGCAAAAATTACATGAATTAGCCCGAAGTCAGGAAGATTTAAGAGTGGATTTATAAAACAGTTCCAATCTTAAAACAATATACCCTAACCCTAATCACTCGATCGAATGCGTTTTGTTGAAGCGAGGGGAAAATGGCGGTTTGTTTACATTCTGCATAGCAACGGCAAGGGAAATAACTGCTCATGCGCAATCGCGTGATTCTGGGGACCGGCATACTAGAAACTTGGTCATTATTTATATAATGTAAATCATGTAGCCATAGTACCTTCTGTACCCTGGTTACATTCAGAATCCAGATAATACATATAATAATAAAAGTAGAATTTGTATTATTAAGTAACTTCTGTACCCACTGTAACCAGGTCACGTTAACAGTCCTTCAGAAATTTTCTACTTTCATTTTTCAATGGTTTTATACTGTAACCTTTTTGTAACCTTATAGCTAAAGGATAAATAGGGGATGTACCCTAGGGTACAAAAGTATGACCTAAAAACACAGTACCAATTTCTTGCCATATATGTGTTATGGGGCACTTAAGCGAACATTCACTTATTCTTAGCATTTGAAACAGTTCTTTCTTGGGTGTATATATGGTGTAAAATAAAGAAATGGACGACAACTTACCATCTTGCTACATTTTCAACAAATGAAGCTGTAAATAACACATTCTTGCACCAGACCATGTCAACAGGAAATGCGTGACCTCAATATCCACAACTTGTACTGCATTGAATTCGGATTATTTTCTCTCATTTTATGAGAAAACTCGTCAGAATATATTTGAATGCAAAAACATACTTATATTATTTACCAAATCACACTGAATTACTTTCGTTGGATTTTTAGGATTTTTTTAAATTTTAATTTGGAAAGAACGACTACTCCCTCAATAAACTGGTTTCCTGCCCCGTAATCTCGACGCTAATGGACGAGTTTACCATGTTAAATCCCTGTAGACTTTGAATTTGCCGCCGTGTCAATACACCGGTTGAACTCGAGGGTTCGGATAAATGGAGGAAGTTTGGAAAAAAAAATGATCTATCGATCGAACCTAATCTGAAGACCAAGGTATTTATACATTTTGAGATATGAGGCGAAAAGTGAGGTCCTTGGTACCGTGGGACAGACTATAGTGAAAGTCCAACCAAAGTCATTCAAATAAACAAAGACTATTTCATCATGTTCATTGTCAGCATTGCAATACAGAAAGGTCATGAAAATTGAAAATGACTTATTTATTCTATATAAGACTTACTACATTTAGTTCAGAGGTGATGAAATCATCCCAGACTGACATAAATACAATTCCAAATGACATCTATTAGTTTAATATCCTTTAAATAGAGTAAAAAAGACACATTCTCAGCTCATGACCATGAATCCCTCCAATTTAATATTCAAATAAAGGAAGTTATGATTGAGCATGCTCAGTAAAAAGTTGTGAGATATAAGTAAATAGTTTGAAGCAAAACCCGCTTGCATTAAAAACCGTCTCCCTGGGACACGGATTCCGTGCCTCCACACGGGTTTCTGTAAGCGAGGATTCTTCACATTCAGACTCAGAATCCGTGTCCGTGTCTTGGGCATCCAGAACCCGTGCGGCATTTTAAAAACCCGTGCCGGTTCCGTGTCTTAGCCGTGCCTATACCGCCTCAACATTTCGTACAGGACTGTACAGGATAGTTTGGATATACCTCATATCTTTTGCAGGCTTGAGCACTTAAGGAAGGTCACCCTGCAAATGGTGTACCAAACATGGAGAAAAGAAAAAGACAGTTTATGGTTGTAGAAGTTGTTACTAACACTTGTGTAGTGAACAATATTTCAGGGCATTTCATTTATATGTTAACTTGTAGATCCTATTGGTACATGTACATGAACATCATAAACATGTTGGTCAATGTGTATTAGGTATCTATCACCGAGCAAAATTAACATTTTTGAAACAAATAACTTTTTAATATATTATACTAAATTTGGACGTTTATCTATTAAATTCTCTATCTATAATTATTGTATGTCTATTATTTAGTTGATTGTGTCTCATTCTCTTTGAAGCAGGAATAAGACATTCCAATTTACTTTGACTGTCAAAAGAATTGATACTCGTTACGTGTAAATGCCTCAGGACCTGTTAATCTTATATCAATAATTTTTGTTTATATATTTAGCAATGTCTTTTATATCCATTCTATCAAAGAAACACTCATGTCCATCAATTAATTCAGCCAGTGTCATAATGCAATTACTGTCTACTCTATATCTAACAAAAAGCTATGTCCATTATACCTTCTTCAGTTTGGAGGCCACTTCCAACTCGGTTAAGACTTGTAAGCTATTGTTGAAATCCATGTTCATTGTTATTTACCAACATCTATAATAAATTCGGAAACCTAATTTTACCAGTTCTTGGACTTTATATTGGAGGACCATAAGGAATACGGCACCTTTCTCGTTTACCTTGCATTACGGCCCCACAGCGCCGCTACTTTATTACCCGCCAACACTCCTTTTTCCCCGTTTGTCAAGGTCAACACTGCTTTGGTTTCACCAACTATTGGTTTGAACATATTTTATTGTCTATAAACTTTACAACTGTTCTTAAAACTTAATATCTCCCTACATATGAATTATACCAAACATATTTACATATATGGGTTTCAGCTTAAAATGAATAAAACACAGAAAAGCGTAATAATCAGAGAAACATTATACAATACACAAGCTGTTTAGAATTTGCAAGAAGTAATTATTGCATCAACCAAAACGGCCTGACTTTTTAATAAATTTTTGTACAATGGAAAATAAGTATTCATTTTCAACATCGTTTAGCGTTTCATCTCCCCAGAGTAATGTATGAGTATCAACAGTATGTAATTTTCCCATTCTCAGAAATTTATCGAAAAATTCTTTTCTGCCTTCTGTATATTTTTTGCACGAGAAGAAATAATGATGAGTGTCCTCCACTCTTCCACAGGAACATAAGGGACTCGAAATTATATTATATCGAAAAAGATCGCTATTAAGTACACAGTTGTGTCGAAGCCTTGTATGTAACATATTTAAGCGTCGATTTCCGTAACTGAAGTAAGAGGGTGGCATAGTTTATTATAAGAAATAGACTTTTTAAAAAAAGATAATGAGGAAGAATTTCTTACAACACGAGGCAATGAGTTCCATTCATCAATAACAAGGGGAATGAAAGTTGATTTATAGGTTTGTAATCTGCATTTGGGTATGTTATAGTTATGTGAATTTCTCGTACTGTAACTTGATGAATTACAACGCAAATTTGGGATTATATCAGTCAGATATTCAGGAACTTGATTATTATTATAAATTTTGTACATTGTAGTTAATCTAGTATTTTTCCTTCTTTCATGTAATGGTTCCCATCCAGTTTCAAAGTAAAGTGCATCTTTAGAAGCTAACAGAGTTAAGCCTGTGACAATTCTAGCAGCACATAATTGTAATTTTTCTAATTTTTCGCTATCACCTACATTACACCCACCCCACACCAGGGGAGCATATTCTAATTGTGGCCTAATAAAGGTTGTGTACATGAGTGAAAGAGTTTTCCGATTTACTACAAATTTAAGTTTTTTTTAATAAGCCCATTTTTTTTATACGCATTAGTTAGAATAGTATCAATATGTGTAGACCAACTAAGATCATGTGAGAAAAAAAATCCCTAAATGTTTATGCGAAGGGACTAATTCTAGCTGACTTTGCTGGAAGAAGAGTTTAGGATAATTAACACTTCCTCTCAAGTTGAAAAATATTGCTTTAGTTTTAGAAAAGTTGAATTTAAGAAGCCATTTTTTCGACCAAATTTCTAGCTTGTTAAGATCATAATTCAGTTTGTTTTCAATAGTATTGACATTTTTAGATGACTGCTGAAGGGAGTTATCATCTGCAAATAGTCTACAAAAACTTGTCATTTCTTCAGCGACATCATTTACATATATAGGAAATAATAATTTAAAGTTTTTTTTGTCAGATAATAAGTTTCTGTATAAAACTCGTTGTGATCTATCCTTTATGTAACTCTTTAACCATTGAAACAGATTTCCTTCTATACCATAAGTTCTGAGTTTAAACAAGAGACCCTTATGCCACACACGATCAAAAGCTTTAGAAAGATCACAAAATATCAGCTTGGTATTTATAAAAAAGTTTGTTATCATGAAAGTGATTATACAAGTGTTTAAATATGATTCGTTCCATTACTTTACCAATACAACTTAAAAATGACACAGGTCTATAAATAGACATAATAGAACTATTCCAATATAAAAGACCATGCATTCTTGTATACAGGCATAGCAAATAATTCAGAATTTAATGTTTAAACTGAAAGCTGTGATTATTTTCAAAAATCTTATCTCAAATGAAGAACCATGATGTATACTCAAACAAGTAGAATTTTTCAAGTATAAAAAATTTCAAGGTCATTCTAATTTTGGAAGTGAATGTAAAATATCTGAAAGTAGTCAAAACTTGTAAATTTTGTTGTTGTTGAATCCACTTAGTCATTGAATAATATTCAAATTTTAATCTGCAATGAATTGAAAAATTAGAAATGTCCAAATTTGTTGATTTAAAAAAAATGTTCATTTATTTTGAACTTGTTGCCATGACAAGATGTCTGTCAAGCGAATGGTTCTCAAAATGCTGAGTTCATAACATCTTCCCAGTAGTGTCTAAGGTGTTTGACTTTTGACCCTGTGACTACAAAATAAACAAGGGTCATCTCTGTAGGGAAGTAGTGTAGTGAAGATATTAAGAGGACAGTATATTCCTTTTGTCCAGTTTGATCCTTGACGTTGTGACCTCAAAAGCTACAGGGGTCATTTACGTCTCAAGGGAAACCAGTGTACTAAATTTGATGTCTGTCAAACAAGGGGTTCTCGAGTTATTTAATGATTTATATATACATAATGGTATATCTAGGTATAACCATTGACTTTTGACCTTGGGACCTCCATATTAAGAGGGGTCATCTACTTATTAGTGGTTACAAGTGTACTAAGTTTATTGTCTGTCAAGCAAAGGGTTTTCAAGATAATGAGAGGACTACACTTGGTCTACTGACAAACAGGTGTTAAGCAGTACATTCCTGTCCCCTTTTTCAAATGAATTCTGGTAATTATCCCCCCCCCCCACCACCACCAAAAAAAAATACTTAAAATTGGTTAAAAACAAAAAGTATACAATTAACCTGCTGATATTTTTCAACAACAAAATTTAACTTTTTACAAATATTTAACTAAACAAAAAACCAAAATGAAACTCATTCTTGAAAAAATGGAAATTTGTGCGTGATTTTGGTGTATTTCGTTGCCATGGCAACTGGCAGAATATTTTTATTATCATTTTTAAAAACTACACAATACCTGATTTCAGAATATATATACATTGGTATATACAAAAAATACAAGAAATAACCGAAAAATGCATTAAAATCTTGATATCAATTTCTCTAGAAATGCTTAAAATCTTTGCCATGAAAGGGCTTAATCAAAAACTTCCTGATACCGTTTCTTTTTCAAATTATTTTAAGCCACAGAGAATATTCCTTCGATTTATCAAAAAATGATCCTTCTTGTCTTCCGTACATTTTAAAAACGAAAGTTAGATGTAAACCAAATGAAAATTGTAATGATTTAAATCTGTTTATTTCATGTAGTTTTATTTAATGGCCTATTTACATTTCTTGTTCATTAATCATTATCGTAGGTTTCGCGTTTGTAGACTTGTAAACGCTCTTCCTTTCTTTTTTAAACTGTAATTGGGTTTTCCCAAAATGGATTTTCCAAACAAAGATATCCAATGGTAATGGTTCCGGGTTAGTATCAATACCTTTTCGTGGTACAACAAGATGAATTTAACGATAAATTCGTGTATCTAGCAGGGCCCAAGTATGTCGATGGGATTGCAGGTGCAGATTGTCTAAGGTATGAGAATGCAAGATTGTCACTTCCGTTCCATTTTTATGTATACTTATTACGTTTCACTAAAAATATCATCAGGTCATATACCGTTTTTTTTCCCGAAAAATGCGTTGTAAATTCCGCCAAGCTTATCCTTTTACATCCAATCAACAGTGTATAATTATACGCATGAAGTACAGATATTTCATGCGTTACTCGAACTCATTGAAAATTATGAACGGTCGAGTAAGCTGATGCAATGCGAAGTATATCAGATATTTTTTTATTCTATATTTAGACATTTACTAATCAAAGTGCTAAATATTCACATGGAAATGATGCTTTACATGTTTTATAATCATGATGATATTTTACTTTGATCATATTTTAAAACATAGGCGTCATGTCCTCCGGCTCTGAGAAGACCTACAGCTATTCTCTGAACTACCAGTGGAACACCGGGGAATTACTCGGGCGTGGGGCAACAGCTGTAGTATACAAAGCCAGGAACAAGGTAAAACTTAATATGACTACCGTCAAAACCTCCTAAAGCACGCTAAACAGTTACCATTGACTTGACATACATCTTAAACTAACTGAAGTATATAAATCTTATTTTACCCCCACACCCACACACAAATATGTGTATATATATATATATATATATATATATATATATATATATATATATATATATATATATATATATATATATATATATATGGGAACGCCTAGTACATGTTTACTGTCAGCTTATGAAAATACATGAAGTACACTGTTAAATAAATAATCTCATGTACTGTACATTGTTTGATTAAAAAGTTAATTTTCTTTTTAAATTTCTCTCACTCTCTTTGTCACCAAGAGGTTTTCTTGACTTTTCCAACAGCCTAAAATAAACAAACAGGGAAACTTCGAATTGCAAATGAGGTTTCCATTTAAACTTGACATTGAAAATCCTAATAATATCTGACACCTTTCATCTGCCCTTAGGTCAATATCGTACACTATTAGGTCAATATCTTACACTAGGCAGTTATCCAACTCATCTATTCGTTACCATTCAATTTTTGATATAAATATGATAAGCCTATTTTTCAGTAATCTTCATCTTAAACCTTTTTACTTTGTTTACAGACATCGGGAGAGGTATTTGCTGTAAAGGTGTTCCACGAACGCGTTTCCGCTTTCCATTCCTCTGTTCCAAAGCGTGAACTAGAACTTCTCCTGAAAATGAAGCACCGCAATATCATCGGCATACTTGGGCTCGAGAAGGAGGTAAATTTTTTTATAGCTGCAGAACTGTAGCTCTCCGGAAAAAAAAAACTGCAAAAAAGCTCGATTTCAAAAAAAAATTCCTTAGACAGAGCTATCAACTACTCTTGTAGTTGACATTTTTATGAAGCGCGTTTTGCCGAATTGTCTAGCCACCCAAAATGACAGTATTTGGATGGTCTTAGAACCATGAGGGCTATTAACAACGGTTACAGGAAATTTCTTGATGTGGGAATAATGAAAGAGTGTGTTAGGAAAACACGGTCGGTAATATTTCGAGATTGCAGTTTTAAAATACGGAGAAATAAATCGAGAACCAGCGCACTTTTTTTGTGCGCAATAAATATACACTTTTTTTTTCAATGGGTGGCACTGTATCTCTCTGGTCGTCCATCCCAACTTTTTCAGACCAGCGAGCTACAAACCTGCAGCTAAATTTTTTACACATTGTTCTAAAATTTGTGTCGGAACAAATGAATTTCGCATTTTATGTTTGTAATACTAGTACTGGTATGATTTCTCTGAAGCAGATAATGTTGGTATTAACGGAGATTTATTAATAACACTGAATAGCTAATATTACACGTAAAAATGTATGCAGTTAAGATCTTTTTACATGCTTTTTCCTGGTTATATGAGCATGAAAAGGACATCCTTTAAAAGTGAAAAATTATACTAATCTTTATTAGAATAAATAGCTTCGTCATTTCATAACTTTGTATGCACGTATGTACAACTTACTAGTGTCATGCAGGTTATCGGAATTTGATGGAATTATATATATAAACACTTCATAGATATTTATTTATGATTACCGGAGAAAATTATCTGAAAGACTTTTAAAGAATAAGAGGATTTTAATGAATGATTTTTACAACCAGATTTACTTTAATTTTCCGAGAAAAGAGATTCACCTAGCTGAAATTTGCGTGAATTTTACCTGAAGTTTTATGAACAAAAACAAGGGTCAGGCCCGTATATGTAGGAAGCAATTTCATTTGAGCCCAGAACCAAACTTTTCAGCTGAAGGGGGGAGGGGTACTACCATCTAAATATCCTTCGACAAACAAAAAAAAATATTAAAAAAAGTCATTAGGTGAACTTATTGAAGGGCATATAAAAAGTATTTTTTTCTATAGTATACTATATGTTATGCCCCCCCCCCCCCCCGTTCCTACGGCCATGAGTCCATCTTTAAAATGATGTTTGCTTGCCTTCTCCGGACTCAGGGTAGAAAAATTGGGTCGGTAGGTAGGAGAGAATTTTTTTCCCCCAGAAAATTAATATACCTGTTGACGGGATGAGAAATTCGGGAATAAAAAGAAAAAAATATCTCGTTTCCTGGAGGTTATTTTTGAGTCGGGCCATTTTTAACCAGTCGGTCGTGAGAGGGCAAACAAACAATTTTTTAAAGATGGCCTGAGAGTTATACACTTTCACACTTGAAACTCACAAAAATGGGTATTGAGCACATGTATTTTCACATTTGGTTAGGTTTAGTTCGGAGCGTGCCTTTTCATTAATGTTTGCTTCTCTTTACTTTCATTTTTGATTTAAAATGGACATAACGCACCATATTCAAGCACATGTCTTGACTTTCTGAAAAAAAGCAATTTATAATCATAATTAATTTTGCTTTGATCGTGACCTGTTCATATGTACCTCAAGTTAATATTTATAGTATGTTCCACGTTGTTTAAAATATTGAGGGGGTGAGGTGTTATTACTGAACCATATAAGGCATGAGCGTAAACTTGTCCTACAAAAAATTTCTAGACGTTGACATGTAAGATAAATTTGCCTGATGGATTTTACTTTAAGAAATTAGTTAAGCATTTTTTTTTATCAAAATCGCCCGAAAAAGTACGAATATTGCATGTAATTATGTTCACTTTTTGGAAATGTTTTTCTTTCTATTTAATTCATTTCCTTTTTCCTCTATTGCGTTTGTGTTTTGAAAAAAAAACGTAATAAAACTGATATACGGATAACTAGTGTACGATTATTAGCGTGATTCAAACGTGTGTAATTTTTTTTTTCAAAAAGAAGATAAAATAAAAACCTTAAAGTTTCCTTTTTAAGAAGAGAGAAATTTACATTCCTGTGAGTGTACCTGCAGTGAAAACATCTTCCCTACCCATAAAGCATCGTTCTGTGTTCTAACATTTCAAGATATATATATATATATATATATATATATATATATATATATATATATATATATATATATATATATATATATATATATATATATATATATATATATATATATATATATATATATATATATATATATATATATATATATATATATATCCAAAGTCTCTTCTTTGTAATAGAATAAAAACACTTTAAAACACTTTTTGAAATATTTCAACCATGTTACCAGCCTTCATCAGTCGTGTTTATTTAAATGCATAGCCTAAAGACCCCCCCCCCCCCCCCCTACAAAATAACTAAATAAAAGGAAAAGAAAAAAAAACAATCACACGCACATAATAACAAACAAACACACTAGCAAACAAACATACAAAAAATTACTGAGGAATCATCATTGTTCGTGGGGGATTAATGTTCGTGGATTTCATGGATAACCCTTACCCACGAATTTACATCCCCACGAACAATTATTTCATCAACATACTAATTAATTAAATCTTCCAAATAAACGAGCTGCCCACGAAATTACATCCCCACGAACCAATAAAATTTTGCTTGCCCACGAACATTGACCCCCACGAATTTAAATGATTCCACAGTACCTCCACCGTCATAAAAAAGTCGAACTTTTTTTTTGAGTTGAAATTAAAACATACTCTATCAAATCGATTATGATATTAACAGGTAACTACCGGTAATGACGTCATCATCATGGAATATTGCTCTGGTGGAAGTCTGTATTCAATGTTAGACAAACCCAAGTATTCATTCGGTTTTCCAGAAGAAGAGTTTCTTATCGCCCTTCATGACATCAGTAAGATGCATTTATTGCTATTGAATTAGGCTTAAGATCTTTTCATGGAAAGAGTTTTACTGAGAATTTTTAAATTAGAAATATGAATTGATTTAAAATGTTTATTTCCAGGAAATTTCATTTATGTACAGAAAATAAAGAATGCGTTTCTATATTCTAGTACACGGAACAAAAGTATGCCAAAAAGGAATAGATTTGCAAAATTTTAAGATAGAATTTAGAATGTTGTTACATGTACATCCTCTACGCAGTAAAACTGGCATAGATTAATTCATTCAATATTGACGATTCAATAACATATTAAGGATAAATAACACAAACAAACTTTTTTCACAAATCAGCAATACTTCTCATAGATTTATATTCGAATAGGTAACCTGTAAAATGTTTGCCATGTAAAGTGGGAGAATTTGTAGGATTTTGCCACAATGTTAAAAATATGTGCTAAATTTTGTATAGAATTATGTAGAAAACGATACAAAGTCGCATATCTAAGTACCAAAAAAAAACTTACGATTTCTTTATATTTTAGGGATTTATTATTTACATCATTTCTAATCAAATTCAGTCAAAAAATATATATCAATCCATGTATCGAATTTTGTTTGTGTTATGTATCCTTTCAGTGTGATTTTGGTTCGATGAAGGTTAAACATACACTTCTGTTTTATTTTAGGTGACGGTATCGAATACCTCCGTAAAATTCAGATTACTCACAGAGACATTAAGCCTGGCAATATCATGCGGAAAATAGACGAAAATGGAAAGTATGTACAAGTTTATAAACGTAGTACTTGTACTACAAATGTTGGATATCACAGTTTTATATATTTTTAAGATTCTTTATAGGAAAAGTGGGAGTGATATTAACCATGACCTAACTTAAATTCACTAGATCTAACGTAATTTCTGCAGATCATTCAATGCCTCAATTTATTTAACATGAGAAAATCATAGTGAAAAAACGACATAACGTAAACATATTGAAGGTTATCATAGGTTATCATAGGTTGGTTGTTTGTTTGTTTTTTGGTGCAAAAGTTATATATCATCAAATAAATTTCTTTTTATGGAATTTAAGAGAAATATCAGAAGGGGGAATACATCCTATTTCAGTTCGGTTTTTATAAAAACAGTTGTCGTAAAGAAAACGACCTAGTAGGAAGGATAACTCTGGGTAGAGTTTAAATTGCATTTACCATAAAATCAAAAGTGGCAAGATTAGCGAAATATTGATATGTATACTTATGATAGAGTAAAAAAAAAGACAACTGGCGAACTTTTTGATACAATAAAAATGCAGGGTTTTCCAAAATAAGTTTTTTTTTTCACAATATTTTTCAACGAGATCAAAAATTGAAAGTGAAACCACATCGATAATATAAAAAAGCACTGCCACAAATGAGTGAATTAACTGATAGGAAATCCTTAAATAAATGCTTTGCTTCAATTTACCTTCCAGATATTTTTACACGACCAGTGGGACTACCTTGACGCAAAATAAACTAGACCAGATAAAACTTTTACTAGTCTAAGTCGGTCAGAGGTGCCTTAATGTTGAGTTCTCTGTATAATTGGATGAGCCTAGGCCATTTTAATTACCTTTAAAATCACGTTTATAAGATTAATTTTCACCAATTAAAATCTAATTGGGCAGACGCCAGTAGTTGAAAATCTTCCTGGTTTAGAGGTACTGCACGGAAGATTAATTCTTTAAACTTTCGAAATTATTTCATGTTTTACTTCCTTTTTGAGATCAATCTCATTTTGACAAAATTCAAGCCTGGCATGTTGGAACCCGCTGTAATCGTAAATGAAGCACATTTGTGAAAGAGGAATTTCAAGAAGTAATTTTTTTTCCTGTTATATTTTATCGCATTATTTGTTCCCGGGTTTGCACTTTTCAACTAGCATACGACGCCATATTCACTCCATGGATTTTGCAAAAAGATACACGTAGTAGATTAAACGGTTTCTTTCTTTTTTATTTTTGGTTGAAAATTTTCACTTTTCAACTAAAATACGACGTCATGTGACTTCACATTCTAAACTGATTCTCGTGAAAAAAAAAAGGGGGGGGGGTTCTAAGTGTAATCAATGGTATCCAGGGGCCCGTTTTACAAAAGAACTTACGACTAAGACCAAAATTTAATTCTGTTAGTAACTTTTTAATTTACATTAAATAGAAAATGGTTTTAATCTTTTTAAAAGGTATGTAGAAAGATACTTTTACTCTAGCAATTTTAAACAGAATCAATAATTTTGCAAAATTTTACAATCAACTAAAGTTTTTGGTCTTAGTCGTCAGTTCTTTTGTAAAACGGGCCCCAGTTCTTGATAGCGAGCGGCGCGAAGCAACACGTGGGAGAAGTGAAAATTCGAACTGAGCATATTGATCCAAATGATTCTTTCCGCAGTAACCTCTGAACCCACAATGCAACGCAAATAGACAGTTTTTCCACAACTGATGTACTGCTATGTAGCTCACGTTCCCGCTATAATTAAAGAAAAGTTCAACAATAAAAAAGTAACTCGCCTTGCTTTAATGGAAATTGCAGAGAGATAGTATGTTAGGCCCTGTCTTTTCCTTTTTGAGACTTCGTTATAGAAATGCAATGAAATATATAGAGATAACGAACAATTTTCAAGCTCAAAAGTCCATTGAACATTACAAAATAGGAGCAGAGCAAATACGGACCTCCAAAACATCAGAGGTGGGATCAGGTGCCATGGAGGAGTGAGCATCCCCTGCCGATCGGTCACACCCACCGTATGCTCCTTGTCATGATCGGGAAATAACGGACAAATCCCTCGACAATTCAGTTTGTAAATAATGGCCTAACAATTAGTATGAAAAACGCCAGTCAGCATTTGACTCGATGATAAATTGTATTTGCTGACAAGGGCATTGTATTGAAAATAGAACTTACGAAATGATGACTTTAAACGAGACTGCTGATATTCTTGTTTCACCACCTTGTTTGTCAATAACTTACCTCGTCTTAGAAATTTTCCATACGTAGATCATGCTCTTGCGTATCGAATCAAATGAGAAATATAAACCCCGTATGCAGGTGATGAAGGTATATTGCTGCATAAGTAAGGGAAGTTGACGATTGAAAAGTGAAAGTCATCACGTTTATCATAAAGCTTGGTTATCAGATAACCATTAACGACTTTTTCATGTAAAATATCCAAATATGAAACAGATGTGTCAGACTCAGTGGTATCTTTTATCTCAAGCTCACCAGGATATATCGTATCGACATAAGAATGGAAATAACCATTGTTAATTGACAATACGTCGTCGATATATCTAAATGTCGAGTTGAAGGCCACAACAAGTGTTTTCCTCTTTTCACGTATAAGATTTTGGACAAATTCTGCTTCATATGAATACAAAAAGGACTGCAAATAACGGGGCGCAATTGGTACCCATGGGAATTCCAATAGATTGTTGGAAGACCCGGTCTCCAAAAACCACATAGATATTGTCAATCAGAAACTCAAGCATCTTTTTAATGTCATCCTCAGAGTACTTGTGTGTACAATCAATGTTTTTTAACAAAATAATTTTGCAAATGACCAATGACAAGGTCAACGCACATATTAAGATGTCATTTGACGTCCCAGTCTAGACTTTCCAAATGTCTCGTGCAGTTTGAAGGGGAAGATCAATTTTTTAAAGGTGAATAGTATCTATTGTTATGCCTTTAAAAATTATTCCTATGTAAATCTATACAAAAAAAAAAAAAAAAAAAAAAAAAAAAAAAAAAAAAAAACAACAACAACAACAAAAAACAACATTTGCAATATTTTACTGAGCGGTCATAAAAAAAATCGATGTTTGACCGCAGAGTGAGATATTGGACCTGTCGATGAGAAATTGGACCCATTAGGTCACACTATGGGCGGGGTCAGCTAAATCTTATTTGCATTCGTTGGTGTTCTACAGTGACAGAATTGACCGAGTTTAACCGCAGTGTGGGTAAAGGTTTACATCATGGAAGCCAGTACAAGATACATGTATGTCAAAAAAAAAAAATTAGATAAATAACTAAAAGGTATAACAAAACATTTAACGACTGTGTTCTTGGGCAAAATGCATTTTGTTTACCCCTCGAACCAAACTGTTTGCCTTCAGCCTAACGGCCCTGGGCAAACAGATTGATTCTTTGGTCCAACAAAACGCATGTTGCCCTCGAACCCAGTCAATAATGTACAGTAATAAACTGTTTAATTGAATATATCCGATGAAATACCAACCCGTTTTACTTCAAGCAGGACTTATTTTTCAACATCAAAGTATGTGTATCTATTTCTATAACGTCGGGGTTGCACATTCTCCGATATTCTAGTTTGAATTTTGCCATTTCAAATGGAGAAATAGAGCTAAATTCCTTCATCCAAGATTTGAGACACTTCCATACAAAAAAAGTTCTTTTAAAATGTTTCTCGTTGATTTGATAGTACCGCCATTTTGGTTTACACATGTACATGTATTTGCTTACGGTCATCTGGATGTTTGTAAAGGTCTCATATATTGATCAGCGCTAAATTGACTTAGAAACATTCTAAATTTTAAAACTTGCTGTTTAGCTGAGAAAATGGCGATATCGGGACGAGCGCATTATTTTTGATTGGTAAAAAAAAGGATCGTCGGAATCGTATACTATAAAAAAAAAAACTTTCGTTTTACTATTAAAACGCTATTTATTGTGCTAGAAAATATACGTAAACCAAATTCTTGCATGCTTCTCTCTTAACAAATTAACTTTTTAGGTATGGCGTTCTTGTATTATACTCGTTCATTTATAGAGAAAATGCCTTAAAAATAAAAAAAAAATTGGCTTTATACTTTATACAGTAACTAAAGTCAATTTTGTTACCAAACTAGACAAATGATGAATAATAACTGAATATATAACATGAGTAAGATTTTTTTTTTTAGTGTTTAATGAATGACTAGAATTACCCCCTTGTTAACATGCTTGATAATCATATTTTAATAAAATTGTCCAAATCCCGCTCAGGTCTTCCCATCCCTAATCGAGAGATCTAATTCAGACCAAATGACGTCATGCAATCTCCATGGGAAGATATAAACAAAATTATTTTTTAAACACAAATTATTTATTGACAAATTATTGGTAAAATTAAATGTAACAAAATTTAAAATGAAAATTAACAACTCAATGGTTGCAACCTTTTTTGTGCTTTTATTCATGTTTTGCTGTAGATATTATACACCATTCAAAAACTAAAAGTCATTTCTATCATTTCTGTAACTTCACAACAGGTCAGTTTATATGCTCACCGACTTTGGCGCTGCAAGAGCGCTAGAAGAAGAGGAAACATTTACGTCTATTTATGGAACAGAGGAATATTTGGTAATTCGTTTTTGTAATTAAAATTCAATACATAATTGCTTTGCTTGGTTGGTTTTTTTGATAAGCTTTATTTATATACAAATAAAGGTATCATTATGATTAAATGTGTTGGATATTTTATATAAGGGTGAATTCAATTTACTCTTCAAAAATGGGGTTTCCGAGATTTTTCTTTAACGAGTTTTTTTTTCTTTATCTACATAAAATGCTTTTCACTTGGCGATTTGAGGGAATTTAAAGCAATATTTTTTTTTTATGTACACTGAAACTCTGATTATTATAATTATATAAGATAATTATACGAAATTTCCTGTTCCCTTTTCCATCTGTTTATTATCTTCTTTTAATGGATATGAAGACATTTTGGTTCCGAAAAAAAAATGCAGTTCAATTTCAACACTGATTTTTTCCAATGTCTAAAATGAAGGTCGGGTTCATGTTAAGTTAAAAATAATACCACAAAGAGAAATTTACCACCGCTGGTAATAATGTCCATCAAACACTCACTGATTTAAAATTTCCCTAACGATATTTTAAATATATTTTCAGGACCCAAATATGTACGAACGTGCAGTCCTAAGAATGCCAACTGGAAACGTATATGACGCTGACGTAGATTTATGGAGTTTAGGTATATATATATATATATATATATATATATATATATATATATATATATATATATATATATATATATATATATATATATATAAACAAGATGTGATTGTGAAACACTGGTGCCCCCATATGGCAACTTATAGCGAAGGTTAAACTTTCTCAAATGCAAATCAAATATGTTGGTACCCAAAGTAAGGTCTTGTCTGGAAGAATATACCTGTGAAATATGAAATCCCTAGCAGCAACCATTGAAAAGATATGGAAAAGGTTAAAGTTTCTCAAAAGTGAGTCAAACATCAAGGTCATGGTGAAATTGTCAAAATTAATGGTTCCCAAGGAAAGGCCTTCTCACAAGAAATGCGCATGTGAAACATGAAAGCTTCAGCACCAACAATTCAAAAGTTATGGCCAAGGTTAAAGTTTTTCAAAAGTAGGTCAAACTCCAAGGTCTAGTTCAAAAGGTCAAAGGTTTTGGTATCCAAAGTAAGGTCTTGTCACAAGGATTACATATGTGAAGTATGAAAGCCCTAGCACCAACTGTTCCAAGTTATGACCAAGGTTAAAATTTTCCAAAAGAAGGTCAAACTCCAAGGTCAAAGGGTCAAAGTTCTTGGTATTTGAAGGAAGACCTTTTCCCAAGGAGTACATATGTGAAGTATGATTGCCCTAGCACCAACTGTTCAAAAGTTTTGGTCAAGGTTAATATTGGGTAAAATTTTGCAAAACTTGGTCAAACTCCAGGGTCAAGGTCAAATATGATTGTTTCCAAAGAAAGGTCTTTTCACAAGGAATACATATGTGAAATGTGAAAGCCATAGCTCCAACCGATCAAAAGTTATGGGCAAGGTTAAAGTTTTTGCTGACAAACAGACAGACAGGGCAAAAACTATATACTAGTACCCCGAATCTTCGATTACGGGGGCATAAAAATACACAAGTTAATTGTGCTACACTAACAGACCACTTGATTCCCTAGAATATTAGGCTGGCAGGTGTATACACAAAAAAAAATCCACAACCCATGTAAATCACCATTTTTATTGTCTTAAACCAACGAGAAATACAGCTTACTGGAACAGATGATGCTTTGAACATAAACTAGAGAAACACTTCTATCATTTTTTGGCACCTTAAAATTAAATTATTTTGAACAACTACAAAATTAATATACTAGTATAGTATTCTGAGAAGTATGCTTATTATTGCTTTTGAGGCAGAAAGAAATATGTGACAATGAAATTCAATTCGACTTTAAATGAAATTACAATTCAATAATTCGTGAGTGATTTAAATGATCAAAGATGTTTGAGTGCTGTTGACACGTTTAAGAAACTTCCATTGTCTGAAGCACGTAAAAATGAAGTAAATCTTAAAGTATTCCTCAATATAAGAACATAGCTTAGGAGTAGTTCAATAATTTTTAGCTTTACTGGTCAGAGACCAGAGAAGAACTTATGCATTTGTAAGGTGTTCGTCGTCCGTCCGTCTGTCTGTTTAGCTATCTATCCTTCTGTCTGTGAACATTTTTTTCAAAATGCAACTCCTCCTACAGTTTTGGACTGATTTCAATAAGATTTGATACCCTAATAGACTATATTTAAGTTCATAATTCTGTATATCGGTTTTGATTTTGACAAACAGTGTTGCCATGTTTACTAAAAATTCTGTGAAATTCTTTCGAAATGCTACCCACTACAGTTTTAGGCTGATTTCAAGTAGACTATATATACTAAGATACATAGTTCCTTCTATTGGTTTCTGATTTTTAACCAATTGGTGTTGCCACGGTTTTAAAAGATTCTGTAAAATTCTTTGAAAAAATTACTAAACATACAGTTTTGATTCGAATGGCGATTTCAAGTCTTGGTACACAAATACATCTTTCTTCATTTTTAGTACACACAAGTAGAGCTACAGTCTCGTTATAGACTTCTGGTTGCCTTATATGTAATGTTAATAGGTATAGTGATAGGCATATCTACATGTATAAATGATATTGATAAGTGTAGCTAGATATTATCTATACATCGATTTGAAAACTGTTAATATATTTCATGTTGATAGGTTGTAAAAGTTGAAAGGCGTTTGACTAAATATATTGTTGATGGATTTAACTGAATGTTGATAGGTGTAATAATATATCATGTTGTTATGTGTAAAAAAAAAATATAATGTTGCACGATTGGTTTAACTTTATTTATCTCATTCACGTGTGTGGTGGGCATTACCTATAAGATAAACTTATGTTTTATCAAAAGCACTTCCGTTTTTGACACAATCCCTCGCTACAGGATGTAAAGAAGACGGGTGAACAAGGCGTGCAGAATGCGTATAGCTTCAGATATCTATAAAATCATATTCAATTTGTGAATTAAGTATTCAAAATAAAGTTCTCATTACTGAAATTTATGAAATTATGATTAACAAAACTTTTCTGAGAAAAAAGATCTCGGACAAAATTATTCTTTTATTAAAAAAATAAAATGGTATTCATGGGATTCGAACCCCTATCAATAAAAATCCGGAGTATCATATTGTTTCGAGACTAACACGCTAACCACTACGCCACGCAGCTCCTGACGAACAGTGGCATTTAAATCATGTTTGTGATATGACCCTTGACTTAATGGACTTCAAGTATTTCTCGCAAAGATGCGAATGCTTTGTCATAAAAGTGTACTTTTAAGGTATAGTGGGTCTTTGCTCCATGTTTTTGTAAACCAAAAAATGTATATTTTTATGCAAACTTTTAGGATCAACTTTCAAAAAAATGGAGCGAAGACCCACTCATATCGAAAAATTTAGTTAAAGTGTGAGAAAATGATCCTTTTTGTCCTCTTTAGTGTGTGTATGCTATTTCGTAGGCAAATAATTTCAGTCTTTGTGAGATTTTTGTAAATTGTAGAGATTTAGCATAAAATATACTTTAATGTTAAATGAAATATCAAAGAAAATTTTTATATAATTGAGGTTTTATTTTTCACTTCATGTTTGTCGCACTATAGGCACTTCGCCCGCCTTGTTCACCCATCTTCTTTTTTAAAACTTCTATTCGTGAAAATTCTGTTGTTATCAATTAGATAATACTGAGTAAAATATTTTTTTTAAATCAGAAAAGCCTCGCGATTATATTCCATTTCAACTCGTTGGATAAAGCAAATAATAGATATCCTTTATATCATGTTGATAGGTGTAACTATATATCATGTTGCGACTGGTTCACTGCCTTTTCAACCCTATGGAGGAAGAAGTAATGCTAAAACAATGTGAGTACCATGATTCTTGAAATAGCAATTCAAAAAAAAATTATATATTCAATCAAAGGTTTTGTGCTAGTGTCTCTTATATGGAAGAAATATTTTCTGCGGCTTGACATTTTTGCGATTTGGTCCATCAAAGGAAGTATTCTAATAATTGATATTCATTCTATCAATTTTTTGCGGTTCCAGTCAATCAACTGTAATGAATATGAGAATTTAATCATTTGTCGATTTTAGAATTCATCACAAGTACATGTACCTCAATATTTAAATTACTGCAGAAAATACACATACAATTCCATGTAGAAAATGTGATTGCAGACACTTGTTTGAAAGAAATAATTCGCCTCTTAAGGTGGTATGGGATACCAAATGAAACTTCTCTTACATATTTATGTACCCAAATTAGAAGGATTTGAAATACCCCCACCTTTCAGTATATTAAAGTGTAATTTTAATAATTTTTTTATTATTTTAATGAGAAATACAAAAATGATTTTTTTTCTTGCATAATTCTTTTTTCATAAGCTTAATATTATAGGCAGGCGTTTGCTAATATAAAGTGTATATAAAAACAAAAATGACAAGAAATATGTCTTAGTATTTTTTTAATTTTCAACAAAAAATAAGCGTAAAAAACTGGGAAAACTTTATTTCTTGAAAACAGACGGATAGCATTTCATGAAAGTCTACAATAAGAATATATCTTAATATGTTAGCAAAGTGAAATAAACAAATTGAAAATATATGTATAAATGGAAAATTTAAAATGCATTTAAAATTTTTTGAATTAAAAGATCCGAGCGGAAGAGTTATCCTTCTTTATTTTCCAAGGGTTGAAAAAACCTGGGTGCTATTTTAGAAATGATGAGCATTTTTTCCCAACCATAAAAAAATTGCACTTTGTAGTTTTCAACTTTGAGCGGTTTTGAAAACAATGCATGGACAATCGCTTTCCAGGACGTGTCTTGTTCAGAGCAATTGCATTCATCTGAACGTTTTGGGACTATATACAACAGCTAGCTGATTTGTGACCAAACAGTTACTTCTTGAATTAAATAACAAAAAAGTCCAGCTGTGGTTAACGTGATAATTGATTGGTGATAATTCAGCACAATGTGAAGTAATCGCACTTATCCATGCCTCACCGCACACAAGGTGCTGTACAGTTACTCAAACAATTGAAATACAGCTTTTGCTTAAAAGTGTTCAAAAGCAGCAATGTTGAAACTACCTTTTACAGGGGTTTGCTTTTTTAAATGTCCGTTGTACAATTATATATTCCAAAAGCTAGCCAGTGATAGACAAGGATGGAGAACCCTCGTTACTGCCCTATACGCCAAAGGCGTCACGGGCAGTAAGTAAGTAAGTAAGTACAATTATATATCAAGTAAATTTATATACTTGTGATTTTTTTTGTCTGTTTTTACTTAAAATGCCGACTTGTGAGAACTTGCATTGAAATAGGCTTCAGAGTGTTCTTTTCAACGGTGTAACTACAAATTTTGACCCGATAATAAGCACTCATGCAAATCAAAACAATACTTCAAACGGAAATACGTCATAACGTGGAGGTATCCCATACTACCTTATTGATATTCTGACACATTCTTTTTACTTGTGATGAAAAATGTGTTGCATTCATCGTTCAGATTTAATTACTCTGTTTTAATAGGCACTATATAACGACAAAAAAAAAAAAAAAAAAAAAAAAAAAAAAAAAAAATCGGGTGTAATATCTGGTATACAGCGTACAGAGGGCGGAGACGTAGATTGGCACAGGGAACTACCCAGGACGTGTTATTTATCGTCCTAATATGTTTTATTGATATTCTGACACATTCTTTTTACTTGTGATGAAAAATGTGTTGCATTCATCGTTCATATTTAATTACTCTGTTTTAATAGGCACTATATAACGACTCAAAAAAAATCGGGTGTAATATCTGGTATACAGCGTACAGAGGGCGGAGACATAGAGTGGCACACGGAACTACCCAGGACGTGTTATTTATCGTCGTAAGTAGATGTCATTATATTTATTTCAAATCACTACTCAATTATATGCATGTTTTTTTTTTATTACTCCTTAATTGATAAACTATTTCAATATTATTGTAAAAATATTTTTGAAGTTTTATTAGAGACTTAGCTTTAAAATATGGTATGATACTGCTCAGTTGCAATCTCTGTTTGGTTTTGAAATGCACTCTTTACCAATGTTGACATAATTATTTCAATAGTGGTCGTTATTTCTATAGTGGTTGCAACACTGCTCTCATCACTTAATCATCCTCACCATTTCTCTTCTGTAGGTCACTCAAGTCCTTAATTACACCAATTATAGCCGGACTCTTGGAGAGTAATCGTGCTAAACGCTGGACCTTTGACAATTTTTTTAAAGCAACCTCTGAAATAATGAATAAAATTACTGTTAAAGTATTCGATGTATCAACTGGACTAAATGATAAAATATACATTGACAAAAGTGATAGGTAAGTGTTCATTGAAATAAAACTGTTTTGTAAATCAAAATATGAATTGTTTTGAAATCGGTGAATAAAACTTTTTTTCCAATCATTTTATTGATGATGTTTTGCAATTGCAAATACTTTTATTTTTAAATCTGCCAACGAAGTTAATATTTTGTCACACATTTAACTGTCCTTCTGTTTCTGCAAGTTACACGTAGACGATATTCTGGTAAAATTGGGGGTGCATTTCTTTGGGGTGAGAAAGACAAGTCATCAAAATATATCACATGTGAAATTGATGGAAATCATCAAATCGGCCGCAAACAAAATTTAGCATTTCAAAAGTACTTTCACAATTGAGCATAAGGAAAACACAAGATATTCAAAGCTGAAAGAGTGATCATTTTTATTTCAGAATGTCTTGAAAGCAAAAAAATAAATAAAAATAAATCACTAAATAAAATAAATCAATCAATCAACATATAAAATAAAATAAAGATAAATACATGTAATAGATAAATATAAATTTTAGTGCAATTGTTCATCAAATTGATTCATCGGTGTAATAAATTCAGAGAATGAAGATATTCAGTTCTCAAGATGAACCATGGGCTTATTTTCACGTGAGGATGTCGATGATTTCTGCAGAGTAGGCTAAGCTGTACAGCGTAGTGCAAAAATTATCCTTGTTTCATTCTCAGCTGTAGCATATTCAAAACAATTTTTACCAGTTGAACAACTTTTCAATTTTTATTCAATATGCACTTTTACCAATAAATTATTCGGAAAATTAGAACGATTTGCGTTCGTATCTTATACACTCCAAGTTTTGTAGTACATCATAAATTAATAATTATCTGATGAGAAATGAAAATAAAATTGAAACATAATAGCAACAATTAATACATAGTTTATGAAAGCAAGTTTTTAAATATTTTACTCATGACTTTATACGCGTTATCATTAAAATGATTTAACTGATTTAAAAGAGAAATAACGTCTCATTTCCCCATGCGCACTTTCTAACACAACCACAAATAGATCGGCCGCTGCAGCAGCTGATAAACAAAGAAAAATAAGTAAAAGTTTGTATGGTCCTTTTCACTTAACTTCCACAAATACATTACCTTTATTCCCGAGTTTACAGAGATACATGATAATTGAGCACAATTGGTTATCATTTTGATAAAAACACACGTGACTGTAATCTTCCTCAAAAGTAATTCTTTAAGGTATCCATATCACCCTTATTTTCGTATTTTAGGTATGCTCAATTCCAAGAAAGACTTGCAGTAACAACAGAGATAGCGGCCGGGGAACAACTTATTTTATTCCATAACCGTGAATTAAGTGAAATAATTGAAGGGACTCTAGAGATGCAAAACTGGCCTAAAAACATATTACGTGGACAATTGTATCTATATCAGAGAGAGAAATTAGACCAGCAGAGACTTGTTTTACCAGAAATACGTAAGAAATGCGACTGAACAGTGCCAGCATCATTGATTTCGGGCATGATTCTAGAGTTTTCTTTGGAAGTACATTTACATGTTGTAAATGTGCTGAAATTGTTCAGATTTGCTATTGGAATTCTTTTTGTTTTCATTCATGCACTACAGCAAAAATATGTTTGTATGGATACATGTTTGCTTGTTTGTATCTAATAAGCTAAAAGTAGTGACGAATGTATATATTTCATTTCTATTGATTCTATGTTCTCTAGAAGTTAAAATCAAACAGAAATATAATATTGATAAAATAATTTGTCTTTTAGCACCTTTGCCACAATTTCCATCCAAGGTCAACTTAGATCGAGACTGTTATGTTGCACACAAAATGGCTGCCATATCATGCCTGATAGAGCGCTATGTGGCGTCTTGTATAACTCAACAAGAAATAATGCTGCAATCTGAGACTTTTCTAAGGTAATGACATTCACGAAACTTCTATTCACCACGCTTTATCTCCTTCTAATAAAATCCATTTTATTTCTGTCAATTAAAGCAGAAACGGATTGTCCCTTCTTTGTTGTGAATAATATTTAAACAAAATATTTTGAATACCGACACGAATCTTTAATTACAAAAAGGAAGGAAACCCTTTAAACAAAATCCCATGGGTCACATCGCTCACCTAACACTTTGGCAAGAGAAATGCAGAAATCGGTTCAGTATAGAAAAGTTTAAATATAAGTGGTCCCAACCTAACCCCCCATCCCCAAATGGGAGCGGGGGCTTGATTTGAACAACTTGAATCTACACTAACTACTAAGGATGCTTCCAAATTTCTTTGACTAAACATGGTTTTAGAAGATTTTTAAAGACTTTTTCCTATATATTTCTATGTAAAAGTTTGATCTCCTATAATGTCCAGTCCTATCCGCGGGAGTCAATGATGTTTGAAAAATTGAAGTTGAACAAACTTTAATCTTCACTACCTGAGGACGCTTCTTTATTAATATGACTAATTATGGCTTTGCTGTTCTTGAGAAGATTTTAAATATTTTTCCTATATATTAAAACTTATAACTTTGATCCCCTGTTCTGTCCTAAGCTTACCCCTGGGGGTCATGATTTGAAGAAGCTTGAATCTACAATACCTCAGGATGCCTCTACATCAATATGACTAATCATGGCTTTGCTGTTCTTGAGAATAAGATTATTAAAGATATTTCCTATATATTTCTATGTATAACTTTAATTCCTTGTTGCGGCCCCGCCCTATCCCAGGGGGTCATAATTTGAACTTGAATAAACACTAAGCAGTGAAGCTTTCATATCAGTTTCAAATTTTCTTGCTCAGTGATTCTTGAGGGGAAATTTAAAAAAAAAATTCCATTAAATTTTATTAATTTTTAATTATATCCCCTCAAAAAAAGGCATGGCCCTTTCTTGTGATGCTTTGTGGTAAGTTTGCTTGAAATTGGCCCAGTGTTCTGGAGAAGTCGAAAATGTGCAATGCTTTCAGACAACACATGACTGTAGACAGACGGACGCCGGGTACTTTTCGATCAGAAAAGCTAATTTGAGCCATTAGCCCAGGTGATCTAAAAACTTTTAATTATACTTAGTACTTTAAGTATGATAACAAAAAATCTTGCTCGTATCAAGAATTATCAAGCGAAGAAGGAAGACGTCCTGATAAGAAAATTCAAAAATTTACCCCCCCCAGGAATTATGTACTTACCGCCTTGTCTTCCTGGTATGTAAGAACCAGGAAGCTTTCGGTGCCATAAAAATATTGAATTTTCTCTCAATGAACCTTTAAACTAAGAAAAGGTGTTAAAAAGTTTAAAAACACACGTTTAGATTATTCACTGCTTTCAGATAGCCGCCCGCGTGGTGCAGTGGTTAGAGCATTTGCTCTAGAGTCGCGGAGTAAGGAGTCGATCCTTACGCTGCGGGTTCGAAACCACTGTGCGACGTGGAGGTCGGTCCTTCGGATTAGTTCGTATAAACCGAAGTCCGGTGTTGCAGTAGCAGCTGGCACGAAAATGATCTCTCTCTCTGCTGCTCAAAGGCCGTGAATGCCGAGTACAGCCTTCCACCGGAAAGTTGTGGCAACTCCTTATGAGTGAAAAATTCTCGAATGGACGTTAAGGAAACAAACAAACAAGCTACTTAAACGCAATAGAAAGTACATACGCTTTCAATACACTAGGAACACCACCGTGTTTATTTTTTGGCTCAATTTCATCAGAAAAACAATTGATCTATTAAATTGTTATAAAACAGTCTGTTGTACGTTAAAAAAAAATTTATCATTATTTTCCCCTTGAGTTATTAAACTTTCCACGTCAAACGACTATTACGTCTAATAACCACATCAGTTCTGAAAGGTGCTTAATTTTTAATATTGATTAATTGAATATTGATAAAGTCCCATTCGAGAATTTTCACTCATTTAGAGACGTCACCGTACGCTGGTGAAGGGCTTCAAATTTAGATCTATACTCGGCACTCAGGGCCATTGAGCACCTACCGTGACACGGAACCTCGGATTTTAAGGTTTCATCCAAAAGACCAGTGACTTTCACTTCTAATGCCCGGCGCTTTCGAAGGAACAGACACTACCTATGTCTATGTCCCCCGCTTTCACTGAAAGTGGGGGTATTAATTTGGGTCTGTCTGTCCGTCCATCTGTCCGTCAGTATTTCTGTCTGTCTGTAACACTATCGCTTCCGCACGATATCTCGAGAATCCTTTGAGCCTTCGCAATGAAATTTTGCATAGCAACTACCTATGGCCTAATTGAAAACCCTATTGATTTTGAGGTGAAAAGGTCAAAGGTCAAGGTCATTAATTCATAAATTCTGTTTTAACACTTTCGTTTCCGGTCGATATCTCGAGAAGCCTTTGAGCTTTTGCAGTTAAATTTTACATAACAACTCTCTGTTGCCTAAAATAGACCCCTATTGATTTTGAGGTCAAAAGGTCAAAGTTCAGGGTCGTAAATTCATACATTCTGTCTGTGTGTAACACTTTTCCGGGCGATATCTCAAGAAGCTTTTGAGCTTTTGCAATGAAATTTTATACCATAACTCCTTATGGCCTCTCTCGCCCTCTCAAAGTGTCCCGCTCATTTTTTAAAAAAAAATTTATTGTATTAAAAGTCGCTTGGCACTATTTGTAGAACAGGTGTATGTGGAGAGTTATTACATATAATACAGGTTGTCAGCGGACTTTATATTCTAATTACATCTATTAGAACTGTTTAGTAAATGCTAAATTAGACACCGTGTATTGTGTAAAATTTTGACAAAATCGAACGTGAATATAAACATATGTGACCTAATGTTTGCATTTAATTTGACGTATAAACAAGTGCCTCTGTGGTCTAGGGGTATGATTCTTACTTAGCAAGTGAAGGTCCCGGGTTCAAATCCCGGACGATCCCCCTTTTTTAAAACTTTTTTTTGGATTTACTAAATAATAATTTTCAACATATGAAATGAAAAAGTTATGACGTCTGGTGTGTACAAGCTCATAAAATCGTTATTACAGTGTGATAAATATTCTATATAAAAAGAATCTTCTTTACACATATTAAAAAATAAGCAGTCAAATCTTTATATCCATATTGGCATTTTTTATTTGCTTCAATATACATGTATACATTAATAATTCTACAAATCCAAGGGGGATGTATTGTCTTTTGCTGTTATCTCAAGTCTGTAACGTGCTTAGGCTCTTTCATGTACTTCAACTTGCGTCTTTATCCTGCGATATTTTCTTTATAAGAAATTTCTCCCTAAAAAACACATATGGTAAGCAATTATTGTTATTTTACTACAGCTAACTTGAATATATGGAACATACTGGTCAGCCCAAAAATCATTTGTATGTTTGGTTATGTCATAAAATCTAGTTGGCAGCATTTGTAAAAAAAAAAATAGATAGATATGAAACATGTGGATCCGGAGGAAGTAAAAAAAAAAAGGAAAAAGTTATTGTAGATGGCTTGTAGAAAAAAAACAACAACACATCAATATGTGTGTTTATTCTAGGCAAAACCTCCCCAAAGACAAGACTGTAAATTTTTAAAAACCAAAATGTTTTAAAAATTCTTTTCAGGGATTTTATTTTACGGATTACAAGGAAGATAAATAACTGTATTCCGGACATGTGCAAAGTGTTAATGGAACATAAATCTCGTCAAGAGTTATTCTACAGCTGTTTTGAATCCATGTGGATGAACGGTAATGTGATACATAAAGCTGTCAAAACCACAGCTAAAAGTCAACTTAAACACTTGTTGGACAAACTGCAAGATGTTTACAATGACAGGAATCCATGGACAGTTTTAAATAAGGTAATTATATAATCGTGCATGGAAAGTTAAACTGCACGCGAGAAAAGGGATGTTGAGTCTAGTATTGTACTGTTTTGAAATCTCCTGAAATCTTTCAACATGGTGTGTTTTAATAATATATTGTTTCCAATTATTTATATAGGCGGAATCTAGATCACAGGAGTGTAAAGTTTATATGGAGGTACTTATGCAGAAAATAAAAGAACAGGAAGACGAAGCTATAGCCGTATGTGTCGGGTGTCTGGAAGAGGATCATTGGTATGGTGCCCTCCTTGTTTTGTAAAGCTCTAATGTCGGTACCAAAATTGTTGAAAGAATATGAAATTGCAATAGTTGAAAAGAAATTCAGATTTGAAATTTGAAATTAGTTTTCAGAAAGCTGAGTATATAAGTTCCAAGGTATGTGATATACATCACGTATTCTTACGTCAAAAGAAGCAAAGGATTCTTCCAGAAGAAGAAAGCTTTGGACATGAAGCTGACAGGTCAATCCTAAATCAAATTTATTTAAAACCTGCAGGAAGATTCCTGCATGAAAGATTTTGTTTCCATTAGAAAATTTATCTGATGATTGCTCTTTATGCCCTATGAACGTAGAGATAGGAAAATTTGTAAAGATAAAATTTATTGTGGTATTTCAGATCAAAACTGATGGATCTCTGCGTACAGATTGTCTCCCTTTTACAAAGTCATTGTTTATTGAATCTTACAAAAGTTTATAATGTCGTTGGAAAACAAATATCGTAAGTATGTCTCTTGCTAAAATAAGAATTATTGAATTCAAGAGTTTTATTTTTAAAGCATTTTTAACATTCTTCTTCTTGTAGGTTATTATTAAAAAATCTACAAAGAACTAAAAAAGTTGAACAGAATATAACATCAGTTACTGAATGTTGTGAAAAACTAAGTAAACGTATGGGGAAGGTATGAATTTTTTTGGATGCATAATAAGTTCTGTTTGGTTAACATTTGATTTTCTTTAGAATATTTCTAATCATAAATAACATGGCTGAAGATGTTAAGGTCTGACGACACGTTGCTCGAATATCTGTTTTTTACCTCTTCATAATATATAACAAATAAATCATTATATTGTAATTTTTAAACTATTTTTAAAATACATAAGTAGATAAAGACATCAAAAAAATTGTAATATGGTAGTGTTAGGGATTTTTAATAGGATTATATAGCAAATAACACCCTCTGGTATCTTGCAGAAATGCCTGGTGAGGTACCTTAATTTTTTTCTGAGGAAACTTATTAAAGCAGCAATACTTCAATAACAAATTCTTGGAAAAAATTATATATTATTGAGGAACGTGTCGTCTGACCTTAGAGTACGAGGATTGTCCATAAGGCTCGTGGACAATGAGGTTTTTTGTCATAGATATACTTATTGTATGCCAAAATATTTGTTATGAAAATCCAAGTCAGGATAGTTTGGTTTTATTTTATATAATTATATTTTAATTTGGTTAAAACGCCGTCAGAGACAAAATATTTATTCAAACAACTTGAAATTATTGGAATATGTTAAGTTTATTTATTTGAAATTAATGTATACGGTTTTTCAACGGTGTGTACAATTTTGCAGAAACTTAAAGCAGTGAATAACCACGGTTATTTGATAAAAATAGGATATCTCTTTTCACGACGTTGTTATAAATCGAGTGCAAAGTCGGACTCGGCTGCGCAACCTGTATATAGGGAGTGTTTATGCTGACGACACTCCTAAATTATCGTGAATGGATTTGAATTTTGAAAAATTAATCAATTATGGGCTATGCATAAACATTATTGCAGAAACTTAGCAGTGTGGTATAATATAAAAAAAAAATACAGCGTGTGTCCATGAAGTTAAAAACTCATAATCCATACATTTGACTGTATCATAAAATATGGAGATAACGAACAGTATTCAAGCTCAAAGTCCATTTATACAATACAAATCAGGAGCAGATCAAACAGAGATATCCAAAACATGTAATTAGCTTACGTCAGACTTGGCCATGTGGCTTGCATATACACTGTATAAAGTATTTACACCAGTCCTATATCGTTCGTAAAATAATGTGTACTGTTTTGATTTTTGTAATTTTTCTAAATCATGGTCTATATTAGATTATTATCGTACACGTTTGTCAGTGCGGTCATTATTGAGGAAGTTATGGTATTTGTGCATGATTTTTATGGACAACCGTCGTATGCTAATGCATATGAATTAAAGACATGTTCCCAATGCATTTAGAATAAGTATATAAAATGAATTAGAACTGCTTACTTAACATCTTATTATGCTAATGAATAACTTTGATGTCTAGTGATTGTAATCCTTTCATGATTAAGAATTGATTAAGTATGTACATGTATTCTTAGAATGTATAATTATTTTAGATGGAAAAAGAGTGTAAAGAAGTTTCGGCAAAGTTATCTCCGGTGATACAATTAATACTTCAAAATTCTCATATATCCACAAAAGATGAAGATGAAAGTGGATATGGGAGTAAATCTAAGGGGGCAGATTCGGGAATAGGAAATTCTAATGAACATAATCAATACTCTGGCAGTTCAAACTATGGATTAAAATCGACAGAATTAAAACAAGAAAGACTTGGTGTACAAGAATCCATGGCTCTGCCGAAAAGTATGCAGAGTATTGCTCATAAACTAGAATCTGGGTATGATTCTTTTTACTAGTTTCATGAAATCATTTGCTGAAAAGCTAATTTCTGGCATTATTGATTTTTGATAGCTAATGTTGGTTACTGAATTTCATTTAAAAATGGTGCGTATTTGACCGAAAAAAAAAATAGTGAAATATAAGACACTTGTTCAGTTAAAAGGATGAGAAATAGCAACATGATACCCCATGTTCTGAAAAATGATCATGACCAAATATATTTTTCTGTATTAAGAAACCCTTTGAGCATATAACATTTCATATCCTTGAATGTAGCAATTTGTGAAATACATCTTTGAAAATGAAATGGAAGAGCAAGTGTTTACTATCATATCTTGCTTATAACCCGGAGTCCCTCTTCTGGTATCTTGATTATGTCAAGTGAATAGTTAATGTCTTTCTGTTTGTTGTGCAGATTTCAAACATTACATGACGAAAGTATAGCTATTAGTGAGAGTTTAGAGCAAAACAAAAAGCTGATGGAGAGACAAGCAGAAATGGTGGATGAACTTAAAAATATCAGGATATCAGGGTAAAAAGATATTAGGATATAATGTTTTCTCTTCACTCTAACTCACACTCTACCTACATAGATAGAATCTTTAATTTATTAATGAAATTCTTTATTTTAATCAAATTGAAAACTACTGATCTCAAAGTAAATGGAGCTCTGAACATCTAAAAGTCCAAGAAAGAAATGTTACAAGACGTCACTCAGTACATGAATATTGATATCGTAAAAATAGAAAATTATGAACTTCAAACACTGCATTTTAGGGAATATGTTTATATTTAAATAAAAAGGAGCTGGGAATCAATAAAATAATTAGGACACTGGACACCAAACACAAAGTATTTACATTGATGATATTGAATTCACCGTTGACCATGATTATCTTTCGTTTGATTAGTTTACCAAAAATTAAAAGTTGCATACACAACTTTAACAGCTTTAAGAAAATTGCTATAGAACTAAAATCTTTTAAGCAAAATGTATTACAAGGTTTGGTTAACAAAAATTAATGGATTTAATGTCGTTCATCTCGATATATTATCATATCAGTATTTTATTTTTCAGATCTAGTGAAACAGATCCCAACATTTTACTATCTCAAACAGGTGGCCCTGCATTGCAGTATTCATAAGTCAAAATTCATATGTGGGAAACTCCCATATTTCCCTAAAAAATATGTATAAATCCAGGGATTGCGCGCGCAAGTTGAAGGAGAAAAGTAATTTTAAAAAGTGTGAAATGAAATTGTAGTGAAAGAAAGGAAAATTGATCTTATTTACCTTCCTTAAACTAAAAGAGATCAAAGAAACCATGTATATAATTTTTTTTCATTTTCGAATTCCATTTTGAAAAAAGGATAATCCTTTTTGTGGAAAAATCTTTAGAATTTTTTTTTCCGATATTAAAAGAAAAGTAACAGTATCTGAATTTTCTATTAATCTTTATTAAATTTGGAATGATAAAGAGTATGCCTAAGATTGAGTGAGGTTTTGCATTAAAATGGAGATGCAGCCTAAGGAATTGAAATAAAGAAAAAAGTACATGCTAATTGGATGAGTAAGATCATCGACATTCAATAATGTGTTCAGTCAGCAACGTGTTTATAGAAAACCAAAGGAATGGAACCTTAAATAGAAGAATATGTAATGGGAAAACAGCAACAAGGATAAGGAATGCAAAGCAGCTGTTGAACTCGTGTAAGTAAAATACATTGCAATGAAATGGTAACTAAGACTCAACAGCAAAAGACACATAAGGCGATGACAAAAGCGTTTTAATAAAAATAGTCACAGGCGAGAAAATATATGTAAAGTAACCACAACGCAGTTATACCACAGTGTAATTCGAAAAGGAACTTTATCTACAGATATGTTGATAAAATTCAACTTGACAATCAATGTGTACATTATTCTCCGCGTACTGTGAAATTACTAATATTCCTGGGTGTTTAATTTTCTTTGTTTTTTTTTTTTGTATGTCAAAGAGACGAACGAATTCATATCCCTAACGAATTTCAAATTACAAATTTCGCACTATAGTGCATTGGTTCAACTTTAATGACGAATTTTAGTCCCTCGAAACAGTAATTTTTCTTTAAACCTCGAAAATTCGACCCCTCGGAAATAAGTGATTTTACACACAGTTTATTGCCTATTCAAACTTTTGTAAGAATTACATTTTTGCTATTTCATATTGTGGAATGTTTCCCATAGAAACCTGTATTCAAAAATGTATATAAAAATGTTCTTTTTGACTGCAACCTGATAAATAGGATTTATAACATTCATACAAGCACAATGCAACATAGACTCTGTGTTATTATGTTTTGATGTATTAATATATTTTGATAATTTTAGCAATGGGTGCACTTTCTTCATATAATGCCATTGTTTTGCAGACTCATTATGTCTGTATTTTTATGTATGCATAAGGATTTGTTTTTTTTTTTCAATTTTGTCTTAGTGTCGAAATGAGGAAGACATTAATTTTATATAGGTACATTGTAATAATATGCCCTCCAGCAGTTAATCTTGCTGGAACACCATCGTCTTTCAGTCAGATTCAGTTTATGAAGACTCCTAATGTAAGAAAGTAGCTCTTTATATATATATATATATATATATATATATATATATATATATATATATATATATATATATATATATATATACTGCAACAACACTTATCAATTTTTTAGTTTAAATATGTTTTTTTTTAAATTTTGAATAAAAAAAAACTTTCACTACCTCAATAGCAAAAAGGGCAAATATTTCCATTTTACTATAACTCTGCGCATATGTCCTGCTTCAAATACTTGTCTGTTCTTAGATATTCGGATTTTTTCAGTTCCATCTGTTTCGTTAAGTGGAAGGGGAGGGGGTATAAATTTCAGTAAACCAACTCTGGTGGGCCTCCAAAGATGGCCCAATGCCTCCAAAATTTTATTTGTTCTTGAACTTCTTTAGCAGGCCATATGCTTGATGATAAAATTATCTTCCTTTTTTTTTGATATTTATATTTCCCGAAAGCTTGAAAAGAAGTTCAGATCCCTGGCTGTGGCCAGTTGTTTATATGTTATAATGCACGTAAATGTAGGTGCATTATGATTTTAATGTCCATTTCTTGTCTTCTGTATAGAAGCATTAGGCTTGAGGGTTTATCTATTTTGAAGATTCAATAAATCAAGAAACTAATTGAACTGTTAGCATTATTATAAAGAAAATGCCATTATAACAAGTGATATGAACTTTTTTTCCAGTTATTGTAAAATGCATATCACTTGGGTGTGGAAAATATACAAGTATTGACAATGTTCAAGGAAAGGGATACTTTATTTGGGAGAAATCGATGTGAATGAAACCAGTTTGGTTAAGAGGGATTCATTATATCTAGGTTTTACTGAATAATTTTTACAGTACATTTTCAATGTTTTGCGATCTTTAAGATTGTTTTGTCGCCTGCAGAACGGAGCGATACTTAGGGATCACTTTACCAGGCATCTGTCTGTCCGTCTGCCACACCTTATACCTCGAGAACTGTAAGATGTATAGAATTGTTATTTTGCACATATATTGTTTGGCACTATGGCTTTTGTGCATTACAATGGTTACCGACCTGTGACCCTTGACCTTCGACCAACTTTTCAAAATAGTGCCGATATACAAAATTAATACATTAAGCAGCAGGCTATGCCTATATAAGCCCTCTCCTTACGGACGGAAAGACGGCGGGTAACACTAAACACCAGCGTTACAGTCCTTTTGACCTTGACCTTTGACTACTTTGAAGAAAGTTCTCCGGACAGTTTAATTTATATAAGTTTTTTTGAAGTTTAAGAAGCAGTTTTTGATAATTAGCATTTATACATGTTTATGAGCTCATAATACTAGGTACTGTACTTTGAAAATGTATGATATTAAGTTACCACACAAACATATATAAATACTATGAAGATATATCGGGATCTGTATTCCACAATGTATCATGTAGACTGACAGATGCAGTTAAGACAGACTGAAATCTCTTTAGGAGGATACCAGAAAAACGTATTAATAAAATGATAAATAATTGTTTCTAATAATTTCAATTTAATCATTCATTTGAGGGTTGGGGAATCATATTTTTTTTTGATTGTCAGATTCTAACGCAGTCTTATACTATCTATATTTTTTCTTTGAAGGCAAATGCATGAACTATTATACTAGTAGTTGACAAATACTGACCACTTTTATATTCATTTACATTTCTAATGAAGTTACAAAACAGGCGACACATGCATTCATTGGAACACTCTAATTATTGGTCAAATAAATTAGGGATGTCAACGAGTACCCGCTTAACCGGGTACTCGATCGAACGTCCGAGTATCGAATACTAAAAATGATACTCGGTTACTCGGATGTATATTTTTTCTTATTTCAAACTACATATTTTTTTCAAAAAATAACTTAAATATGCATACGGTAATTAGCGTGTCGTCATCTACACCCGTAAAAAGTGTGTTCCCGTTTTGCACACATTCAATAATTAGGTATGGAACACTAGGTGTGAAATATGTTTTGATAGCAATTATAGTCTGATCTCCGTTTGGCAAACCCCCGTAAAACACCCGTTATATCGCCTGTGTATATACAGTAATTAGTGACCAATCATTTCGTACACAGCTGTTCTCACGTATTGTGGTCATTTTTTGGATGGCTTCAATGATTGTTTTCAGTGAACATCATTTAAGTATGGTCTATGATATTATCTTTAAATCATTTTAAAATTATTTAGTTAATATACGGCAGCGAAATCGGGCATGCATAGAAATGCCGCTACCCACTTCAAAAGTGAAGAAATATTTAGAAATAACTAAAGAATCAGAAAATGTTGAGTCATTTCGCGTCGCAAGTTTAGTGTATACGGGGGAAACAACCAACATATGAAATAATATTAGACTAGCGATCCCAACAAATTCCGTTCCTTCTCTTTCGCTAGTCTGATCATCAAACCTGCGCAACAGATTGTCCTTACTTTGCATTGATCAAATACTAGTAGATCCTAAACAAGAATTGTAAAACATTTGTAATTTTCGGTGTATAAATTTTGTATTTTGTGTTTATTTGATAAATAAATCTAGCAACAAAAACCATTTCCGCTAGAATCGATCTTTATATACATTAATAAACGTGATAAAAACAACCTTGGGGTTTATCAGAGCTTAACGGGGCTCAAGAGCACACTTTTTTTTCATTTTTACCGAGTACCCGGGTACACGATCGGAAAAACGTCCGAGTAACCGATTATTAAATATTGACCGATTTGACATCCCTAAAATAAATTGATGTATTTTTAATATTGAATGCAGGTATTATATATGTACCATTGTAGGTAATGTCTTTGCAATCATTTTATTAGATATACTTATTCAAGGTAAATGATTTCAAACAAAAGAGAAATACATGTTATTGACTTTTCAACCATGTTGTTGACTTTTCAACCATGTAATTGACTTTTCAACCATTGCTTTAATGCTCTGGTAGCAAGTGCTTGAAGTTTAGTAAGAAATGTTTTCTGAAACTATGTACATTTATTATATTTATTTGCATCGAATGAAACTTTAAGCCAAAGAGAGCAAATGACGAAAGTATGAGATTGTTATTTTTCAAAGACATATAGAACAGGTACAATCCATATACACAGATCAATTTCTTTTGATTAAAAAACATCATTTTGTAAAATGAAAGTTATGTTACGCTCAAGGTGAGAGTACCTGTAAGATTTTATCAATAAAATTCATCTGTTATATGTTTTTGCCACGATATCTGGAAAAAAAATGAATTATTAGAATTTTGCAATTTTATTTCAATATTTGAGATATTTACAGCCTAGGATCATCGAACTTTGTCAGTTGATGCAGTTTAGGTCAGCGTATTGTGTCAATTAGATTGATTGATTGGTTAGAGAATTATTCACTCATATAGAGAGGGTGCTAGTCACTGCGCCCGAAAACCAGAACGCCCCATGCATGAGCGCCCCAAACATTTTTACCGTCGCCTAATGTACAAATATGAGCGCCCCAAATTTAAATCACGAGCGCCCTAAACTTAATTCACAAGCGCCCCAAATCAGCATTTTCGAGCGCCCCAAGGCTTATTAACTAGTAAAGAAATAAATTATTGGCTTTTTTTTATATTTCGATGTTAAAAAAAATATTGATATGAACAATATTCACGAGCGCCCCAAATTATATATATCATGAGTTCCCCGGATTTTATGTATTACGAACGCCCCAAGATTTGTAAACTAGCATTATGAAATAATTATCAGATTATAATTGAGCGGGCTCCTTTGAAACTATCGTTTTTAATTACACAAATAATTAATAGCGATTCTCTGTAACCACTTAAACTTCTTTGCCACGCATGGTCCCCGATTTTGATGAAACTTTGCCCATTATTACAACTTGACACCAGAAACATATATCAAATAAAATTTCGTTGCTATATGTCTTGGTTGCCATGGTAACAGCCAGAAAAGTTGAAAAAATTGAGATTTTCAGCTACTTTGAATCTTTATTGAGCCTTAATAAAGACTAAGAAAAACAAACAAATCATTCTCCCAAAAACATGACACCTTGTTGCCACTTATGCTATAAAGAAACTATTTAGAATTTATCTCTAAGTAAGTGGTAACCATGGGTACATTTGGAATACATTTTAGATGCTAAAAAATGCTGAAAACGCTCAATATTCACAAATGATAGATGTTACATGGTCAAACTCAATCAACAACCTAAGAAAAACAATGAAAAATATTTGACCTTAAGTAATTAGGTATTGGTAATATTATTCTAAATATAACCTTCATGGTTGCCATGGTAACACAGTGTTACCATGCAAAATCTGTTGCTATGATTGGGTTAATGCTACTATCTTGAGGAAAAACAATAAAATTCATGACTGGCACATATACATCCTTAGGACCTTGCAACACCGACAACATAAGAAAAATTGGGATTAATTGTTACTTTGCAGTGTAACCATGGAAACAACGTACTAGTTGTTTAAAGTGATATTTTTTTGCTGCTTTAGGCATTTACTTACCTTTTAATCAAGAAACATATTTGACTCACCTTGAATAGTACTTATCTGGTAGAACTAAAGTTTAATATCATATATTGATAAAGTTTGTTGAAAAATACAACACTGTTGCTATGGTTACCAAGAAGAGAAAATGTTCGATTTTGTAAATTTTATGTCAATATTAAACCCTATGTGCCAGCTTTTTGCATCCAGTTAGAGATTGGGTGGTAGTCAAAATTGAAAGTCAGGTTAGTTGTTTATATATATCAATCATTAAAGTTTTGGGAATCTACATACAAGGGTATGTATCCAAGGAAACAGAATATTTTTCAGGTTTTTATGCATGTTTTTTCGCCTTATTTCCATAGCAACGCTCTATTTAAAGAATTGAATTTGAATTTTTTGAAATGTGAAAATAAGGGTCACACCAACGCCTTTAAAAATTGATCATCAGTTATATAGAAATATGCTTTTTAAAAAGATAGGATAAGATTAAAACACTAAGAGAGTAAATTTAAAATCCCTTCGTGGTATTAAAACCATGGCAACCATTGCCAACCTATGGGAAATATCATATTTTGTCCTTAGTACAAGTTACAAGGATCTCTTGTCTATTATTTGCTTGCATTTCAACCTATAATTGTTTTTATTCTGAAGTGTATGACTTTTTAAAATTAAATGAACAAAATTATTACTTTTGAATACTTTGTTTCCATAGTAACGTATATAATAGTTGATTTACCAAACATGTTTATCATGCATTTAAGACACCAGGCCTTCAACTTTCAGAAACAGTCATTGCCACTTGTCTGCTTTGCTGCAAACGTTAACTGTGGGATTCTGAACATGTTAAAAAATGCCATTTTTCAAACTTGAGGACACGTTGTTATGGTAACCATGACACGTAGCAACCAATTTTTGCCTGATTTGAGTTTACGGTATTAAAGACTTTTATCATAGAGAGTTTGGAGAAATTCTGAGACTATGCGTGCCACAGCTCCTATATAAAAGTTCAAGTCATTACAGAGAATGGCTCTTAAAAGTTGATAATTTAAAAGAATATTACACAAGTGTTCTTTGAAGAAGGAAAGTCAAACAAGAGAATATTTTGTACAGTTGTATGCAACTAAACATAAGTCAATTTCAACATAGATTCAACATAGATTCAAGTGAAATATTCCAAAAATAAAAATAAAATATAACTGATGAAGTACTTATGTATTAAATTATCTCATAACGAGCACCTACAGATACCTGTGTTAGATCAGACGATATTATTTGGGGCGCTCGAAATGCTAATTTGGGGCGCTCGTGAAATAAGTTTGGGGCGATCCTGATTTAAATTTGGGGATCTCATATTTGTACTTGGGCGCCGGTAAAATTGTTTGGGGCGCTCATGCATGGGGAGTTCTGGTTTTGGGGCGAAATGACAGTAACCCTATAGAAACGTCACCATATAGCGGTGAAGGGCTTCAAATTTAGACCTATACTCGGCAATCAGGGCTATTGAGCAGTGAGGGTTCTTTATCGTGCCAATGCCTACCCCGACACGGGACCTCGGTTTTTAAGGTCTCATCCGAAAAACCCGCAACTTTCACTTCAAAGTGCCGAACGCCTGACGAAGGAACATTTGCTACCTATTTTTTTTTTATCGACTTAGGTTCAGTCACGGCCGGCCGTGATTCGAACACACGACCGTCCGGTCACGGAGCGAAAGCTCTACCGTGACGGCGGTGTCAATTTGAAAGTAAGTTACTGGACAACTTTTGGGAGATGCTTAGAAGTTGATGCATCTTTAGTTCTCGGAGTGTGTCAACCAATACGTAGGTCACCATGACCTACTTTTGCAATTTCAAGGCAATATCTAAATATTTCGAGCAATAAGAGACTTAGACTCATCAAACTTTGTCAGTAAATGCATCTTTGGTTCTCAAAGTATATCAACCAAATAGTAGGTCAAGGTGACCTACTTTTGATATTTGGTGGCTATTTCTAAATCTACAGATGAAAATAGGCTTAGCATCACAAATCTTTGTTAGTTGATGCATCTTGAATTCTCGGAATGTTTCAGACAAAAAGTAGGCCATCGTGATCTTTTTTTGGAGCTTCACACTTTTATCTCACTATTTTGGAAAATAAGAGGCTTAAAACCATCAAACTATGTCAAAGGATGAATCTTGGGTCCTTGTGGGTGTTTCAAGCAAAAAGTTGTTCACTGAGACTCGGTTTTGGAATTTCACACTTTTAACTCAATATTTAGGATACCAAGAGGCTTAGAATCATCAAACTTTGTTAATTAGTTAACTTACTTTTGTTCTCAGAATATGACAAAGTAAAAGTAGGTTACGATGACCTACTTTTTGATTAAGGCTTTATCTTTGCTTTATCTAAAGATTTCGAATAAGAAGCTTGAAATCATCGAGCTTTGTCAGTTGATGCATCTTGGAATCTCATAGTGTGTCATGGTGACATAGTTTTGGAATTTCAATGCTTTATTAAAATATTTACGTTACTAGGAGGCTTGGAGTAAAAGTGAAAAAGTTGTACAGAAGTTATCATAAGAGCGATTTTAGACCCTTGGGCCTCTTGTTTAAGTATTGGATAGATGGAGCTGAGAGTCCCATCTGAAGTATATTTTAAGTTATATCTTTACTTTCAATAAAGACTACACAGATATGTCCTACTACATATATTTCAATGTTTATGAAAAGGCGCTTATCATGGTCGCTTACGTAAGACATTCGGGTTTTTTTCCACTTGTTGGAAATGCCCGAGAAGTTGCGGTTTTGCGAATCTCGGGAGTTTTGAATTCAACATTTTTCAAATAAAATTTTCTCGACTTGACAGAAAAGGCCTATATTGTTCTAGACCTGACGGGAAAGCCCGTTGTCATGTTAGTTCAGGATCGGTATACAGACTGGGGCTCGTTAATCTTGAGAATTGTTTATATAAATGAATTGGATGATTATTTTTAAGAAATTCAATTGATCATATTCATTTTAAGTTGAATTTATATTGATTAACTTTTATGATATTTTTCATCGCATTCTTACCATCCGATGATTTTTTCTTAGCTACATGTATAATGCATGTATAATATTGAAAAAATAGATGACCAACTTTAAATTTCATTTATGTCTTTAATGATGCTATAGCATGCGACACGTGCGTTCCTTGGAACACTCTTGGTTACTAACCCATCTTTTACAAGTAATCGGTAATCCTAATGAACAGAGTTTCTATTGTAATACTAAATCTTGGGAAAATCTGAACTGCAAAACTTCTAGATCTAATGTTGTCTTCGGTATAGAATTAATCTTAGTGGACTTACAGTGTATTTATGTTGGTGAAACTAAGGGTTCACTTAATACACAGAATATCGGGGCATAGATTTCAAATTAACAAAGTATCTCATTAATGAAAGAATTCTAGAAAAAGATTTACCACCACACAAATAGTCCATCATTGAGTACACCATTCCGCAGAAAATGATAAGAATATTGGATTAGAAAACTAGACCTTTCTATATGGATGCAATGATAATGTCGATAGTGCTGGAAATCTTTCCAGTCCACTGTCTAACAATGTAAATGTGATGGGATTTTTTAACCATACACAGAGACGTTAGCGTAGTCATGGGCATCGGTCTTGCAATAAACCTTTAATACACGATGTCTCTTTTGATTCATTACTACCTTACGTAAATCAACAGTTAGGTCTACATCATATTCGCATCAAACTTTACTCTGTCCCTTTGAAACTTGTAAATAGTTTACTTGAAAAGATCAAGGAAAGTCCATATTTGGATTTCTAGACACCAGAATACAGGCTCGGATCTGTGGTTATGGATATTGCAAATCATAGGCTTTTTAAACCGCCACGTTTTACTGAAGAAAATGCAGCTAAAACAACGTTTTTCTCCTTAAACTTCAATGCCAACAAAGGAATTGACATAGTTAATATAAGTTATATTCTTAATCAGAAAGGGTCCAGTTTTCTTGTTCTTCTTCACCCTACATCTATCGTCCTGCTGGACACGTCATTACTGGTGGCGTAAATATAGTTAATAATGAGGACCTTCAATCGCTTATTTTAAAAGGGTTAAAATATAGGGAACCCCGATCTTTCAACTGGCGTCATAATTTCATAAATATGAAATAAATATTGTGATTTCTGTGGAAGGTTACGCCAGGCGATGGACCAGATATGCATGAAAAAGAAGACCTTGAAACTTTGTCAGAATGGATTAAATGTATCAGATGTATGTTAAAATGTCGCATTAAGCGATTGAGGGGCAATATGAAAACCATCTTCTGTGTTCAATAATTCAGAAGTGAAAAAAGAATTAGATAGATTACAAAATCATGTACTGCATTGTCCATCTGACAAAGCAGGTAACAACATTGTCTTTATTTGTAAAGCTCATTATAATGTTCCCCAAACGAAGTTTGGGAACATATTGTTTTTACTCTGTTTCTTCTTCTTATTATTAGGGTCTTCCGTCTCCAACGGAAGACCCTTCTATTATTCTATTGTTTCTTTTTCACTTTTATTATTAGGGTCTTCCGTCTTCAGCGGAAGACCCTTCTATTATTCTTCGGTTTCTTTTTTACCTTTATTAGGGTCTTCCGTCTTCTGCGGAAGACCCTTCTATTATTCTATTGTTGATTTTTCACTTTTCTTTTTAGGGTCTTCCGTCTTCAGCGGAAGACCCTTCTATTATTGTATTGTTTCTTTTTCTTCTTCTTCTTCTTATTTTTTTTCCTACACCGGTATCTCAGTAACGGTTTGGTGGATTTGTATGAAACTTTCGGAGATGATAGGGAACGATGTTCCCTCGGGACGTTTTTTTCATTTTTGATGATTTCACTTCCGGTCGCGAAATATGACGTATTTTTGACGTTTTTCTGCAATTCCGGTCTGTCCTACTCCGAAGAAACTGCGCAAAATAGAAATTTGAAATTTTCAGGAATGATAGAATTGAGACCTTGACATGTGCACCTGACTTTTGAAATTTTAAGACGATGTTTAAATTTTTCAAATTTTAAAGTTAAATTTTTCAAAAAAAATTTTTTAATCGAATTTTGAAATTTTTTATATTGTAAAATAGATCTTGGCGAGAACTTTCCAAAAATGTATTTGTTTTGCATGTGAGTACATTAATAAACAATATATAAGCTCAGGTGTGTTAGGTCACTTGAGTGCAAGTGTACTTTAAGAACTTTTCTTTAAAAAATCATTACTCTTTTATTTCTTGACCGATTTTAAAACTTTTTACACCGTCAAATAGATCTTTACGAGACCTTTCCAACAGTATATTTGGTTTTATTGTAAGTGCACTAATAAAGAAAATATGAGCTCAGGTAAGTTAGCCTTTTGTTTTGACAGGACATGTCAAAATCATTGTCAAGGACACTTGCGTATGACCGTACTCTTTGATCTTTGGCAGATATCCTTTGATTTCTTTTAAAAAGCATTACTCTTTTATTTCTTGACCGATTTTAGAACTTTATACACCATCAAATAGATCTTTACGAGACCTTTCCAACAATGTATTTCTTTTGTTTGTAAATGCACTAATAAAGAAAATATGAGCTCAGGTATGTTAGCTTTTTTTTGACAGGACATGTCAAACTCATTATCAAGGACACTTGTGGATGACCGTACTCTTTCATCTTTGGCGGATATCCTTTTATTTTTAAAAAATCTTTACTCTTTTATTTCTTGACCGATTTTAAAACTTTTTACACCGTCTGATAGGTCTTCCTGTGACCTTTCTTACAGTATATTTGTTTTGATTTTAGGTGAAATTTTTAAGAAAATATGAGCTCAGGTGTGTTAGAGAATTTTGACGGCCCATGTATAAGTTATCGATTTTCTTCAGCGACGTTTAATACACAGTGACCTAGAAGAAAGCAAGGACATTCAATTAAGTCGGAAATAGTGATTTCATAATGTACCTGTGATTATGAAAATTTGCGTATTCAATTTAAATCATTGAAAGTTTTGAATACTGTAATTTCAAATTTTAAAACCTTTAAAATCGTAAGATTTTGATATACCCTCTAATGTTGAAAGCGGTAAGCTCCTACTTGATGAATTTTTATTACAGCATTTAAAACTTCAAAAATTTTCAAATTTGGAATAATTTAAAAGCCTTTAAATATGAAATTAAGGACATCTAAAATAATGAGAACATGAATGAGAGTGATTTGGAGTCTATTGGAGGTCAAAAAGAGTGAAATTTAAATGATTTAAATTTTTTTTAAAAATTCAAAACTGCTTCCAAAGATGGAGAACATCATATAATGAGGTGAAATCTCTCAAAGGTCAAAGAAAGTAAAATTTTATCGATTTAATTTTTTTCAAAAAATTTAAACTGAATCCAAATGTTAAAACAAGGACTGTCTCTGTATTTTGAAAGATGTAGAACATCAAACAATGTGTTTTGAATCTCTAAAAGGTCAAATAAAGTGAATTTTAAACGATTTAAATTTTTTCAAAAAATTTAAATTGAATTCAAATGTTAAAACAAGGACTATTTCTATATCTTGAAAGATGGAGAACATCATATAATGTGTTTTGAAATCTCTCAAAGGTCAAATAGAGTGAAATTTAAACGATTTAAATTTTTCAAAAAATTTAAATTGAATCCAAACGTTAAAACAAGGACTATCTCTGTATTTTGAAAGATGGCGAAGATCATATAATGTGTTTTGAAATCTCTCAAAGGTCAAATAGACTGAGATTTAAACGATTTAAATTTTTCAAAAAATTTAAATTGCTTCCAAATGTTAAAACAAAGACTATCTCTGTATTTTGAAAGATGGAGAACATCATACAATGTGTTTTGAAATCTCTCAAAGGTCAAATAGAGTGAAATTTAAACGATTTAAATTTTTCAAAAAATTTAAATTGAATCCAAACGTTTAAACAAGGACTATCTCTGTATTTTGAAAGATGGAAAACATCAAACAATGTGTTTTGAAATCTCTCAAAGGTCAAATAGGGTGAAATTTAAACGATTTAAATTTTTCAAAAAATTTAAATTGCTTCCAAATGTTAAAACAAAGACTATCTCTGTATTTTGAAAGGTGGCGAAAATCATATAATGTGTTTTGAAATCTCTCAAAGGTCAAATAGAGTGAAATTTAAACGATTTAAATTTTTCAAAAAATTAAAATTGATTCCAAACGTTAAAACAAGGACTATCTCTGTATTTTGAAAGATGGAGAACATCATACAATGTGTTTTAAAATCTCTCAAAGGTCAAATAGGGTGAAATTTAAACGATTTAAATTTTTCAAAAAATTTAAATTGCTTCCACAAACATAAAAAACGCAACAAATGATTTTCTCTTCCTTCAAAATATGTAAGTTGACTTTTGTTTAATATTTCAGTGCAATTTAAATTTTTTGAAAAAATTAAATCGTTTAAATCTCACACTAATTGACCTTTGAGAAGTTTTAAAACACATTGTATGATGTTCTCCATCTTTCAAAATACAGAGATAGTCCTTGTTTTAACATTTGGATTTAATTTAAATTTTTTTAAAAATTTAAATCGTTTAAATCTCACTCTATTTGACCTCTGAGTGATTTCAAAACACATTGTATGATGTTCTTCGTCTTTCAAAATACAGAGATAGTCCTTGTTTTTACATTTGGAAACAAATTGAATTTTTTGAAAATTTTAAATTGTTTGAATCTCACTCTATTTGAACTTTGAAAGATTTCAAAACACATTGTATGATATTCTCCATCTTTCAAAATACAGAAATAGTCCTTGTTTTAACATTTGGAAGCAATTTAAATTTTTTGAAAAATTTAAATCCTTTAAATCTCACTCTATTCGACCTTTGAGAGATTTCAAAACATATTGTATGATGTTCTTCACCTTTCAAAATACAGAGATAGTCCTTGTTTTAATGGTTGGTTTTAATTTAAATTTTTTGAAAATTTTAAATCGTTTAAATTTCACTTTTTTTGACCTTTGAAAGATTTCAAAACACATTGTATGATGTTCTCCATCTTCCAAAATACAGAGATAGTCCTTGTTTTAACATTTGGATTTAATTTAAACTTTTTGAAAAATTTAAATCGTTTAAATTTCACTCTATTTAACCTTTGAGAGGTTTCAAAACACATTGTATGATGTTCTCCATCTTTCAAAATACAGAGATAGTCCTTGTTTTAACATTTGGATTTAATTTAATTTTTTTGAAAAATTTAAATCGTTTAAATCTCACTCTATTTGACCTTTGAGTGATTTGAAAACATATTGTATGATGTTCTTCACCTTTCAAAATACAGAGATAGTCCTTGTTTTAATGGTTGGTTTCAATTTAAATTTTTTGAAAAATTTAAATCGTTTAAATTTCACTTTTTTTGACCTTTGAAAGATTTCAAAACACATTGTATGATGTTCTCCGTCTTTCAAAATACAGAGATAGTCCTTGTTTTTATATTTGGAAACAAATTGAATTTTTTGAAAATTTTAAATTGTTTGAATCTCACTCTATTTGAACTTTGAAAGATTTCAAAACACATTGTATGATATTCTCCATCTTTCAAAATACAGAAATAGTCCTTGTTTTAACATTTGGAAGTAATTTAAATTTTTTGAAAAATTTAAATCCTTTAAATCACACTCTATTTGACCTTTGAGAGATTTCAAAACATATTGTATGATGTTCTTCACCTTTCAAAATACAGAGATAGTCCTTGTTTTAATGGTTGGTTTCAATTTAAATTTTTTGAAAAATTTAAATCGTTTAAATTTCACTCTATTTGACCTTTGAAAGATTTCAAAACACATTGTATGATGTTCTCCATCTTCCAAAATACAGAGATAGTCCTTGTTTTAACATTTGGATTTAATTTAAATTTTTTGAAAAATTTAAATCGTTTAAATCTCACTCTATTTAACCTTTGAAAGATTTTAAAACACATCTTATGATGTTCTCCATCTTCCAAAATACAGAGATAGTCCTTGTTTTAACATTTGGATTTAATTTAAACTTTTTGAAAAATTTAAATCGTTTAAATTTCACTCTATTTAACCTTTGAGTGATTTCAAAACACATTGTATGATGTTCTCCGTCTTTCAAAATACAGAGATAGTCCTTGTTTCAAACAAAATGACACCTCATCGAAATCGGACGGAAGACCCACTCGTTGCTCGCAACGAGATCGGATCTAGTTAGGGTCTTCCGTCTTCAGCGGAAGACCCTTCTATTATTCTTATGTTTCTTTTTCAATTTTCTTATTAGGGTCTTCCGTCTCCAACGGAAGACCCTTCTATTATTGTATTGTTTCTTTTTCACTTTTATTATTAGGGTCTTCCGTCTCCAACGGAAGACCCTTCTATTATTGTATTGTTTCTTTTTCACTTTTATTAGGGTCTTCCGTCTTCTGCGGAAGACCCTTCTATTATTCTATTGTTGATTTTTCACTTTTCTTTTTATTATTATTATTCTTTTTTTTTTCCTTACCGATTTTGTGCAGAGGATTTCTCGGAGATCTCTCGATCAATTTGCTTCAAATTTTCAGGGTTAATGCGTTGCTATCTGAAGTTTATAATGCCGCTTCAGTTTTTGAAAAATCACTTCCGGTCAGAAGTTATCGCCCTTTGATCGATTTTTACATAGACCTTGTGTCTGCACAAAAACTCAAAAACGACAAATGCTAGAGTGTTGAAACTTTCAGTGGTGATAGAGGACATGTTCTAGATGTGCACCTTGGTTTTCAAATTTTCCGGAAGTGCGAAGTATGGAAGCTGGGTAGGGGTCGAAATTTAGGACGTGATTTACGAGTGAATTTTAGAGACATTTCTTAAAATAACATTTTAAATAGAAGTATTTTGTTAAAACATATTGAACAAAAAGTCTTCAAAATCACAAGACCTTTTATTTGATATCAAGAAAAAGGGGCTAACCCCTCGAATTAGGGGCTCAGAGGGGCCAAAAGTCTTTCATCTATAACTCTTTAATGATCAATATTTTGTTATAAATTACTGAAGCAAAAATGTTCATCTTAACAATCTGCAACTATATATTATAAAATTTTGATCATATATTACGTAATAAGGGGCCATAAGGGGCCAGAATGCTAAATCTTTGACGCTTTATATCTCGAAAAGGGGAAATATTTTGATAAGCAATATTGAACAAAAGATGTTCACAATAATCTTCTAAACAATATGCACCCTCTTAATTTTTGCAAGACATCCCCATTAAGGAGTTGGAGGGCTGGCCCCTAAATATTGTTATTCTATATATCTCTTAAACGAAAGGAAATTTCTGAATAGTTGTTGAACAAAAAGTCTTCAAAATCACAAGACCTTTTATTTGATATCAAGAAAAAGGGGCTGACCCCTCAAATTAGGGGCTCAGAAGGGCCAAAAGTCTTTCATCTATAACTCTTTAATGATCAATATTTTGTTATAAATTACTGAAGCAAAAATGTTCATCTTAACAATCTGCAACTATATATTATAAAATTTTGATCATATGTTACGTAATAAGGGGCCATAAGGGGCCAGAATGCTAAATCTTTGACGCTTTATATCTCGAAAAGGGGAAATATTTTGATAAGCAATATTGAACAAAAGATGTTCACAATAATGTTCTAAACAATATACACCCTTTTAATTTTTGCAAGACATCCCCATTAAGGACTTAGAGGGCTGGCCCCTAAATATTGTTATTCTATATATCTCTTAAACGAACAGAAATTTCTGAATAGTTGTTGAACAAAAAGTCTTCAAAATCACAAGACCTTTTATTTGATATCAAGAAAAAGGGGCTGACCCCTCAAATTAGGGGCTCAGAAGGGCCAAAAGTCTTTCATCTATAACTCTTTAATGATCAATATTTTGTTATAAATTACTGAAGCAAAAATGTTCATCTTAACAATCTGCAACTATATATTATAAAATTTTGATTCTATGTTACGTAATAAGGGGCCATAAGGGGCCAGAATGCTAAATCTTTGACACATTATATCTCAAAAAGGGGAAATATTTTGATAAGCAATATTGAACAAAAGATGTTCACAATAATCTTCTAAACAAAATACACCCTCTTAATTTTTGCAAGACATCCCCTTTAAGGAGTTGGAGGGCTGGCCCCTAAATATTGTTATTCTATATATCTCTTAAACGAAAGGAAATTTCTGAATAGTTGTTGAACAAAAAGTCTTCAAAATCACAAGACCTTTTATTTGATATCAAGAAAAAGGGGCTGACCCCTCAAATTAGGGGCTCAGAAGGGCCACAAGTCTTTCATCTATCATTATTTTGTTATAAATTACTGAAGCAAAAACGTTCATCTTAACATTCTGCAACTATATATTATAAAATTTTGATCATATGTTACGTAATAAGGGGCCATAAGGGACCAGAATGCTAAATCTTTGACACCTCCAACAAGGGGAAATATTTTGATAAGCAGTAATGAACAAAAGATGTTCAGAATAATGTTTTAAACAATATGCATCCTTTCACGTTTTACAGACGAATATCTCAGTCAAGATCTTGACTAATCTTATCCAAAATCAGACGGAAGACCCACTCGTTGCTCGCAACGAGAACCATCTAGTTATTATTATTATTATTATTCCACTTTTTCTTTACAATTTTTGTGCAGAAGATATCTCGCAAACGGTTCGATCGATTTTCATGAAATTTTCAGGGGTAATGCCTTGTGATCTGAAGATGATCCTTTTTTGTTCAAATCCTTAAAATTCACTTCCGGTCGGAAGTTATCGCCCTTTAATCGATTTTCAGATAACCATTTTGTCGACACAAAAACTAAAAAACGGCAAAAGCTAGAGCGCTGAAATTTTCAGCGATTATAGACGACATGTTGAAGTTTTGCACCTGGGTTTTCAAATTTTCCGGAAGTACCTAGTATGGAAGCTCGGTAGGGGTCGAAATTTAGGACATGAATCAGGAGTGAATTTTCGAGACATTTTTTATCATATCTCTAAAACTATTGAGATTTTCTAAAAACATATTGAATAGAAATTGTGTAGAATTACAAGATCTTTTATATGATATCAAAGAAAAAGGGCTGACTCATCACATTAGGGGCCGAGAGGGGCCGAAAGTCTGTAGTCAATAGCTCTTTAACGATCAAAATTTTGTAATGCATTACTGAAGCAAAAATGTTTATCTCAACAATTTACAACCATATTTTATAATATTTACATCATATGTTACATAATTAGGGGCCATTAGGGGCCAGAATGCAAAATCTTTGACGCTTTATATTTCAAAAGTGGGAAATATTTTGATAAGCAATATTGAACAAAAGATGTTCAAAATAATGTTCTAAACAATTTGCAACTTTTCCTTTTTCTCTAAACGTCCCCATTAAGGAGTTAAAGGGCCGGCCCCTAAATGCGTCTTTTGCTAATATCTCGAAAACGAAAAAGAATTTTCGAATAGTTGTTGAACAAAAAGTGTTTAAAATCATAAGAGCTTTAAAGTGGTATGAAGAAAAGGGGGCTGGCCCCTCAAAATAAGGGCCGAGAGGGACCGAAAGTCTTTAATCAATAACTCGTTAATTATCAATATGTTGTAATGCATTACTGAAGCAAAAATGTTAATATTAACGATTTACAACTACATATTATGATTTACACATTATATGTTACATAATTAGGGGTCATAAGGGGCCAAAATGCAAAATCTTTAACGCTATATGTCTCAAAAGTGTGAAATATTTTGATATGCAATACTGAACAAAAGATGTTCAAAATAATGTTCTGAACAATATGCAACCTTTTATTTTTTGCTTAACGTCCCCAATAAGGAGTAAAAGGGCCGGCCCCTAAATGCTTCTTATGCAAATATCTGGGAAACGAAAAAGAATTTCTGAATAGTTGTTGAACAAAAAATGTTCAAAATCATAAGAGCTTTAAAGTGATATGAAGAAAAAGGGACTGGCCCCTCAAAATAGGGGCTGAGAGGGGCCGATAGTCTTTGATGAATAACTCTTTAATGCTCAATATTTTGTAATTCATTACTGAAGCAAACATGTTTATCTCAACAATTTACAACTTAATATTATAATATTCACATCATATGTTACATAATTAGGGGCCACAAGGGGCCAGAATGACAAATCTTTGGCACTCTATATCCCGAAATTGGGAAATATTTTGATAAGCAGTGTTGAATAAAAGATGTTCAAAATAAGGTTTTAAACAATATGTAACCTTTTCATTTTTGCTAAACGCCCCCATTAAGGAGTTGAAGGGCCAGCCCCTAAATATTTCTTTTGCATATATCTCGGAAACGGAAAAAAAATTCCAGAATAGTTGTTGAACAAAAATGTTCAAAATCATGAGAGCTATAAGACGATACCAAGAAAAAAGGACTGGCCCCTCAAATTAGGGGCCAGGACGGGTCGAAAGTCTTTAATCTATAACTCTTTAATGATCAATATTTTAATACACACTAGTACTACTGAAGCAAAATTTTCGTCTTAACAATTTATTTTTATCATTATATTTGAACAAAAATCTCAGTCAAATTCTGATCTCATCTTATCAAAAATCGGACGGAAGACCCACTCGTTGCTCGCAACGAGATCGCATCTAGTTATTATTATTATTATTCCACTTTTTCTTTACAATTTTTGTGCAGAAGATATCTCGCAAACGGTTCGATCGATTTTCATGAAATTTTCAGGGGTAATGCCTTGTGATCTGAAGATGATCCTTTTTTGTTCAAATCCTTAAAATTCACTTCCGGTCGGAAGTTATCGCCCTTTAATCGATTTTCAGATAACCATTTTGTCGACACAAAAACTAAAAAACGGCAAAAGCTAGAGCGCTGAAATTTTCAGCGATTATAGACGACATGTTGAAGTTTTGCACCTGGGTTTTCAAATTTTCCGGAAGTACCTAGTATGGAAGCTCGGTAGGGGTCGAAATTTAGGACATGAATCAGGAGTGAATTTTCGAGACATTTTTTATCATATCTCTAAAACTATTGAGATTTTCTAAAAACATATTGAATAGAAATTGTGTAGAATTACAAGATCTTTTATATGATATCAAAGAAAAAGGGCTGACTCATCACATTAGGGGCCGAGAGGGGCCGAAAGTCTGTAGTCAATAGCTCTTTAACGATCAAAATTTTGTAATGCATTACTGAAGCAAAAATGTTTATCTCAACAATTTACAACCATATTTTATAATATTTACATCATATGTTACATAATTAGGGGCCATTAGGGGCCAGAATGCAAAATCTTTGACGCTTTATATTTCAAAAGTGGGAAATATTTTGATAAGCAATATTGAACAAAAGATGTTCAAAATAATGTTCTAAACAATTTGCAACTTTTCCTTTTTCTCTAAACGTCCCCATTAAGGAGTTAAAGGGCCGGCCCCTAAATGCGTCTTTTGCTAATATCTCGAAAACGAAAAAGAATTTTCGAATAGTTGTTGAACAAAAAGTGTTTAAAATCATAAGAGCTTTAAAGTGGTATGAAGAAAAGGGGGCTGGCCCCTCAAAATAAGGGCCGAGAGGGACCGAAAGTCTTTAATCAATAACTCGTTAATTATCAATATGTTGTAATGCATTACTGAAGCAAAAATGTTAATATTAACGATTTACAACTACATATTATGATTTACACATTATATGTTACATAATTAGGGGTCATAAGGGGCCAAAATGCAAAATCTTTAACGCTATATGTCTCAAAAGTGTGAAATATTTTGATATGCAATACTGAACAAAAGATGTTCAAAATAATGTTCTGAACAATATGCAACCTTTTATTTTTTGCTTAACGTCCCCAATAAGGAGTAAAAGGGCCGGCCCCTAAATGCTTCTTATGCAAATATCTGGGAAACGAAAAAGAATTTCTGAATAGTTGTTGAACAAAAAATGTTCAAAATCATAAGAGCTTTAAAGTGATATGAAGAAAAAGGGACTAGCCCCTCAAAATAGGGGCTGAGAGGGGCCGATAGTCTTTGATGAATAACTCTTTAATGCTCAATATTTTGTAATTCATTACTGAAGCAAACATGTTTATCTCAACAATTTACAACTTAATATTATAATATTCACATCATATGTTACATAATTAGGGGCCACAAGGGGCCAGAATGACAAATCTTTGGCACTCTATATCCCGAAATTGGGAAATATTTTGATAAGCAGTGTTGAATAAAAGATGTTCAAAATAAGGTTTTAAACAATATGTAACCTTTTCATTTTTGCTAAACGCCCCCATTAAGGAGTTGAAGGGCCAGCCCCTAAATATTTCTTTTGCATATATCTCGGAAACGGAAAAAAAATTCCAGAATAGTTGTTGAACAAAAATGTTCAAAATCATGAGAGCTATAAGACGATACCAAGAAAAAAGGACTGGCCCCTCAAATTAGGGGCCAGGACGGGTCGAAAGTCTTTAATCTATAACTCTTTAATGATCAATATTTTAATACACACTAGTACTACTGAAGCAAAATTTTCGTCTTAACAATTTATTTTTATCATTATATTTGAACAAAAATCTCAGTCAAATTCTGATCTCATCTTATCAAAAATCGGACGGAAGACCCACTCGTTGCTCGCAACGAGATCGCATCTAGTTATTATTCTTTTTTTCTGCACAAATTTTGTGCAGACGATTTCTCAGAGATGGGTTGATGGATTTGCATCAAATTTTCAGGGTTGATGCTAGGTTATCTGAAGTTAATTCCGCCTAAATATTTTTTTGACAATCACTTCCGATCAAAAGTTATCGCCCTTTTAATAAAATTCAGAGGACCTCCTTGTCTGTGATGGAACTCAAAAACGGCTTAAGCTAGAGCGCTGAAATTTTCAGTGATAATAGAGGACATGTTGCCATTATGCACCTGGGTTTAGATATTTTCCGGAAGTGTCTAGTATGGAAGCTCGGTAGAGGTCAAAATTTAGGACACGAATCATGAGTGAATTTTTGAGACATTTTGTATCATATCATTAAAAGTATAAATATTTTGTTAAAACATACTGAACAATATTTGTGCAGAATGACAAGATCTTTAACAGGATATCAAGAAAAAAGGGCTGATTCATCAAATTAGGGGCCGAGAGGGTCTAAAAGTAATAAATAAATAACTCTTTAACAATCAATATTTTGGAATACATTACTGAAGCAAAAATGTTTATCTTAACAATTTACAACTATATATTATAATATTTATGTCATATGTTACATAATTAGGGGCCATAAGGGGCCAGAATGCCAAATCTTTGGCATTCTATATCTCAAAAGTGGGAAATATTTTGATAGGCAATATTGAACAAAAGATGTCCAAAATAAGGTTCTAAACAAGATGCAACCTTGCATTTTTTGCTAAACGTCCCCATTAAGGAGTTGAAGGGCCGGCCCCTAAATACTCCTTTTGAAAATATCTCAGAAACGAAAAAGAATTTCTGACTAGTTGTTGAACAAAAAGTGTTCAAAATCATGAGAGCTTTAAAGTGATATGAAGAAAAAGGGGCTGGACCCTCACAATAGGGGCTGAGAGGGGCCCAAAGTCTTTGAACAATAACTCTTTAACGATCAATATTTTGTTTTGCATTACTGAAGCAAAAATGTTTATCTCAACAATGTACGACTATATATTATGATATTCACATCATATGTTACATAATTAGGGGCCATAAGGGGCCAGAATGCTAAATCTTTGACGCTTTATATCTCAAAAGTGGGAAATATTTTGATAAGCAATATTGAATAAAAGATGTCCAAAATAAGGTTCTAAACAAGATGCAACCTTTCATTTTTTGCTTAACGTCCCCATTAAGGAGTTGAAGGGCCGGCCCCTAAATACTTCTTTTGCAAATATCTCAGAAACGAAAAAGAATTTTTGACTAGTTGTTTAACAAAAAGTGTTCAAAATCATGAGAGCTTTAAAGTGATATGAAGAAAAAGGGGCTGGACCCTCACAATAGGGGCTGAGAGGGGCCCAAAGTCTTTGAACAATAACTCTTTAACAATCAATATTTTGTAATAAATTACTGAAGCAAAAATGTTTATCTCAACAATGTACGACTATATATTATGATATTCACATCATATGTTACATAATTAGGGGCCCAGAGGGGCCAGAATGCTAAATCTTTGACGCTTTATATCTCAAAAGTGGGAAATATTTTGATAAGCAATATTGAATAAAAGATGTTCAAAATAATGTTCTAAACAAGATGCAACCTTTCATTTTTTGCTAAACGTCCCCATTAAGGAGTTGAAGGGCCGGCCCCTAAATACTTCTTTTGCAAATATCTCAGAAACGAAAAAGAATTTCTGACTAGTTGTTGAAGAAAAAGTGTAAAAAATTATGAGAGTTTTAAGGTGATATCAAGGAAAAGGGTCTGACCCCTTAAATAAGGGGCCGAGAGGCGCCGAAAGTATAAAATCAATAACTCTTTAATGATCAATATTTTGTAATATATTACTGAGGCGAAATAGTTCTTCTTCACACACTTTATCTAAATAACATGATGTTGATATCATATGTTACGAAATAAGGGGTCTTTAGGGGGCCAAATTGCATAATTTTTGGCGCAACATGTCTTGAAAAGGAAGAATATTTTGATAAACAGTATTGAACAAAAGACGTTCAAAATAATATTCTGAACAATATGCACTCTTTGAATTTTTGCTAAACGTCCCCATTTAGGACTTGAAGGGCCGGCCCTTAATATTACTTTTGCATATATTCCGAAAACAAAAAAGAATTTCTGAATAGTTGTTGAACAAAAAGTGTTCAAAATCATGAGAGCTTTAAGATGATATCAAGAAAAAGGGGCTGACCTCTCACATTAGGGGCCGAAAAGTCTTTAATCTATAACCCTTTAATGATCAATATTTTGTTAAACATTATTAAAGCAAAATTGTTCGTCTTAACAATTTATTTATATCATTATATTTGAACGAAAATCCCAGTCAAATTTTATCTCATCTTATCAAAAATCGGACGGAAGACCCACTCGTTGCTCGCAACGAGATCTCATCTAGTTATTATTATTTTTATTCTTTTTTCTTCTTACAAAATTTGTGCAGACGATTTCTCGGAGATGGCTCGTTCGATTTCATTCAAATTTTCGTGAAAGATGCGTTGATATCTGAAGTTAATTCCGGCAATTTCGTTAAGGGATATTTACTTCCGGTCGGAAGTTATCGCCCTTTTATCAAAATTTAGAGGACCTCCTTGTCTGCGATGGAACTCAAAAACGGCTTAAGCTAGAGCGCTGAAATTTTCAGTGATGATAGAGGACATGTTGCCATTTTGCACCTGGGTTTGCATATTTTCCGGAAGTGCCTAGTATGGAAGCTCGGTAGGGGTCAAAATTTAGGATACGAATCATGAGTGAATTTTTGAGACATTTTGTATCATATCTTTTAAAGTATAATTATTTTGTTAAAACATACTGAACAATATTTGTGCAGAATGACAAGATCTTTAATACGATATCAAGAAAAAAGGGCTGACTTGTCATATAAGGGGCCGAGAGGGGCCAAAAGTATTAAATCAATAACTCTTTAACGATCAATATTTTGGTATACATTACTGAAGCAAAAATGTTTATCTTAACAATTTACAACTATATATTATAATATTTATGTCATATGTTACATAATGAGAGGCCATAAGGGGCCAGAAGGCCAAATCTTTGGCACTTTATATCTCGAAAGTGGGAAATATTTTGATGAGCAATATTGAGTAAAAGATGTTCAAAATAATGCTCTAAACAATATGCAACCTTTCGATTTTTGCTAAACGTCCCCATTAAGGACTTGGAGGGGCGGCCCCTAAATATTTCCATTCAGCATATCTCCACAATGAAAAGAAATCTCTGAATAGTTGCTGAACAAAAAGTCTTCAAAATCACAAGACCTTTCATTTGATATCAAGAAAAAGGGGCTGAACCCTCAAATTAGGGGCTCTGAGGGGCCAAAAGTCTTTCATCTTTAACTCTTTAACGATCAATAATTTGTAATACATTACTGAAGCAAAGATGTTTATCTTAACGATTTACAACAATGTATGATAAGATTCAGATCATATGTTACGTAATAAGGGGTCACAAGGGGCCAGAATGCTAAATCTTTGACGCTTTATATCTCGTAAAGGGGGAATATTTTGATAAGCAATACTGAACAAAAGATGGTCAGAATAATGTTCTAAACGATAAGCACCCTTTCAATTTTTGCCAAACGGCCCCATTAAGGACTTGGAGGGGTGGCCCCTAAATATTTCCATTCAGCATATCTCCACAACGAAAAGAAATCTCTGAATAGTTGTTGAACAAAAAGTCTTCAAAATCACATGACCTTTCATTTGAAATCAAGAAAAAGGGGCTGAACCCTCAAATTAGGGGCTCTGAGGGGTCAGAAGCCTGTCATCTATAGCTCTTTGATAATGTTATATAAATCAAAAGAATGAAATCTAATTAGGGAAGTCTATATATTATTATTTTTTAACAAAGATCATTGTCAAAATCATATCTCATCTTATCGAAAAATTGGACGGAAGACCTACTCGTTGCTCGCAACGAGATCTCATTTAGTTATTAGGGTCTTCCGTCTTCAGCGGAAGACCCTTCTATTATTTTTCGGTTTCTTTTTTACCTTTATTATTATTTTTATTCTTTTTTCTTCTTACAAAATTTGTGCAGACGATTTCTCGGAGATGACTCGTTCGATTTTATTCAAATTTCCGTGAAAGATGCGTTGATATCTGAAGTTAATTCCGGCAATTTCGTTAAGGGATATTTACTTCCGGTCGGAAGTTATCGCCCTTTTATCAAAATTTAGAGGACCTCCTTGTCTGTGATGGAACTCAAAAACGGCTTAAGCTGGAGCGCTGAAATTTTTAGTGATGATAGAGGACATGTTGCCATTTTGCACCTGGGTTTAGATATTTTCCGGAAGTGCCTAGTATGGAAGCTCGGTAGGGTCGAAATTTAGGACACGAATTATGAGTGAATTTTTGAGACATTTTGTATCATATCTTTTAAAGTATAATTATTTTGTTAAAACATACTGAACAATATTTGTGCAGAATGACAAGATCTTTAATATGATATCAAGAAAAAAGGGCTGACTCATCATATAAGGGGCCGAGAGGGGCCAAAAGTATTAAATCAATAACTCTTTAACGATCAATATTTTGGTATACATTACTGAAGCAAAATTATTTATCTTAACAAACTACAACTATATATTATGATTTTTACGTCATATGTTACATAAATAAGGGCCACAAGGGGCTAGAATGCTTAATCTTTGAAGCTTTATATCTCGAAAAGGGGAAACATTTTGAAAATCAATATTGAACAAAAGTTGTTTAGAATGATGATTTGAACAATGTGCATCCTTTGAATATTTTTAAGCAGCCCCTATAAGGACTTAAAGGGACGGCCCCTAAATATTTCAAGTCTACATATCACGAAAACGAAACGAAACTTCTGAATAGTTGTTGAACAGAAAGTCTTCAAGATTACATGACCTATCATGTGATATCAAGAAAAAGGGGCCGACCCCTCAATTTAGGGGCTCAGAGGGGCCAAAAGTCTTTCATCTATAACTCCTTAACGTTAAATATTTTGATATTAATTATTGAAGCAAAAATGTTCATCTTCACAATCTGCAACTATATATCTGAAAATTTTCTTCAAATATTACGTCATTGGGGGCAATAAGGGGCCAGAATGCTTAATCTTTGAAGCTTTATATCTCGAAGAGGGGAAACATTTTGAAAAGCAATATTGAACAAAAGTTGTTTAGAATGATGATCTGAACAATGTGCATCCTTTGAACTTTTCCTAAACAGCCCCTATAAGGACTTAAAGGGACGGCCCCTAAATATTTCAAGTCTGCATATCTCGAAAACTGAATAGTTGTTGAACAAAAAGTCTTCAGAATTACAAAACCTTTCATGTGATATCAAGACCCCTCGAATTAGGGGCTCAAAGGGGCTAAAAGTCTTTCATCTATAACCCTTTTACAGTAATGTTCATCTTCACGATCTGTTACTATAAATATTTTAAAATCTTCATCAAATATTGCGTTTTTGGTGCCATAATGATCAAAATTTTGTTAAACATAGCTGAAGCAAATTGTACGTTTTCACTATTTATATATTTATGAACGAAAATCTCAGTCAAGTTCGTATCTCATCTTATCAAAAATCGGACGGAAGACCCACTCGTTGCTCGCAACGAGATCGCATCTAGTTATTATTATTATTCTTTTTTTTTTCCTTACCGATTTTGTGCAGAAGATTTCTCGGAGATCTCTCAATCGATTTGCTTCAAATTTTCAGGGTTAATGCGTTGCTATCTGAAGTTTATAACGCCGCTTCAGTTTTTGAAAAATCACTTCCGGTCAGAAGTTATCGCCCTTTGATCGATTTTTACATAGACTTCGTGTCTGCACAAAAACTCAAGAACGACAAATGCTAGAGTGTTGAAACTTTCAGTGGTGATAGAGGACATGTTCTAGATGTGCACCTTGGCTTTCAAATTTTCCGGAAGTGCGAAGTATGGAATCTCGATAGGGGTCGAAATTTAGGACATGATATATGAGTGAATTTTAGAGACATTTCTTATAATAACATTTTAAATAGAAGTATTTTGTTAAAATATATTGAACAAAAAGTCTTCAAAATCACAAGACCTTTTATTTGATATCAAGAATAAGGGGCTGACCCCTCACATTAGGGGCTCAGAAGGGCCAAAAGTCTTTCATCTATAACTTTTTAATGATGAATATTTTGTTATAAATTACTGAAGCAAAAATGTTCATCTTAACATTCTGCAACTATATATTATAAAAATTTGATCATATGTTACGTAATAAGGGGCCATAAGGGGCCAGAATGCTATATCTTTGACACATTATATCTCGAAAAGGGGAAATATTTTGATAAGCAATATTGAACAAAAGATGTTCAGAATAATGTTCTAAACAATATACACCCTTTTAATTTTTGCAAGACATCCCCATTAAGGACTTAGAGGGCTGGCCCCTAAATATTGTTATTCTATATATCTCTTAAACGAACAGAAATTTCTGAATAGTTGTTGAACAAAAAGTCTTCAAAATCACAAGACCTTTTATTTGATATCGAGAAAAAGGGGCTGACCCCTCAAATTAGGGTCTCAGAAGCGCCAAAAGTCTACCATCTATAACTTTTTAATGATGAATATTTTGTTATAAATTACTGAAGCAAAAATGTTTATCTTAACATTCTGCAACTATATATTATAAAATTTTGATCATATGTTACGTAATAAGGGGCCATAAGGGGCCAGAATGCTAAATCTTTGACACTTTGTATCTCGAAAAGGAGAAATATTTTGATAAGCAATATTGAACAAAAGATGTTCAGAATAATGTTCTTAACAATATACACCCTTTTAATTTTTGCAAGACATCCCCATTAAGGACTTGGAGGGCTGGCCCCTAAATATTGTTATTCTATATATCTCTTAAACGAAAGGAAATTTCTGAATAGTTGTTGAACAAAAAGTCCTCAAAATCACAAGACCTTTGATTTGATATCAAGAAAAAGGGGCTGACCCCTCAAACTAGGGGCTCAGAAGGGCCAAAAGTCTTTTATCTATAACTCTTTAATGATCAATATTTTGTTATAAATTACTGAAGCAAAAATGTTCATCTTAACATTCTGCAACTATATATTATAAAATTTTGATCATATGTTACGTAATAAGGGGCCATAAGGGGCCAGAATGCTAAATCTTTGACACTTTGTATCTCGAAAAGGAGAAATATTTTGATAAGCAATATTGAACAAAAGATGATCAGAATAATGTTTTTTAACAATATGCATCCTTTAATTTTTTATAGACGAATATCTTAGTCAAGATCTTGACGAATCTTATCCAAAATCAGACGGAAGACCCACTCGTTGCTCGCAACGAGAACCATCTAGTTATTATTCTTTTTTCTTCTTACAAAATTTGTGCAGAAGATTTCTCGGAGATGGCTCTTTCGATTTTATCCAAATTTTCATGGTAGATGCTTTGACATCTGAAGTTAATTCCGGCAATATCGTTTTTTGAAAATCACTTCCGGTCGGAAGTTATCGCCCTTTTATTAAAATTCAGAGGACCTCCTTGTCTGCGACGGAACTCAAAAACGGATTAAGCTAGAGCGCTGAAATTTTCAGTGATGATAGAGGACATGTTGCCATATTGCACCTGGGTTTAGATATTTTCCGGAAGTGCCTAGTATGGAAGCTCGGTAGGGATCGAAATTTAGGACACGAATCATGAGTGAATTTTTGAGACATTTTGTATCAAATCTTTTAAAGTATAATTATTTTGTTAAAACATATTGAACAATATTTGTGCAAAATAAAAAGATCTGTAATATGATATCAAGAAAAAAGGGCTGACTCATTACATTAGGGGCCGATAGGGGCCGAAAGTCTTTAATCGATAACTCTTAAACAAGCAATATTTTTGTATAGATTACTGAAGCAAAATTATTTGTCTTAACAAACTACAACTATATATTATAATTTTTACGTCATATGTTACATAAATAAGGGCCACAAGGGGCCACAATGCTTAATCTTTAAAGCTTTTTATCTCGAAAAGGGGAAACATTTTGAAAAGCAATACTGAACAAAAGTTGTTTAGAATGATGATCTGAACAATGTGCATCCTGCATCAATGTCAATGCTGACCCCTCAAATTAGGGGCTCAGAGGGGCAAAAAAAATATTTTGATATTAAATATTGAAGCAAAAATGTTTACCTTCACAATCTGCAACTATATATCTGAATGTTTTCTTCAAATTTTACCTAATTAGGGGCCATAAGGGGCCAGAATGCTTAATCTTTGAAGCTTTATATCTCGAAAAGGGGAAACATTTTGAAAAGCAATATTGAACAAAAGATGTTCAGAATTATGGTCCAAACAATGTGCATCCTTTGAATTTTTCCTAAACAGCTCTTATAAGAACTTAAAGGGACGGCCCCTAAATATTTCAAGTCTACATATCTCGAAAACGAAACGAAACTTCTGAATAGTTGTTGAACAAAAAGTTTTCAAAACTACAAGACCTTTCATGTGATATCAAGAAAAAGGGGCTGACTCCTCAAATTAGAGGCTCAGAGGGGCCAAAAGTCTTTCATCTATAACTCCTTAACGTTAAATATTTTGATATTAAATATTGAAGCAGAAATATTCATCTTCACAATCTGAAACTATATATCTGAAAGTTTTCTTCAACTATTACGTAATTAGGGGCCATAAGGGGCCAGAATGCTTAATCTTTGAAGCTTTATATCTCGAAAAGGGGAAACATTTTGAAAAGCATATTGAACAAAAGTTGTTTAGAATGATGTTCTCAACAATGTGCATCCCTTTAATTTTTCCTTAACAGCCCCTATAAGGACTTTAAGGGACGGCCCCTAAAATTTTCAAGTCTATATATCTTGAAAACGAAACGAAACTTCTGAACAACTGTTGAACAAAAAGTCTTTAGAATTACAAGACCTTTCAAATGATATCAAGAAAAAAGGGCTGGCCCCTCAAATTAGGGGCTCAGGAGGGGCCAAAAGTCTTTCAATTATAACTTTTTAACGTTAAATATTTTCATATTAATTATTGAAGCAAAAATGTTCATCTTCACAATCTGCAACTACATATCGTAAAATTTTCATCAAATATTACGTAATTAGGGGTCAGAAGGGGCTAGAATATTAAATCTTTGATGCATTATATCTCGAAAAGGGGAAACATTTTGAAAAGCAATATTGAACAAAAGTTGTTTAGAATGATGGTCTGAACAATGTGCATCCTTTGAAGTTTTCATAAACAGCCCTTATAAGGACTTAAAGGGGCGGCCCCTAAATAATTCAAGTCTACATATCTCGAAAACGAAACGAAACTTCTGAATAGTTGTTGAACAGAAAGTCTTCAGAATTACAAGACCTTTCATGTGATATCAAGAGAAAGGGGCTGACCCCTAAAATAAGGGGCTCAGAGGGGCCAAAAGTCTTTCATCTATAACTCCTTAACGTTAAATATTTTGATATTAAATATATTAAATATTAAAAAGTTGTTTAGAATGATGTTCTAGGAGCTCAGAGGTGCCAAAAGTCTTTTATCTGTAACTCTTTAACAATAATGTTCATCTTCACCATCTGCTACTATATATATTTTAAAATCTTCATCAAAAATTACGTTTTTAGGTGCCATAAGAGGGGACAAAAACCTTTTATTTATTATTCTTTAATGATCAAAATTTTGTTAAACATAACCGAAGCAAATTGTATGTTTTGACTATTTATATATTTATGAACGAAAATCTCAGTTAAATTCGTATCTCATCTTATCAAAAATCGGACGGAAGACCCACTCGTTGCTCGCAACGAGATCGCATCTAGTTATTATTATTATTATTTTTTTCTGTCCAAATTTTGTGCAGACGATTTCTCAGAGATGGTTGGATGGATTCACTTGAAATTTTCAGAGATGATGTATCATGATCTAAACCTTATTCATTTTTTTTATTTTTTGAAAATTCACTTCCGGTCGGAAGTTATCGCCCTTTAATCGAATTTTTAGTGACCATTTTGTCTACACAAAAACTCAAAAACGACAAAAGCTAGAGTGCTGAAATTTTCAGTGTTAATAGAGGACATGTTTTAGTTGTGCACCTCAGTTTTCAAATTTTCTGGAAGTGCCTAGTATGGAAGCTCGGTAGGGGTCAAAATTTAGGACATGAATCAGGAGTGAATTTTCGAGACATTTTTTATCATATCTTCAAAACCATGAATATTTTCTTAAAAACATTGAACAGAAATTGTGCAGAATTACTAGATCTTTTATATGATATCAAGAAAAAAGGGCTGACTCATCACATTAGGGGCCAAAAGGGGCAAAAAGTCTTAAATCCATAACTCTTTAACGATCAATATTTTGTTATACATTACTGAAGCAAAAACGTTTATCTGAACAATCTACAACTACATATTATAATAAAAATCTCATATGTTACATAATTAAGGGCCATAAGGGGCCAGAATGCTAAATCTTTGACGCTTTATATCTCGAAAGTGGGAAATATTTTGATAAGCAATATTGAACAAAAGATGTTCAAAATAATGTTCTAAACAAGATGCAACCTTTCAATATTTGCTAAACGTCCCCATTAAGGAGTTGAAGGGCCGGCCCCTAAATATTTCTTTTGCATATATCTCAGAAACGAAAAAGAATTTCTGAATAGTTGTTGAACAAAATGTGTTCAAAATCATAATAGCTTTAAGGTGAAATCAAGAAAAAGGGGCTGGCCCCTCAAAATCGGGGCCAAAAGGGGCAAAAAGTCTTTCATCAATAACTCTTTAACGATCAATATTTTGTTATACATTACTGAAGCAAAAACGTTTATCTGAACAATCTACAACTATATATTATAATAAAAATCTCATATGTTACATAATTAGGGGCCATAAGGGGCCAGAATGCTAAATCTTTGACCCTTTATATCTCGAAAGTGGGAAATATTTTGATCAGCAATATTGAACAAAAGATGTTTAAAATAATGTTCTAAGCAATATGCAACCTTTCAATATTTGCTAAACATCCCCATTAAGGAGTTGAAGGGCCGGCCCCTAAATATTTCTTTTGCATATATCTCAGTAATGAAAAAGAATTTCTGAATAGTTGTTGAACAAAATGTGTTCAAAATCATAAGAGCTTTAAGGTGAAATCAAGAAAAAGGGGCTGGCCCCTCAAAATCGGGGCCAAGAGGGGCCGAAAGTCTTTCATCAATAACTCTTTAACGATCAATATTTTGTAAAATATTACTGCAGCAAAAACGTTTATCTGAGCAAACTACAACTATATATTATGTTATTCAAATCACATGTTACATAATTAGGGGTCATGAGGGGCAGAAATACTAAATCTTTGACGCTTTATATCTAGAAAGTGGGAAATATTTTGCTAAGCAATATTGAATAAAAGATGTTCACAATAATGTTCTGAACAATATGTAACCTTTCAATTTTTGCTAAACGTCCCCATTAAGGAGTTGAAGGGCCAGCCCCTAAATATTTCTTTTGCACATATATCGGAAACGAAAAAGAATTTCTGAATAGTTGTTGAACAAAAAGTGTTCAAAATCATAAGAGCTTTAAGGTGATATCAAGAAAAAGGGACTTGCCCCTCAAAATAAGGGCTGATAGGGGCCGAAAATCTTTCATCAATAACTCTTAAACGATCAATATTTTGTAATACATTACTAAGGCAGAATAGATCATCTTCACACTCCTTAACTATATAACGTTGTTGGCATCATATGTTTCGTTATAAGGGGACAATAGGGGCCAGAATACTAAATCTTTGACGTTAAAAAGGGACATAAGGGGCCAGAATGCTAAATCTTTGACGCTTTATATCTCGAAAGTGGGAAATATCTTGATAAGCAATATTGAATAAAAGATGTTCACAATAACGTTCTGAACAATATGTTACCTTTCAATTTTTGCTGAACGTTCCCATTAAGGAGTTGAAGGGCCGGCCCCTATTATTTCTTTTGCAGATATTTCGGAAACGAAAAAAAAAAGTAGAATAGTTGTTGAACAAAAAGTGTTCAAAATCATGAGAGCTGTAAGAAGATAGCAAGAAAATAGGACTGGCCCCTCAAAATAGGGACCAAGACGGGCCGAACGTCTTTAATCTATAATCTTTAATGATCAACATTTTGTTATAGATTACTGAAGCAAAATTGTTCGTCTTAACAATTTATTTATATCATTATATTTGAACGAAAGTCTCAGTCAAATTCTTATCTCATCTTATCAAAAATCGGACGGAAGACCCACTCGTTGCTCGCAACGAGATCGCATCTAGTTATTATTATTTTTTTCTGTCCAAATTTTGTGCAGACGATTTCTCAGAGATGGTTGGATGGATTCACTTGAAATTTTCAGAGATGATGTATCATGATCTAAACCTTATTCATATTTTTTATTTTTTGAAAATTCACTTCCGGTCGGAAGTTATCGCCCTTTAATCGAATTTTTAGTGACCATTTTGTCTACACAAAAACTCAAAAACGACAAAAGCTAGAGTGCTGAAATTTTCAGTGATAATAGAGGACATGTCCTAGTTGTGCACCTCAGTTTTCAAATTTTCTGGAAGTGCCTTGTATGGAAGCTCGGTAGGGGTCGAAATTTAGGACATGAATCAGGAGTGAATTTTCGAGACATTTTTTATCATCTCTTCAAAACTATGAATATTTTCTTAAAACATATTGAACAGAAATTGTGTACAATTACTAGATCTTTTATATGATATCAAGAAAAAAGGGCTGACTCATCACATTAGGGGCCAAAAGGGGCAAAAAGTCTTAAATCCATAACTCTTTAACGATCAATATTTTGTTATACATTACTAAAGCAAAAATGTTTATCTGAACAATCTACAACTATACATTATAAAAAAAATCTCATATGTTACATAATTAGGGGCCATAAGGGGCCAGAATGCTAAATCTTTGACCCTTTATATCTCGAAAATGGGAACTATTTTGATAAGCAATATTGAACAAAATATGTTCAAAATATTGCTCTAAACAATATGCAACCTTTCAATATTTGCTAAACGTCCCCATTAAGGAGTTGAAGGGCCGGCCCCTAAATATTTCTTTTGCATATATATCGGAAACGAAAAAGAATTTCTGAATAGTTGTTGAACAAAAAGTGTTCAAAATCATAAGAGCTTTAAGGTGATATCAAGAAAATCAATAACTCTTAAACGATCAATATTTTGTAATACATTACTAAGGCAGAATAGATCATCTTCACACTCTTTAACTATATAACATGTTGTTGGCATCATATGTTTCGTTATAAGGGAACAATAGGGGCCAGAATGCTAAATCTTTAACGTTATAAGGGGACATTAGGGGCCAGAATGCTAAATCTTTGACGCTTTATATCTCGAAAGTGGGAAATATTTTGATAAGCAATATTGAATAAAAGATGCTCACAATAATGTTCTGAACAATATGTTACCTTTCAATTTTTGCTAAACGTTCCCATTAAGGAGTTGAAGGGCCGGCCCCTATTATTTCTTTTGCAGATATCTCGAATTTTAGAATAGTTGTTGAACAAAAAGTGTTCAAAATCATGAGAGCTGTAAGAAGATATCAAGAAAATAGGGCTGGCCCCTCAAAATAGGGACCAAGACGGACAGAAAGTCTTTAATCTATAATCTTTAATGATCAACATTTTGTTATAGATTACTGAAGCAAAATTGTTTGTCTTAACAATTTATTGTCATCTCCCTCGGGAGATGACACATTAAGTTTGAATCACAGGAAGTGAAGTCCTAGTGTAAGCTGCCATTGATAAGCTGGTGGTCTGGCAAAGGAACTGACGATGACACGATTTCTAAATATAGAGATGTAAACAAAATTGACCAAAGTCTGTCGTATTATTATTAAACAAAATGGTCCATCTAACAGTAAAACTACACCAGTGTTCATTAAGAGTAATAGAGGTATGATCACTTGGGTGGTGGTGGGTCTTCATTAACGGTTTATACACATAAACATTGTATCTGGGCTATTGCGTAAAACGATGGTCAGCGCGCAGGGATAAAAATACACAAAACATGGCATATTGAATGTATAAGCCAATGCGTGGATCCAAGATTTACTGACGAAAGAAAACAGTGAAAACATTTAAATAACAACTCACATTAAATGCATATATACAATGGCAAAAACTTTACTTTTATGTGCACTTTAGTCAATCGATAATTAATGCCGTATATATATATGAAAAATAAAACAGAACTTATTCAAAAAAAAAAAAAATTAATAAAAATAAATAAATAAATAAATAAATTTCGAAGAAAAGAAATTTTACCTAAAAGCACAATTTAGGCAGAAACATAAATGTCTCTGGTTTAAGTAACTCAGTGCTGCGGGCATTGGAATAAAGATCATAAAGAATCATTATATGAGTATTTTCTCGGATGTGTGCACTTTATTCTTTTTTATTTAAATTTACCCCTGTAGAAAAGTATAAGAAAAGATAGTTTTCTTTACCTGGCCCAGATTTTAAGAATTAATAAACAAAGCAACTGTTATAATTTTCTTTATGCAATTCTAATTTGTGTTTTTTCTCAATGAGAAAAGGTTAAAAAGAAATCATTCCTCGTATTCTTGAAATAAAGCCAAAATTTTAAATTTTAAATGTGTGTCTCATGGAACAGCCTATAAAATCGATGTTGGTAGATTGGGGTTCTTTTCGGTGTGTTAATACTTAATTTTAAATGGTAACGTTTCAAGTTTATTACCTTTCTATTCATTATTTTTCCCCCAGGAGCGTATACATGTACATGTACTTATATTATACATAATATAGCGTTAGAACATGAATCTGCATGGGCAGCAGAAGGGCATGATGCAGGAGTGTCTCAATTTTTCCTTTGATATTCCCAGTGGCTCGATAATCAATCAAATTCCAGTGGCTCGATGGCCAAGTCACTTCAGAGGATATGATTAAGGAAAATAAGGAAAGTCTTGGGAATTAATTCAGGTATAGATTAATTTAAGTTGCCGCTTTAAAACTTCTTTGCTGCCGTAGTAGGCGGCTATATAAGAACCTAAGTCAAAAGGAACGCTAAGTTTTTATCCCTCTTCTTTCGGAATAATTGTTAAAGCTATATATGGCGTATCTGAGCTAAAAAATAAAAATACGAGATTGGGTGTAGCTAAACATGATATATGTTATTTACGTTGAAATTAAATTTTTCACCGATTTTGAACTTGAATAACCTTATGTTTCCATAGTTCGACTGATTAAAAAAAAACTGTGTCTGTTTAAAATCTGAATCGGTAAATAAATCGGTTTTTGTTTTAAATTTCTAATATCTTTGAAACGTGATTGATTTAAATTGTGTAATTTACAGGAAAGTCCTATTTTTATATAAAGTAATAAAACAAATAGAAAGATCTTTTTAATTTAGGTAGTCTGAACTTATAAAAAAAAACGCAATATATGACTTTAAATAATTCTTACGAATATTTCTCAGTGGTTAGAATTTTTTACAGACATTATACAAAATATATTTAAACTGAATAAAGCATATTTACAACAGGTAAAATAACACAGGCACATAGCACCAAACATTGAAGAGGCGCACCCTTGAACCCTCTTCCACCTTTTGTTGCAGTATGGTACGTCAAATCATCCCATGAAAATGTATAATTTAAAATATGTTTGTCGGAAAAGTTGTAATCCCTCCTTCCCTTCCAAGAAATGAAAATGTTGAGTTTGGATAGCCCCTTTTTCCCCTTGTCAAAGATTGTTCAGATAAATCGTCGATTTTTTTTTTGTCCTCCACCCCCCCCCCCCCCATTTTTTCAAAAGCGATACTACTGCCTGTAATAGCTGAGAAAATAATATAACATTCCACTGTTTATTCTGTGACATTAATGAAGCCAAAGAGATGACATTTCAGGCTTTCTGGAAAGCCAAACTTGTTTATATCATTATATTTGAACTAAAGTCTCAGTCAAATTCTTATTTCATCTTATCAAAAATCGGACGGAAGACCCACTCGTTGCTCGCAACGAGATCGCATCTAGTTATTATTATGTTCCCCAAACGGAGTTTGGGAACATATTGTTTTTACTCTGTTTCTTATTATTATTATTATTATTATTATTATTCTTTTTTCTTCTTATTTCTTCTCCGGTACTTTTTTGTCCGCGAGTGTTCTCGGAAACTGCTCATCAAATTGAGTTAAAACCTTTTTAGGGTTAATAGGCATGTTATGTAGATTTGCGGAACAAAGGTCATTTTGCGCGCACGTGCATGCACGTGCGTGCGCGTGCAATGGGTAAAATGACCAATATACTTGATATAGCTGTAATTTTTATATTTTTTGGTGAAATGCTTTGATACTCAGAATATAAGGATATATTAAAAGTGTGAACAAGATGACATGGTCAACATGCACATGCATGCGCGTGCGCGCACGCGCAAAGCGTAAAATGACCAATTTACTTGATAATATCGTAACTTTTATACTTTTTGATGAAATGCTTTGATACTCAAAATATTTATATATATAGAAAGAGTAGACAAGATGACATGGTCATCATGCACATGCATGCATATGCATGCACGTGCGCGCGCGTGCAATGTGTTAAATGACTAATATAATTAATATAGCCGTAATTTTTATATTTTTTGACGAAAAGCTTTGATATTAAGAATATATATATATATTAAAAGTGTAGACAAGATGATTTGGCCATGATGCACATGCATGCACATGCGCGCCCGTGCAATGTGTTAAATGACCAATATACTTAATATAGCCGTAACTTTTATATTTTTTGATGAAAAGCTTTGATACTATGAATTAACAGACATATTATAAGTGTACACAAAATGGCATGGTCATTATGAATATGCATGCATTTGCGCGTGCGCGCAATGCTAAGATTACCAATATGCTTGATTTAGCCGGAACTTATATATTTTTTGATGAAATGTTTTGATACTGAGAATATAAAGATGCATATATAGTATAGACGGGATGACTTGGTCATCCTGCACATGCATGCACGTGCGCGCGCGTGAAATGCAAAAAATGACCAATATACTTCATTGCCTTATTTAAAGAAGCTTACAGGAAAAAAGTCACCAAAAGGGAGTTGGGGAGCGTTTGGGGAACATCTGTAACGGTCCCCGTTACAATTATAACTAGTTATTATTATTATTATTCTTTTTTTCTACTTTCTTCTCCGGTACTTTTTTGTCCGGGATTGTTCTCATAGAACCACTCATCCGATTGACATGAAACTTTTTTAGGGTTAATAGGCATGTTGTGTAGGTGTTCGGAACGAAGTCATTTTGCGCGCACATGCATGCACGTGCGCGCGCGTGCAATGAGTGAAATGAGTGATATACTTAATGAAGCCGTAACTTTTATATTTCTTGATGAATTGCTTTGAAACTCAAAATATAAAGATACATTAGTAGTCTAGACAAGATAAAATGTCAAATTAGCGTGAACTCACGCGCATGCACTCTTCTCTGATTGGCTGATACAAAAATCTCAATAATTTCCTTGTTTTTTGACAAAATACTTTGAAATTTAGTATATAAGTATATATTATAAGGTGCTACAACATGTTATATCGGAAATTTCTTGAAAACACGCGCATGCAGGTGTGCTGCAATCTGATTGGTTGAAACTTTAAATGTCTATAACTCCCTTGGTTTTCAACAAAACAGGATGAAATTTACGACATGGATAGGCACATAGAGCTCCTACATTACGATACTATCAAAATTGAATGCAAGGCCATGCATGCGCGTATGCTGAATTCTGATTGGCTAATACTTAAAGGGTAACATCTCCCTTATTTTTCAATGAAATTCTTTAATATTTAACACAAATGTATGTATTGTGAGACACTATAAGAAAATTAATGTAAAAAATGTAGAAAATATATGCAAGCACATGCGCTGAAATTTGACTGGCTAATACCCATATGGCTATATAGGAGTAGTTTTCCAATGAAATACCCTTAAAAATAAAGTGTCCATCTATATTACAAAAGTATTGTCTAATTTATTGAAGCTTGTAGGGAATGGGGCATCATAAGGGATTGGGGAGCCGTTTGGGGAACATCTGTAACGGTTCCCGTTACAATTACCACTAGTTTGAATTGTATTTTAGAGGAACATTTGATTCTACAAGTGGAGAAGTCCAACTTATACCCATAGCTCCCTTTTTAAGGAGGAAATTCTTCAAAATCATATGTCGGTTTTGAATATTTTTAATATTCCAAACAACCAAAATGAATTTGAATTACCATATTTATATTGGATTCCAAAACTTCATAAAAATCCTTACAAATAAAGATACATAGCCGGTTCCAGAAATGTTCTACCAAGCCTCTTTCTTTAGTCCTCACTAAAATATTAACAGCAGTAAAGAAGAAACTTCAGGAGTACTTTGCAGCAACGTATTCGGAAGTGATGTAAATCAGATGTAGATTCTTAAAAATTCCAGGGAACTTTTGAAAAATTTGAAATCACAAAATTTTACCGAAATCAATAACATCAAAACGTACGACTTTTCAACTCTGTATACAGTCATTCCTTAAGATTAATTAAAGTCCAGGCTTTTACCATCATTGACCGCTGCTTTTCAATAAAAATGGAAGTCGTAAATTTACTAACCTTGTCATCGGTCATTTACATAATTATTTTTATTGATAAAAATGTTTTTATTGTACTTTGAAGTTGATATTGAATATATGCTTGAGTTTCTGATTGACAATATCTATGTGGTTTTTGGAGACCAGGTTTTCCAACGATCTATTAGAATATCCATGGGTACCAATTGCGCCCAGATATAAGCAGACTTATTTTTGTATTCATGTGAAGCAGAATTTATTCAAGATCTTATACATCAGAAGAAGAAAACACTTGCTGTGGCCTTCAACTCAACATTTAGATATATCGACGACGTATTATCAATTAACAATTATAGTTATTTCCATTCAAGACATGTGTTGACGCGATATATCCCAATGAGCTTGAAATAAAAGATACCACATAGTCTGACACATCTGGATATTTTAGTAGAAAAAGACATTTATGGTAACCTAACAACTAAGTTTTATGATCGTCGCGGGTTCGAATCCCAATGCGAGACGGGAATACCGGTCCTTCGGATGAGACCGTATAAACCGAGGTACCGTGTTGCAGTAGGTGCTGGCACGAAAAAGATCCCTCACCGCTCAATGGCCCTGAGTGCCGAGTATAGGTCAAAAATTTGCAGCTCTCCATGGGCAAGTGGTGGCGTCTCCATATGAGTGAAAAAATCTCGAAAGAGACGTTAAACAACAATCAAAGAAAAGCTTTATGATAAACGTGATTACTTTTATTAACTTTTCAATCGTCAACTTCCTTAATTTACGTATGTAGCAATTACCGTTATCACCTGCATATGGGGTTTTTGTCTCTTAGTTGATTTTTATTAAGATACTGATAAGCAGAAGCAGTCGCTGGTAAAACTCGGTTTGCGACCGTTCAATCAGCATTAACGGTCGCAAATAACAATTGAGAAGATAACTTATTCCAGGTTCTCCATGGGTCGTTTAACGTGGCGGCCCCGCCACAGTTAAGTTCCTTAGCGCCACAGTTCAAAAATCAGCGCCATAGTTCCGCCACAGTTAAAATATTAGCGTCACAGTAAGATCGTCGTCGTCAATAAGATAAATATATAAATTTATAAACCAAATGAACCTCCAAATTATGTACAGTTTTTCAGTTTCTTATGCTAATCCGTTAATTTACTCCAATTAGGGCCCATTGTTTGGCTTGCACAAGCAATTATCTTCTAGACCTCGCTGGACACTTGGATGAAAAGAATCAAGCCATTTTTTTCTACACTTCACGATAATTGCAAATAAAATTTTTAATATCAATAAATTTATTTAATTCATGCTATAATAGTTCTACAGATAACCACGTCTCTAAAATTGCATTGGCACTGCGAGTCAAACATCGTACGCGTGTACTATCGTAATCATGTATTTTTGTAATGTTGAAAAATTAACGATAGATCCACCAAAATATTATTTTATGACTCTTAACTGCTTATGTATTTTTTTTTAATTTATGTTTTAAGCTATTTCAGTCTTCAGACCGATAATTGCAAATATATATAGATAGTAGCTTGATCGTGTGACTTACCAGAATTTCCTCTGTCCTTTAATGTACAACTGTATAATTGACCTTTTGTTAACAAAATCATTTTTTAAATAGGGTTTAATCATTAAAACTTGTTGTTTCCCGTACTTTTATTTTCAAATTCTATAAGCTAATATTTGTTCATTTAAAAGTACGTATGTGTTGGGGGGGGGGGGGGGTTCTTTAAATTTTCACAGTATGCATATATTTTAGAAACATCCTAATTTGCGTTTGCACTATATGTAACCGATATCGATTAATTGCTTTAATTATTGAATTTATTAATCAATTGACCAAATCAAAAATGTCATTTGTGTAATTAAACTATTAATTCACTGGGGTTTTTTTCCCAATTTTTTTTTCGTGGTTCCTTCGCAAATTCAGTCGCCAAATGACCGCGAATATTAGCACTTCGCGTAAGTCCTGCGCCACAGTTAAATTTGAAATGATGGAGAACCCTGATATTGTTCTCTATTTTTGCAAATTCTATGGTCGATACAATGACCTTGTCAGCAAATATAAACTATAATTAAATCGAATACTTACTGACATTTTTCATACTAATTGTTAGGCCATTATTTAAACACTGAATTGTTAACGGATTTTTCCGTTTGCCCGATCATCGGCCGACAGTGGATGCTTACATCCATGGTACCTGAGATCCCACGTCTGATGTTGTTTAGGGGTCCATGTTTGCTCTGCTTCCGATTTGTTAGTATTGTTTCAATGGACTTTTGAACTTGATTGCTGTTCGTTATCTCCATACTAGAATTCATTCTAAATTGTTCAAATGGATATAAGGTGGGCCCACAATAAGGATCAAAGTGGACGAAATCTCGAAGACATGACTGATCACACATTTCCTATTGAAACATCTTTGTTTTGATATAAAATAATTAAGTTACAAAAAAAAATAAAAAAAATAAAAGGTCGTTATTTATTTCATTAATATCTTTGATACTTTGATGACATCAATGATTTAAATAATGCATAAAATGCTAAACAGCAGGTTGAGATGTCAGTAGCAAATCTTCAACTTATATCAGAATTTCATAATGAATTCGGTGGAAGATTACGCCAGGCGATGGGCCAGACATGAAAAAGAAAACCTTGAAACTTTGTCAGAATGGATAAGATGTATCAGAAGTATGTTAAAATCTTGCATTAAGCGATTGAGGGGCGATATGAAAACCATCTATCCTTCTGTGTTCAATAATTCAGAAGTGAAAAAAGAATTAGATACAGACTAGACGATCAATATTACTTTACTGGTCCCAGCTGACAAAGCAGGTAACAACATTTTCTTTGTTTGTCAGTCTCATTATTTTAATTGTATTTTAGAAGAACTGGGATTTAATTCTACAAGTGGCAATCCAACCTATACCCATAGCTTTCAAATGGGAAATTCTTCAAAATCATATGTCAGTTTTGAATATTTTATATTCCCAACAACCAAAATGAATTTGAATTACAATGTATATATATATATATATATATATATATATATATATATATATATATATATATATATATATATATATATATATATATATATATATAGGCCTATATATATATAATTTCAAAGCTTCATATAAAAATCCTTACAAATTAATTAAGATACATAGCCGGTTCCAGTAAATGTTCTACCAAGCTTCTTTCTTTACTCCTCACTAAAATATATTAACATTTCCAAATATTTTTCCTTAATATTCTTTGCAAATTAGAAAAGTTCATGTTCTCATGAACTACCGTGGGATGAGCAAGAATATTTCCATTGTGACCTAATTGAAGTAAAAAAATAGTGCAAACTTTTTTTTTCAAAGATGATCGTTGAGTGACAAATGTATTTGATAAATCATTAGAAAACTTATGTAAATATAAGGAATGAATTTAATTTTTGAGAATCCATGAGGTACATGAACTACACCGCTTCATGCCTGCATATTTATCATGAAAAATGCCGGCCCGAAGCGTCATAGTTCACGTCCACATTATGTCCTCATGAATGGAGCATAATTTCTAAATAATTTTATCTGTAGGCATTGTCATGTGAGATCACAAGTCAAATGCAAAATAAAAGTTTTACAATTCTAATTTGTTAAGAAATCGTCATAATTTAATTGAGGTTAGAAATCTTTGTCTTGACGATTTCATAAATTATTCTCATTAATTAATGAATCATTTTGTTTAGCATTTTAAGACAAGAAAATTTGAGCAATAAAATTCTGCATGGTTCAGTGAATTATGGTAACAGGGCTAAAAATGACCCCAGAATAAGTTTTTGTAAAAAATGTTTTTCAATGAAATATATAGTGTAAAAAAGCAACTATGACTCACTTATGATCATCCGGCTTTTGTTTGACATAATTACATGTAGCTGTATAGAAAGGGAAAAAGATTTTCTAAATCTTCTGAATAACAGTTCGACCAAGGTGATCGGGTGAGTGTTGTGGCCCATTGACCTTCCTCTTAGATAATATCGGACGTACAGTTGATGGAGGAATATCAAATACATTTTATTATTTCAAATTCAGTCATAACCACTGAACTCAAAATGTTCTCAATCTGTCTTCCACATGATCCATGAGCATCCTGAATTACATCTTTCCCTAAGCTATGGATCGACATTGTTAACTTAACCATTTTTTGGAGAATCAAGGAGACAGACAGTCAGAATGGAAATCGGTATAAATCATTTTCATGTAATTCAGCAAGTAATGATGTTCCATAACTTCGCATTACTTCGCATTATGGTGAATCTAATTAACGAAAAGGTATGTGAAAATGTTATATTTTTGGAGATATGCAATATTTATCTAATATGTTAAAGATTGTCATCAAACTTTGAAGTAAACTGCTCAACCTAATACTTGGCAGGTTAAATACATTGTTTAGTAACCTGAACACATTAATATATCTGAGAATATATATAGCTGATATTAGCCTAACCCTTTCTGTAATACAAAAAAGCATGGCGGACATCGAGGATGAATCGGTCGTTGGAAAAGAGAATCTGGAGCAGGAGAATGAGGAAAACAAAGTGATTGTTAACGATGTAGACGCCACTGACGCTCCCAAAAAGAAGAAGAAGAAAAAGAAGAAGAAGAAGAATGGTAAATAGTGTTTGTATAACATTCCAAAATTTGTTTATGTTGCTATTTTGTATGTATCATATTGCATGTTAGATGTTATGTTTGTGTAACGTTAAGGCTTTAAAGTGATACCTGCTTTATATATAGTATAAATTCATATATCTTTTGTAGTGTAAACTTTATTATTGTATTATTGTACGCGAGTTTGTTTTTATGCAAAACTTCATGGAATCTAGATTCTTCCCATAACATATTGAGCATTGCTTTGTAAGATCAGAGACATAAATAAAAAACAATGAGACCGTAAGTGTCATTTTATGTCTTCAGAAGTTCATGGTTAACTTTCCTTCCCATTAACACTTCTTTTAATCAGTAGTTTTAGCAGTCACACATACAATTTTACAAAATGCATTTCTAAACTTAAATGTCTTTGCCAAAGAAAAACAAAAGTTTGCAGAATTAGCCCCTTCAAGGTAACTGCGGTACTACTCTTTTGCAGGGCAAAATAATAACGTTTGGCGAAGTTTTTATTTAAAGATAATTAATGACGTATATTTAACAATTACTTTTATGTCATATTTCACCAAACTATATCATTTTGCTCTGCAAAAGAGCAGTACCACAGTTACCGTGAAATGGTGTATGACTTTGACAAATCATTAAGGTATGTCACTCATCAGCTTTTTAGAAAAGTTCAGTCAGAACCTTTAACTTCAAAACTATTTAGGGTGAATTCACCATGCATTGGACACCCTCGCACTTCAACCAGTTCTAGCAATATCGCTACCGACTGAATATTATTAGCTCACCTGAGCTGAAAGTTCAAGTGAGCTTTTCTGATCACTCGTTGTCCGTCGTCCGTCTGTCTGTCCGTCCGTCCGTCTGTAAACTTTTCACATTTTCAACTTCTTCTCAAGAACCACTGGGCCAATTTTAACCAAACTTGGTACAAAGCATCCTTGGGTAAAGGGGAGTTAAAATTGTTAAAATGAAGGGCCAAGCCCCCTTCAAAGGGGAGATAATCAAGAAAAGATAAAAATTGGGTGGGGTCTTTAAAAAATCTTCTCAAGAACCACTGGGCCAGAAAAGCTGAAACTTATGTGGAAGCATCCTGGGGTAGTGTAGATTCTAAATTGTTCAATTCATGACCCCCAGAGGTAGGGCGGGGCCACAATAGGGAATCCATGTTTTACATTGAAATATGTAGTAAAAATCTTTAAAAATCTTCTTCTCAAGAACCATTGGGCCAGAATAGCTGAAACTTATGTGGAAGCATCCTGGGGTAGTGTAGATTCTAAATTGTTCAATTCATGACCCCCGGAGGTAGGGCGGGGCCACAATAGGGAATCCAAGTTTTACATTGAAATATGTAGTAAAAATCTTTAAAAATCTTCTTCTCAAGAACCATTGGGCCAGAATAGCTGAAACTTATATGGAAGCATCCTGGGGTTGTGTACATTCTAAATTGTAGTTCATATCATGACCCCAGGGGGTAGGACGGGGCCACAATAGGCATTACAAGATAGGAAATCAGGTGAAGAACAGCAGGGCCAAAGTTAATCAGGTGAGCGTTGTGGCCCATGGGCCTCTTGTCAAAATTGAACTTAACATGTAGTATGTGGTTAAAATATAAATTTTTGACACAATCCTGTGCTCTTTATTGAGAAAATATCATTTAAACCCGATTTTTTCGAAATAAGTCAGAATTCACCATGGATCGGACAATATTTACCATGCATCGGACATACGGTATTTAACCAGAAAAATATCACACCTTGATCTTGGTGCTTTAAAATTAGTGATACCGAAACATTTTTATCTTTTATTAAAAAATTAAATTTCTAGTTAAATTTGAATGACTATTTTGATCAACAAATGTGAAGAGATTTTAGGTGCATCACATCGCCTTAGAAAGGCTTTATAATGCTAGTAATACGGCAACTCGCTCCTTTCTCTCGTGGGTTATCATCATCTAGTTTAAAGAAATGAATTGGGTACACTTCTAGTCTTCATATATCGATATCTTGTATTTTCACTTAAAATTTAGAGTTTTTATTTTCTATTTTCCTAAAAAACGGCTGTCATTTGGGTTTTATTTGAAAATGGAAGTGATTACCCATGCATCGGAAAGTGTCCGATGCATGGTTTATTTGTGTCCAATGTAGGGTGAAATAAAGATACTAGTAAAAAAAAACTCTAAAAATTATTATACAAACATTGAAGTAAAATTTTGAAAAATTTCTGTAAAATTATCAATCATTGACAAATTTTACCAAGGTCTGACTCGTTACGTTGAAGTCTATATCAAAGAGCGACAACTCTAAAAATTGCAAAATCGTAAAATTCTGGTTATTCCCCTTTGATGATGCAAAATATGACGTAATTTCAAGGCCATCCTTGTGGTATTTTTATCACAACATGGAAATAAAAATCGGCATCATTAGAAAGTTTAAATCTTCACCTTTAAGATAGAAACAAGTAAAAACACGGGGAGATTCAGGATCAATGAAAGTTTATTGCTTAAAGTTGTCCGAAGCAAGGTATGTGTCCGATGCATGGTTAACTCACCCTATTACAATTCTATTTTATAACATATTTTAATTAAACGATGCAAATTATTCAACATTCAATTAAAAAACTGCTCACAAATTCATAAAGAAGGAAGATTTGTGAGGGACTATTTCTTGTGGTGGAAGGATATTTAGAAGAAAATTCTTCAAATCTCCACATTTATTAAATTTAATATCTTGCAACTTTAGCCCCACATATTTTTACTTAGAGAATATTTTCCGTTATGATATGCTAGGAATATTAAATATAGGTCTCAATTTATATTTTTAGAATAAATTTTACACATTCATTCAACAGACTTAGCCAAGAAATGAAGATATATTAAAGAAGTCATGATAAAATTTACACCGTTTTTTGCCTGAAAATTGTACATTTTGACGAATATCTCAAAATTTACATCACTGACTCCAACTTTTTCCTTCATTGTCTTAAACAACATGATATTTCCAACCGATCAGCTCTTGAGTCATAAAAAGTTTGATACAAGAAAATATTTTATTGCCATTTAGATATTTTATACCCCAAATATGATACTGTTTTAGTGCAAAAAGGTCACACACTAATTTATGCACATTAAATTTGCATGATTTGTTCAATGATAAATGTAATTCAAACTATTTTGCGTAAAATGATATTATATTTATTGCCAAAATTACATCTGATAAAATATGATAAAGATTAAAGTGATAAACCAAAAATTTACAATTTAAGTGCAAAAAGGACAACTTAATTGTACCCTAGCTCGGTAAGATGCACACTGATCCCCCATTTCCTTTGCGATTTTGAGTAAGGCTATATGAGTACTTATCTAAAATATACTTCTCAAAAAAACCTTGATATATCTAAGTTCATGAGTGACATACCTTAAATGACAGATGATTGATATATTTGGTTCAATATCAGTATTTGCTCTTGAATATCCCCATATGGGATAAACAGATATTGTGTGCTTAATTAACAACATTGCTCCTCATGGCAGAGTACTGACTTTAGGGAACAAAAAGTTTATCTAAAGCCCTGTGCACAAGAATGTGCATTAAATATTTAATCAGCAGTAAATAAATGCTAATTAAGTAAAATAATGCGAATTAAACTAATGCGAATTAAATTGCATTCACATGACAACAGATTTGTCCAAATTGTCAAAATTTTTCGATCACTGTCAGACATTTGGTCTGATAAAGTTGAATCTTTTGTCAGACCAGACAGAGTTTTGTCAGATCAGAGACATGTACCAATACCTTATTTTGACACTAAAAAAGGAAAATAAATTACTGCACTAAAATGCCCTTTAATATTTTCAACAGCTTTCCATCTCACAAAGAAGACGGTATGGTTTTAGCTTTATTGTGCCCTAAAAATTTAATGTTTTCAAAAAGTTTTGAAACTGGCTTAAATATTAGTTGAGTATATGACTGTAATAAATCAGGAAAGAATATAGCATGATGGAGTACCATTCTGGATATATGACGCCATTAATTTGATGCATTTCTCTATTTTAAACAGAAAAAGCCTCAAAATGACCTATTTCAAGGGTCATTTTCCTTAAGAAAATAGTGTCCACAGCCGTCGCCCACATTAATTTTTAGATATGTTGTGTAAAATTCTTTGAAAAATCACATATCTCAAAATCTTTGTGGGCGATGCCTGTGGACAATATTATCTGAAAGAAAATTCCATTGAAAATTGGTGTCTTCTGCAACTTTTTAAGAAAATATGGGAAAATGCATGTTTATGACGTTACAATTAGCTTTTGGAAGGTCATGTGAGAAAAAAGATTTGTATGATCTTTCTGCATGGAATTTCAATAATTCAAAAAGCATGAGTTTTAATTTTTTACATCACTTTTATTTTTAAGAAAAACACAGGGCAAGAATTGTATTGAAACCATACCTTGTTCTTTGTTTTCTTAGGATAGAGTTTTTAATCAGATACATAAATGACAAGTTTTATGTCATTGCTATAACAAATTTAATCAACCATCATCACCAGGCAGACATCTCTTCTGTTTTTGTGACCTCACCTGCGCACCCAGATCCAGATCTTTTCAAAATTTGCATCACTGTCAATTTTTTCAAACGGTCATTTGGACTGACACTTTCTTGAAAGTTATCAGTGCAGATAAATTTTTACGGGCCTTGCCAACAGGACCTACGGTTTTCAACAAGTCTGGACAGTCAATGCGAAGAAAACTAATGTGAATTTAAATTTTATTTCAAGATAGTAAGGTTATTATGACAGCATTTGCAAGTCACATCATCTTATGCAGAGCAGATCCATTTGACATAATGTCATAGTGCTTGTATACATTTTAATACATACAATTTAATTCGCAGTAACTTACGTTTCATTCGAATTAAACTCTCCATGTGAACAGGGCATAAATTAAACACGTGAACGCAGTTTAAATTTAATTTTCAGTAACTTATGTTTAATTGAAATTAAATTCTTGGTATGAAAAGGGAATAAGAATAAATATTGAAGCTATAAAATTCAGGAAATGTTGGGAATAAATAGTATATAATTCTCAAGATTCATTATGTAAGATTGTACTGTAAAGGAACATTGTATAGTGAAATTTTATAGAAATGTGAATACTGATATTTCAGTTCCATATCAAAATGTATGGCCTTTTGTTCAGTCTTGTTATATGCATGAGTAAAGCCACGCACAGTGGTACTGTGTATGATAATTTCAGCTAGAAACATCATGATAAAGAAATGGTCATGTTTAAAAAATTTAGTTTAAAACATATATATATATATATATATATATATATATATATATATATATATATATATATATATATATATATATATATATATTATACTTTCATGTTAAATACTAAAATCTGATTGGTTTAGACACATTTAACAATCCGTAATATTACCCTCAGCGTTAGCAACACACTTGACAACGGGTAACATTACGAAAATATCACATGCGTTCAAATCATGCGCGTACGGTTCATCGTAGAATTCTCAAAACGTCGGTTGTGCGTTTGAAAGAAGCCGAATAAACGACGTCAATAAAAGCTTGCGTCCGATGTAGCTTACTTGAAAAAGACAAACGACAGACGAAACATCCTTGCGAGTGCAAACTTTAGGTGATAAAGGACTTTTTGAGTAGCAAACAAACAATAGAGAGGTTGGTAAATCTTTTCCGAAGCTTTCCTATTGAGAAAAATAGAAGCGGGGAGTTTGAAAGTTTTCTAAGCGTGAAGTTAACGACGATCTCCGAATTTTTTTTATGACATCCGAAATCAATAAGACATTCAGTATAATAAAATAAATAGTGCACGTTTTTGAGGGTAACAGTTGAAATTGACATCCCTCGGAAAACCATTGTCAACCTCCGCTGACGCGTCGGTTGACAATGGTTTTCCTTGGGGTGTCAATTTCAACTGTTACCCTCAAAAACGTGCACTATTTATATATTATATATATATATATATATATATATATATATATATATATATATATATATATATATATATATGAGTAAAAAATATCGTACAACTCTTATTCTTTTTGAGTTATTTAGTACAGTGTTCGTTATTCTTAATTGTAGAAGAGCCAGGTGAGGGAGACACAAATGTTGTGAATGATATTACAGAAACACTGGAGAAACAGGCCATTAATGGTTCATCAGGAACAGGCAAGTGTTCAGAGGATAATATCTATTGTTGTGCTTACTGACATTATTTTATATTGACATCAAATTGGCTTAGGAAATATTGTCTCCCATAATTTGAATGTCGTCGATCTTATTAAGAGTAATTAAGCAATATGAAAGAAAAATAAACTTGGCCTCTGCAGGGAGCACATGTGAGACATTCAAGGTGGATATAGCATGCTATATTTCAGTAAAATTAATGTCTAACACAATTTGTTTTAAAAAATATATATTACAGATAATATTGTTTGTATTTCAATTTTAAGTACAGTGAAACTTGTCTAATCCCGATGTACATTGTGTAATACAAAACCTTGTGTTTAGAATACAATGAAGGCTTGTCCTTGTCAGTAAATTATATTATTTTAAAATGTTTTCTAATCCTGAATGTTATCTAATCCAGCCAATTTCTATGAAAGTGGTGTCTGGATTTGACAAGTTTTACTGTAGTTCTAATGATCATTCAAAAAAGTTAACGTTTCACACGTGATTGACATTCATACCACAGGTACAATGTTAAGGATAAATGACATGTTTATACCACATGTACAGTTACAATGTTAAGGATAAATGACATGTTTATACCACATGTACAGTTACAATGTTAAGGATAAATGACATGTTTACAGGGGCTGATGAGGGAGAGGGAGAGGGACAGAAGAAAAAGAAGAAAAAGAAAAAGAATACAGGTATTAAGTTATTTTAGATACTCGTAATGGAGTCATTATTGTATGTTTATAGGAACAAAAGTCTGGAAATCCATCTTACCTATCAGGGACAGGTGTTCTTCTTGTTGGCCAGCTGTCTCCTCATATTACAAGTTCAGTGTTTTCAAAAATGATAAATACTCCAACGTTTTTGAAGATCAGTATTTCAAGTTATATCTCCTACAGGACAAAAACAACAGACTAATCCCCCCTCCTTACCAATATCAGAGCTCTTCCCAGAGGGAAACTTCCCAGAAGGGGAGATAATGGAATATCCGGTGGTTCAAGACAGGTAACTCTTACCTAAGTGGACTTCAGTTTTATTATAACACTAAAAGGTTGTCTTAGATTAGGAAGAAAGTTTTTAACTTTTTTGAACAAAGTTTCCTCTATTCATATTCAAAAACTGAATTTGCATAGCAGTATTTGAATGTCATTTGCCTTACAGTCTTCCATATGTGGACGATAAAACATGTTCAAAACTGCACATTTATTTTTTTAAATTACATAAATAATGCCCACTCCTGAAGACAGAAAAATGGTTCAGTTGTTCCTGAAATTTTAAGTAAATTGTTCATTTAATCTACATGTACTTTTTATGCTTTGAAAATTTACAGATATGTTTGCAAGAGCAGAAGGCTATTTATATAAACTGCTTTGAGGGATAGGATGAATAAAAGAAAGAAAATTGAATTATTGAACTTAAATATTTTTTCTCACTGATTGCAGCCCGGAGGACCGGGCTGCTCTATATATATAAGTTTAAGTGTTGGTATATGGGGATGGAGGTGGGAGAAGTTATTCAGAATTAAAGGTTTTCTAAACATTAAAAAGATTGTTAATTAGAATGTTCTTTCCCTTTATAAATTAAGAGATAGACAATAATTTTACTTCCATAAAGTGAATCTGTAAAAATATATATGTTTTTCATATTTAATATATAAAGGTGCTTATCATTTACTATCGAAAAAAGGACAGGTCCCTTTTTTTAGAACATCGAATTTTACTTATCGCATAAAAACGTAAAAGCGTACTTTACACAGTTCGTGTTTTATAATCTTAAAGTGAAAGACATTTTTGAAAATAGGTGATGCATGTGTTTGGTTTCAAATTGTATTTTATGCAGCCAACATTTACTTGAGGAATTGATAAAGTTTAAAAGGGTATCGTTTTTGTTCGATTTTCATCCGACTATAAGTTTTCAAAATAGTCTCTACTATCGTCTCCATCATTTAGACGCATGCCTTTTTCACACATATCGAAGCGGTTTGATGATCAAGACTCATTTCCATTGTTTACTTTATTTATTTCCCGGGCGACAATTGATGGTTACATCAATGTTTTCTTGTGAGTGTTTGATATTATGGTGTGATATTATTGTCATGTTTGTTTACACAGCACAACAGCCAGGGACAGAATGACAAATGAGGAGAAGCGAGCTTTAGACAGAGCCAATAATTACATATACCAGGAGGTCAGGCAAGCCGCAGAGGCACACAGACAGGTATTGTAATAATACTTCTCTTGTTACGAATAGTCAGTGTAACGAGCCTTAGACAGAGCCAATAATTACATATACCAGGTCAGGCAGCCGCAGAGGCACACAGACAGGTATTGTAATATTGTTTCTGTTATTACGAATAGTCAGTGAAACGAGCCTTAGACAGAGCCAATAATTACATATACCAGGAGGTCAGGCAAGCCGCAGAGGCACACAGACAGGTACATGTATTGTAATATTCTCTTGTTACGAATAGTCAGTGAAACGAGCCTTAGACAGAGCCAATAATTACATATACCAGGAGGTCAGGCAAGCTGCAGAGGCACACAGACAGGTATTGATATATTACTTCTCTTGTTAACGAATAGTCAGTGAAGCGAGCCTTAGACAGAGCCAATAATTACATATACCAGGAGGTCAGGCAAGCCGCAGAGGCACACAGACAGGTATTGTAATATTCTCTTGTTACAAATAGTCAGTGAAATGAGTTTTAAACAGGGCCAATAATTACATATACCAGGAGGTTAGGCACAGCACAGTGGTACACAGAGAGGTATTTTAATAATACTTCTCTTGTTATGAATAATCAATGAAGCAAGCTTAAGACAAAGCCAGTAATTATATGTAATAGGAGGTCAAGCAAGAGAGATATTCTTCCAACAATTCTCTAGTAGCAAATGGATAAGTGTGGTGGATATTCTGTTCATAATGTTAAATGTCTATCAGTAAACAGTTAATCAAACTTTTGAGAACAGAGTGGTATAAGTCACATTCAAAAGTAATCATATTAACCTCATTTTATTTTGTGCTAGAGTGGAAAAAATTTTTCCAATTTATTTGAAGTTGTATGATAAGTGTGTTCTGATTAAAAGTTTTTAAAAAAAAATTCTATGTTAATTTTAATAGAAAGTAAACTTTCTTCTGTAGACAAGAAAATACATGAAAGAATACATAAAACCAGGAATGACAATGATTGATATTTGGTAAGATTTAAATTTTTTTTTTCAATTTTTAAAAAAAAAAATTTTTTTTGTTTCACTTTCAGTTTCTCATATCTGATTAACTTTTGAAGTGGCTATATTTCTGATACAGTGAGACATTAGAATCTACAGCCAGGAAGTTGATCAATGAGAACAGACTGGAGGCGGGCCTAGCATTCCCTACAGGGTGTTCTCTTAACCACTGCGCTGCTCACTATACACCTAACGCAGGAGATCCAACGGTTTTAGGGGTAGACGATGTCTGTAAAATTGACTTTGGAACTCATATAAATGGTATTAGTAAATCAGCATTGAATTAAATATTAAGTAGTTTTGTTTGCTAATTTAACAATTTTTGCATTAAAATTTTGAAAAAATGTTTATGGATACTCATAGAAAATTTTTAAATGAATTTTTGAATGTTAAGTATGGAATATTAGAATATTAAGAAAACACATTTGTTCACAAAAAAATTATAGAATGAAAAGAAATTGTGTTATGTCTTAGATACTGGGAGAAATACCTTAACAATGATGTATATGCTAGACTGCCCTGGATTTTATACAATAACTTGTTTTTCTTACCACAGGTAGAATCATTGACTGTGCTTTCACACTATCTTTCAATCCAAAGTATGACAGATTACTACAAGCAGTAAAAGATGCCACAAACACAGGAATTAAGGTAAAATACTGATTAATATTATCCTGGAATGAAAAAGAATTTGTATAAATTAAATTAGTCCTGGCCCCAAGACCATAAACTGAGAACAGACTTAAGTCAAAATTTCAAATCAATATAACTTTTGAAATAATTTTGATAACAAAATTTTTACCATATGTTTAAATTGAAATATACAAACCTGCAAATTTTTGATAACGTATGTATTATAAATGACAAGCTATTCAAAATCAAAATTTTGACTTAAGTCTGTTCTCAGTTTATGGTCTCGAGGCCAGGTTCTTTTCACTTAGTTGATTTGTGATATGAGTATATTGTACTCTGCAATAAATTGTACAATTAACTAGTTTTGCCATGACCGACTTTTCTAAATCCTATTTCAATATGAAAAGAAAGATAATTCTTGTTCAGTTATCTTTCATGTTTTTCTAATATAGGAAGCGGGCATTGATGTAAGATTATGTGATATTGGGGAGAGGATCCAAGAGGTCATGGAGTCTTATGAGGTGGAACTAGATGGCAAAACATATCAAGGTGAATTTTCTTACATGTTAAATCAATTATTCGAATTAATGTATTGAAGTGAACCTTCTTTAACAGTAGAAGAAAGTAAAAAAAAAAATAAAATAAAAACCAGTGGATACTTTTATAGAAGCTTCCTCTTTCTGTAGAAAATATTGTACAAAGTGTAATACTAATACAGGTAACTATAGAACATAGCAGTTTTATAAAGTGTTGAAAAAGAAGAATAAAAGCAGAATAACCCTTTATCTTTCAGTTAAATCCATACGCAATCTGAATGGTCACTCCATTAGTCCGTACAGAATCCACGCTGGGAAGACTGTCCCTATAGTAAAGGGAGGAGAGGCTACAAGGATGGAGGTATGTGTGTGACATAAGATGTTTGAATGTTGTATCTCACTCAGTTTCAATTCTATTTTTCTCCAGTGAAGTACATTTGAACCCAAAGTGACATGTTTAATAACTCTGTCAATCTATTTTTCAATCTCATAGGAAATGGAATTTTATGCTATAGAGACTTTTGGTAGTACTGGAAAAGGAGTTGTGCATGATGATATGGAAACATCTCATTATATGAAGAATTTTGATGTGGGGCATGTGCCCTTAAGGTAAATGACGAGGGATTATTTTTATAGAATTATAATAGTAAAGCATACTTCTTATAGAACTAACACACTTTAAAAATTTAATTTTGTTTTGTACCTATGTACATAACAAAATTAAATTTTTAAAGTGTGTTAGTTCTAGAAGAAGTGTGCTTTACTATTATAATTCTATATATATACATGTACCTATGTACACGGACAAGTGTCTTCATTTGAAGAAATACTCCACTTTTTTTTTTATATCATTTAGATTTTAAGGAAATGATCTATTTTATTTTATGACCTTGTGCATTCAGTTAAGATTGCAATATATTTTAAAAATGTTTTGTTTGTTCATTTACCTTAAAATGCAGGCAGAATTGGTAAATTATGTTATAATACTTTTAAACATATTCATTATAGAAAATAATATAGGTGTTGAACATGTTTATAAAGGTCTTGTATATGAATATTTTCGTATGTGGTTAACATTTTGCCTGTTTAGTAATATTAAACAATTGTTGCAAATTTAATCTGTGTATCTCCATTGACTTTGAGTAAGAACATTTCAGAAACAAATCTTTTATATTCACCCAGTTCTTACAATTTTCATCTATAAGTACATTCAGGGTTTGACATTAACGTTAGTCCGTTAGTCTCAGACTAATACTTTTTTATTCAGACTAATAAAATCTGTGGCTAATTAGTCTGAACGGACTAATAAAAATTTCTGAAAAAAAATCAATAAATTACCATTGTCTGATTCTTAACGACTCTCACTGGAAAACCCCGCATGTATTTTTAGCTTTCTAGCTTCTTGGCAGGAAGTTAGGTAATTCCAAGTCAATTCGGCGCTTAATTTTAGGACTGATTGGTATGAAATTAAGCATTTTAGTGATCATGATTTAATATGACACATAAAGAAAGATGTCGGATGTTTGGATGTAATATATAGAGAAAAACATAAAATGAACAAGATCAGGAATACGACCGTAGTTCCTGATTGTGAGATTTCAACGAATCTTGGAATAAAACATTTCATGTAAATGCTTTGTTTATTGCAAAAAAGTTACAAAACATTGATTTTTTTTGAGGAACTCATAAAATCGCGTGCGGACTAGTAAAAGTAAAGAAGCACTAGTCTGGCCGGACTAAAGCCTAAAAATGTTAGTGTCAAACTCGAAATTTTGTCTTGTATTGATCATTGATTTATTTCATTGTTTATAATAAGATATTTTCATCAAACTTCAAACACTAATACAGATTTTCATGTTGAATTACTAATGAGCCCTGGGTGGGGTATTCATGTCCTATGGACATATGTCTATTTTTTTTTTTTTTTTTTGAAATTTGAACTATAAATAACATGTTTTGCCCATTTCAATTTATACATAGGGTACAGAAATCAAAGCAACTGCTGAATGTGATAAACCAGAACTTCGGGACATTAGCCTTCTGTCGGCGCTGGCTGGATCGCCTCGGACAGACTAAATACTTGATAGCACTCAAAAACCTGTGTGATGTGGGCATCCTTGACCCATACCCTCCTTTGTGTGATTCTAAAGGGTGTTACACGGCCCAGTTTGAACACACCTTACTCCTCAGACCCACATGTAAGGAGGTCATCAGTCGAGGGGAGGACTATTAAGGGGAAGGAGTCAGAACAAATCAGAACTTAAATGAAAGGATTAGGAGAATCATCCCAATATTAAGGAGATTAAGATTTGTTTTTATTTACAAAAGTATATTCTGCAACAAGAGTGTGCATATACATGGTTGCATTTGTGTTCTTTATGAAATGGTAACTGTTTATTCATTTTTTTAAAATTTACAAGAAACTTAATGTTAAAATATGTCAAATTTTACTAAATACAGTGATACAAAATTCTCTATAAAGCATTTGTCAGCTTAAATCAATTGGTTTTAAGATTGAAAGTTTAACATGCATAAGTACAAAATTTGTTTAAAGATATGCAATCTCAATAAAAGGTATTAAATACAATACTATCATTCTTGAATGATTTGTGGAATATTAACTCACCAGAGCCTTTTTTGAAGCTTGGTCTTTCAAATGTGCCATTGTGGTCAGATCCCCTGCAGTCCCCTTGTCTGTTTTCCTGTAGTTGGCATTACTGTAAACTCTATTTTTATGTGCCTTTCTTGTGAAGTATTATGGTATGGCATTCCTGTCTGTCCATCTTTCTGTGGGTACCAACATATTTGACCTCTTTACCTTGGAGTTTGACCCATGTTTGCAAAATTTTACAAAACTTTAACATTGGCCATATTTTTAAATGGTTAATGCTAGGGTTTTCATATTTCATATGTGTATTCCTTGTGACAGACTTTTCCTCGAGTACCAACTTTTTTTACCTTTTGATGTCCTTGGAGTATGACCTACTTTTTGAAAAACCTTTAACCTGGCCATATCTTTGGTGCTAACACACTGAATTTCATATTTCACATTCATATTACTTTTCACAAGACCTTCTCCCAGTTGGTAGAGAGGGACCACGACAGGAGATACTAAGGATTAAATGGAAAATATTATTAAAATCTATTTCTCAAGAACAGCACATATCAATTCAGAAGCATCCTCGGGTAGTGTTGATTCAAGTGTGTTCAAATCATGTTCCAAGGGATAAAGTAGGATCACAATAGAAAATCAAATGTTTAGAAAAAATCCTGAAAAATCAACTTAAGCCATGATTAGTCAAAGAAACTTGGAAGCATCCTCAGGTAGTATAGAAATATTGCCCCAATGGTAGGGGGTCGGTTGATGGAAAATTAGGAACTTCTTTTATATCGAACTTTTCAATTCTGAAGTGATTTTATGCTTTTTCGTAGCGAAAGTGTTTAGGTGAGCAATGTGGCACATGGGCCTCTTGTTTTATTCTTTGTGGAGGATTTACATTTACTATATTTTATTAGCTAACCTGAGCCGAAGGCTCAAGTGAGCTTTTCTGATCACTTTTTGTCCGGCGTCCGTCTGTCTGTCCGTCTGTCTGTAAACGTTTAACATTTTCGACTTCTTCTCAAGAATCACTGAGCCAATTTCAACCAAACTTGCCACAAAGTATCCTTGGGTGAAGGGGATTCAAGTTTGTTCAAATGAAGTGCCTCACCCTCTTTCAAGGGGAGATAATAAAGAATTAGTGAAAAACTAATAGAATCTTTTAAAAATCTTCTTCTCAAGAACCACAGGGCCAGGAAAGATGAAACTCATGTGGAAGTATCCTCAGGTAGTGTAGATTCAAGTTTGTTCAAATCATGACCCCCGGGGGAAGGGTGGGGACACAATGGAGGATCAAAGTTTTACATAAATAAAGGAAAAATCTTTAAAAATCTTCATCTAAGGAGCAGCAAAACCATGATGAGTCATATTTATATGGAAGCATCCTCAGGTAGTGTAGATTCAAGTTTGTTCAAATCATGACCCCCGGGGGAAGGGCGGTGCCACAATGGAGGATCAGAGTTTTACATAGAAATATACAGGAAAAAATCTTTAAAAATCTAAAAATCTTCTTCTCAAGAACAGCAGAGCCATAATGAGTCATATTTACACGTATATGGAAGCATCCTCAGGTAGTGTAGATTCAAATTTATTCAAATCATGACCCCCGGGGTAGGGTGGGGCCACTATGGAGGATCAAAGTCTTAAATAGAAATATATAGGAAAATATCTACTTCTGAAGAACTGCAAAGCCATGATTAGTCATTTTCTCAAGAACAGAAAAGCTATGTTTAGTCATGTTGATATGGAAGCATCCTCAGATAGTGTAGATTCAAGTTTGTTCAAATGATGACCCCTGGGATAGGGAGGAGCCATATCAAGTACAACAAAGCCATTTGTTATATTGACATCAGGTAGTTTAAAATTCAAGCCCCCCCCCCCCCCCCCCCCCCGGTAATCTTTTCAATACTGAACTGATTTGTGCTTTTGCCTAGCCAATGTGCTCAGGTGAGCGATGTGGCCCATAGGCCTCTTGTTAAACTTGCAACAGCATTATTGGGTGAAGTATCTTGTACAAATGAAGTGCCCTGTGCCCTCCAGGTTTATTGCAGTGATGAATATATGTTCATAACAAAAAGTATCCTTGTTGTAGTTATACCCCACAAACGAAGTTTGGGGGGTATAAAGGAATCGCCTTGTCTGTCTCTCTGTACAAATGTGTCCGGTCCATATCTTTCTTACGGAGGAACATTAGAATCTACTACTTCAAACAAAGATTGTTCATGACCTGAGGGTGTGTCATGACCTTGACCAAAGATTATTTGGAGACGTTCAAGTTCACTGAAAGAAAAAGTTCATAATTCGTGTCCGGTCCATATCTTTCTTATTGATAAACTTGGTTAGTTCCCATTTTACACAAAGATTTCTTGACCTTAAGGTGTGTCTTGACCTTTACCCAAGGTTATTTAAACAAGATCAAGGTCACTGAAAGAAAAAGTTCATAAATCGTGTCTGCTCCATATCTTATGGATAAACTTGGTTAGTTCCTATTTTACATCAAAACTGTTCATGACCTGAGGATGTGTCATGACCTTGACCCAAGGTCATTTGGTTAAGTTCAAGGTCACTGAAAGAAAAAGTTCATAATTTGTATCCAGTCCATATCTTTCTTATGTTTGTTGTTTAACATCCTTATCGAGAATTTTTCACTCATATGGAGACGCCACCACTTGCCGATGGAGGGCTGAAATTTTATACCTATACTCGGCACTCAGGGCCATTGAGCAGTGAAGGATCGTTTTCGTGCCAACACCAACTGCGACATGGGACCATGGTTTATACGGTCTCATCCAAAGGACCGGTCTCTACGTCCTGCAGTGGATTTTAACCTGCGACCAAAGGATTAGCTCCTTACTCCGCGACTCTATAGCAGATGCTCTAACCACTGCGCCATGCAGGCTATCTTTCTTATGGATAAGCTTGGTCATTTCCCATTTTACACAAAGATTGCTTATGACCTTAGGGTTTGTCATGACCTTGACTCAAGGTCATCTGTGCAAGTTCAAGGTTACTGACAGAAAAAGTTCATAATTCGTGTTTGGTCCATATCTTTCTTACGGAGAATAATGTTGGGATGTTAGGAGTTTCCACTTAACACAAAGATTGCTTATGACCTGGGGTGTGTGTAATGACCTTGACCTATAGACACTGTAGAAAATATGGATAAATAATGCATCCATACTTTCCAATAAAGAAATCTTGAAAAATTGTTATTTATTTTGCTTTCTCACATTTCTACTCTGAACTTTCTAGATTATAGTTTTCATATTTTTCATTAATACACTACAAAATTTCTATTTTTCTTAAGTATTGTGTTTAATATTTACTTTGTGAAAGTGCAAGGATATGTGTGAATCAGACTCGTCCCGAAATTCGTACTTTTGATAATTTCTAGATATAAAAAAGTTTCTATATTTCGGCATGAAATGCTCTGGCTTTTTTTCAAATATTGGTCACATCTCACATTTTCTAATTTTTATTAAATTTGTCTCGGAATATCCTTGGCCCAAGGGCTTTCATTTGTTTCCAAAAATAGGGATGTGACCTTTAAGCAAGGGGAGATAATTAGAAGAATAAAATAAAAGGTAATGTTTGCTAAAAATCTTCTTAAGAACCACTGGGCAGATAATTACCAAACTAACATGTAACATCATCAACAACACCATCTTTAGTTTTAAGGCTAATTATTACAACTACATGAAGAGTTTGGCTTAGTTTCTCATCTGGTGCACCAAGTTTCCTTTTTCCAATATCACGTTTCAGCCTGAAACACTTTTGACATCCCAGTCAACGGGATTTGAGTTACTGTTCTTATACTGGATTTCAAAAGGTGAATAAAATCCTTACAAAGATAAATTACAGGGTGTAGTAAAATTCTACAAAGTCCCAATCTTTACTTCTGACAAAAAATTAGCTGCTGCGAACAAGCACATGATGAAACTCCACCATTCAGTTAACTGAAAGGTGACTGAAAGTCTGCTGAAAGGTGACTGAATGACAGAGCTCTGCCATTCAGCGACCTTTCCAGACTAAAGTCATTGTTATATTGAACGGTGTAGGTTCATCCTGTGAAGAAGCGTTATAGACGTGCTGTGTTACAACAGGTGTAAATCACATGTGAATTCTCGAAAACACCTTTGAAACTCAGATGTGGACACTAAAAACATGAAAAAACTCCAGAGAAATTTTAGAAAAATTGAAATCACAAAATTTGGTCAAAAGCACTACCATTTAAACCTATCTCTGTTCAAGACTTCATTTATAAACTAACTTTGTTAAAACGTTTTATCAGTTAACAATATTCATTTCTATTATACGTTGATTCCATATAGTGATATACCCTCCTGAAATTGAAAGAAAAGAAACCAGTCAGCCACATCTGTTTCGTATTCGGATGTTTTACCCGAGAAAAAACATTGCTGGCAAACTAACAACTGAACTTTATGATAAACGTAATGACTTCCGCTTTGTCAGATTTCCTTATTTATATAGAAATACATCATTTCATCTGCATATGATGCTATGTCTTGATTCGATACGCAATAGCATGTTCTACATACGAACAATTTCTAAATTGAGTTGGCAGCTGTAAACTAAGTTTAAAACAAACACTATCAGCGATCTCGTTTAAAGTCAAGATTTCACAAATGGTCGATACGCCAGTCTGGCTTGTTTTCAAACACAATCTGTCCTTAGGTCGAATCTTAACTGACGTCTTCCATAAAAAAAATGTTAATTTAAGCCATTATTTTCATACCGAATTAACTTTAAAATTTTCCTTTTCCGGCCATGGCAGGGTCACAAGGAGGGTGTGACCGATCAACAGGGGTGCTTACTCTTCTATGGCACCTGATTCCACCTCTGGTTTTATTTCTTAAAAAAGTGTCTGTGTTTGCTCTTCTCTTGAGCTTGATTACTGTTCGTTATCTCCATATTTCATGTAGTAATATTCTGCTATCCGTTAATGCCTCCCAACTTATTCGATACTCAAGAACATGCTTTAGTACGATCAATTTTTAAACCAAGGCAGGCTACTGACAGAAGAGTAAATGTTATATTTCCTTTGTATTGATAGCCTGGGATTTTAATTTCACATTGTTAGTTTACAACTATTTTAATGAAAATTGCCCATTGATACTTTTATCGAATTACTTTTGGACTACAATCATAATATGATCTTTATATCTTATATTCCATTGGAAAAGATGAAATATATATGGATGCTGTAAACAAATTATTAATTTAGAATTCGTATCATTTACAATCTCTTGTTTGTACTTAACTCACGGTATGAAGGGAAAATTATATTTATATTATTTTTATTTTTAATTTGAGCATAATGTATTGTTTAAAATGAGATGAATATATTTGTACATCAGATTGATACGTCAGTCATATGTAATTTTTTTCCTTCATTTTTAAAACGACTTATTTTATTCTTTCGCCCTTCCCAAGATCTAACCTATATGCATGTTATGCTGTAAAGGAAAAGGAACTAAATATTTCCCAATATGGTTACATTATATTTAAGAAATGATTTTAATTTTTGAAGATTCATGAGGACACGAACTACGACGCTTCACGCCGGCATATTTCATGAAGCGCGTTAGCTTAGTTCATGTAAGTTCATGAATTTTCAAAAATTAAATTCATTTTTTATATTTACATTATTTTTCTGATGATTTCCCACAAATTACGCCATCCCATTCAACTGCCATTTTTAAAGCGAAAATCAGTTTGCACTATAGTTTTATGACATAACAATGGAGATATTCATGCCCATTCATGGTAGTTCATGAGAAAATGAACTGTATTCGATTTTGTAAAGAATTATAGGGGAAATTTATTGGAAATGTAAATATTTCAGAATGTTCTTTATTAATAAGTTACCAAGTTGACCGATATTGTATTAATAATTGAAGCCCATTTCACTCTATCGCCCAAAGTAAAATCGACTGAATTTCCAGTATGTTATATCCCTCCCTCCATTGAGCATCTGCCTCGATCATGCTTCTCCTGAGCATTGAAGTTATCAGTTCCTGTATCTTACTCCTGGGGATATTATTCCACTTTTTCAATGATGCAGCCCTTGGTGTAGAGTAGCCAGAACAATCCGACACCACTTACCCTACTGTCCAGTTCGTCACACAGACGTTCGATTGGAGACGACGGTGGACAAAGGTGGAGGCAAGTTGATGTGTCTTGACAAACTCTTGCTAAATGAGGTCGGTGGTTATCATGCTGAAAATTAGTCAAACCATACGCACGTGTGCGAGTAAGAGGATCACCAATTTAAGGTCGAAAAAATCGCAGACCAAATTTGCGTAATCGTTTTCTTTGTTTTAGGGTTAATATATACGCCTATGATTCCCTTCTATATTAATACAGGTTACGATGATAGTAAATTGGCAATATCGCAGTTGGCAAGATGAATAGCTCTATCTTGATGTAGTGTTTTTATATTTGGACATTCTCGTCGTGGTCGATGAGCAACACATCCATTTCCTCTCAAACAAAGGACAAGGTGTTCTATGAAGGAAACAATTACAACGAACTGCATTGCAGCCCCTGTTGTTAACTTTGACCTTACAATGGCAATTTAAAAGCAAGACCCCGTTGAAATTCCGTCACCCTTACGACGACTGCAAGAAATTTAAATTGGCTCTAGATTTCAGAAAACTGTGTGTTTAATTCCAACAATATCCAGAAAAGTCGAATATTCAATGTAACAAAAAAGTTGATACAAGGAATAGAAAAGAAACATGGCATGCTCGATTTATTAGATAACGTCTAGCAATATGCCTGAATAAAATATCAATTCTTTATATTTTGTCCTGCAAACGTATTTGCAATTAAAATACACAGTTTATTGTGGTCTTCTTTACGTTCTACTTGCCAGTTATGGCAATTCTACCAGTATTGGGATATTTTAATTGGTTGTTGCACAATGTCACTTCAGAAACTTGGTAAAACGATTTCAACGTTATATAATGTATTTGTGAAAGAAAAAATATTAATTAAAAAAAAAGAAACTTGAGTTGTGTGCCATTCTTACTAAATTGGCATTTTTATGAGAGATAAAAAAAAATAATCATACATAAAAACCTGCAACAATATAGCAGCACCCTTGACAAAGATTTATGAGTTACTCAATAATCGGTGCTTTAAATGGACCATGGTGATTATGATTATCCAATAAAACTTGATATTCATAATGTTAATAAAAAAAATGATCTAGCTTAAACATTATAAAACAAAACCAAAATGTTTGAGGTTATAGAAATTCCCTATTCTAGAACTATTTTACACTGAAAACAAAATAGCAGGATGTCCAGATAGTTTATGTTTACTTTGCACGATATATTCAAACAATTAACACGAGGAACTGGAGAAAATTAGTCGCGGATTTGTATACAATGCATAATAAATCTATTCCTTCCTTCTGAGTTGATATCTTTAATATATCGGATTAGGTTGACTTTATATGTTAGAATATATTTCAAATAATCAATTTTATTTAACCAAATTTAAAATAAAAATAAAGTATAAAAAAATTTACGTGGATATGATAGTTGTATCATATTGAATAGATGGAGGAAAACTATCACCTTGTGAAGATATCTGGAACACCATCGCAGAATGAGAATATAGCCTTAGTTTGATTCAACATGCGGAGTATGATATACTTATGTGAAATGTTTAACGTAGAATGAAATGTGAGTTATTCAATAATCGGTGAGTTTTTTTATATATAAAATATATATTTTTATGAAGTTTAGAAATTCTCTATACAGTCAAAGGACATACATGTAATTATTCGCCACTTTCCCGCAAATTGCGTCACGTTTCGGTAAATTAGGGCTGAGCGCTATTATTAGACAAAATGTTTTCCCTTTCTATTTTTATCTTTGTGTTGTAATACTAAAATTGATGACGTATGCACAATATTTTTGTCGTCTGCTTTATTGTTTGTCGATAAATTTATGTAAAAAACAACATGGGTCGGTAGGGGAAAGAATTAAATACGTCCGTCAGAAGTGTGGTTGTAAAACCGTATAAAGAGAACAGAAATATATCAGAATCAGAGAGAATATTAGGAATTTCTAGGTCTACAATACATAGTATTTGATGAAAAAAATTGATGAAACGGGACAGGAAGAACATCGACCGGAAAGGGGAAGGAAGAAAGTGTCTACAGACAGAGATAAAAACAAACTTTCACTTGTAGTTAAAGAAAATAGACGAAGAACTTACGAAGAGAAAACAGGTTAAATAAATGAGGGAAACAATCAGAGATTTTGTACTAGAACCATAAAAAGAAAAATTCAAGAGGTGGGATACATACGGAGGGTTGCCAAAAAAAAAAAAAGTCGCTATTCGCGAAGCCAACAAAAAAGCTCGCTCTAAGTGGTGCAAGGAGAGAAGAAATCGGACTGTTGATCGTGAATGGAATAAATGGGTGTTTAGTGATGAAAGACAGATAGTTGTTGGAAAAAATAAGAAAGTTTATATATGGAGAAAAGACGAGGAAAAGTACAGTGCGCAGCTAGTGTGCCCGCCATCTCGACGACATCTGAATATCATGATCTGGGGTTGTATGTGTAAAAAATGAATAGGAACTTTAACTAATGTAGATGGTAACATAAATGCAAAAAAATATATTGAGATATTAGACAACACTTTTTGGCCCGTTTAAGCAAGACATATCCCAGATAACCAGTATGTATTTATGGACGACAACGCTCCCGTTCATACAGCAAATTAAGTAAAAGAATACATCGCCAATAACAACATTATTACAACATAATGGCCTACCCAGTCTCTTGACCTCAATATTTTCGAGAACATTTGGTTAAAAATAAAAAGAACACTGGAAAACCCAAGCCGAATTTGTTAACACAAAAAATCAGCTTATGGCGGAAATTCGGACTGCCTGGGTAAATGTACCAATCTCCTACATTGCGGACCTGTATAAGACAATTCCTCACAGACTAAATGAACTATTAAAAATAAAAGGCAATTTAACAAAATATTGAGGTAAGATAGGCATTTATTAACTGTTTAACAGATCCTACATGTAAATATCGAAGTGCGCGATGTAAAAAGTACGGCGGCCATTTTGAAGTGGAGAATAAGTATGTATCTTGACTGTAGGTATGCTAATTCAAATTCATTTTGATTGTTGGGATATTAAAAGTATTTAAAACTGACATATAATTTTGAAGAAATTCCTCCTTCGAAAGGGAGCTGTGGGTATTTATGTTGGATTACCACTTGCAGAATGAAATCCCAATTCCTCTAAAATACAATTAAGATAATGATCGAGTCTTACGGAGACAAAATTAGCAGGGACCAGTTCATACTGATCGCTTATTCTATCTAATTCTTTTTTTCAATTTTGAATTTTATTCCATGTCAAATATTACGTTACAGCTGTAAACAATAAATCGTAATCTGTATTGATTAATACTGAAGAAATACTTAGAAAGTGCCCGTAGTCCTTGATGCTGAGGATGCTCCATCCTTAAACAAATCTGGCAACTTAATTATATATTTACCGTTCACGGTAGCTCAGTCGGTAATGCGCTCGCTCCGTGATCGGGAGGTCGTGAGTTCGAATCTCGGCCGCCACTGACCTAAGTCGATAAAAAATGGATAGCATGCGCCATGCGCTAGGCACTTTGAAGTGAAAGTTGCGGGTCCTTCGGATGGGACTTTAAAAACCGAGGCCCCGTGTCACGGTAGGCGTTGGCACGATAAAGATCCCTCATTGCTCAATGGCCCCGAGTGTCGAGTAAAGGTCAAAATTTGAAGCCCTTCACCGGTATATGGTGACGTCTCTATATGAGTGAAAAATTCTCGAATGGGACGTTAAACAACATACAATCAATCATTAATTATATATTTACCTGTAACAGTCAGCCTGTAATAAATGATCTCAATATAAATAATTTCACTTTGACATTGCTTAAGTCTAGCTGAAGGGAAATCAAGCAATTAATTATAATCAACACTGATCATGGTGATATCTGTAAATACGAGGATTGATCCAAAAGTTCGTGGAATTTCTTTATATGAAATATATGGAGATAACGAACAGTATTCAAGCTCAAAAGTCCATTAAAATATACAAAATAGGAGCAGAGCAAACACGGACCTCTAAACATCAGAGGTGGGATCAGGTGCCATGGAGGAGTGAGCATCCCCTGCCGACCGGTCACACCCGCAGTGTGCTCCTTGTCATGATCGGGAAATAACGGAAAAATCCGTCAACAATTCAGTGTGTAAATAATGGCCTAACAATTAGTATGAAAAATATCAGTCAGCATTTGACTCAATGATAAATTGTGTTTGCTGACAAGGTCATTGTATCGACCATAGAACTTACGAAATGATGACTTTAAACGAGACAGCTGATATTCTTGTTTCATCAATTTGTTTGTCAATAATTTACCTCGTTTTAGAAATTGTCCATTAGTAGAGCATGCTCTTGCATATCGAATCAACTGAGAGATATATACTCCGCATGCAGGAGAAGAAGGTATATTGCTGCATAAGTAAGGGAAGCTGACGATTGAAAAGTTAAAGTCATCACGTTTGTTGTTAGCTTGGTTGTTAGATTACCATTAAAGTCTTTTTCAAGTAAAATATCCAAATATGAAACAGATGTGTCAGACTATTTTTTTTTATTTATTAATGAAAGTGATTGAAATTGAAAACATAATTATACACTTTTTGAATTTTCTTATGAAAAGAATATTTTAAAAATTCATGATAGTAACACCTTGGCAGTTTCCATAGAAACGGATGTTTGAAAATGCGGGGGAGACATATATTTGTTCATCATCATTTCAATTCTTAATACTTACTGTGGAAAAAAAATGCGCAAAGTGAATATGAAACGAAAATGATGTCATAATTACGATTGCTTGAGCTCTTAAAGATCTTTGTGTGAAAGTTTTATTGATTTTTCTGGATATTTAGCTTTTCTATTGACGATTTGTTGTTCATCATGACATCTTTAGACAACGTCCAAATTCGGTCATTTAATAAGTTTTCTGAAAATCTCGGGAACACTCTGACGCAGACGCATATACTGATGATACAGGCAGGACAAAGTGTGGTAAGCAACTGGTTTTCAGGTGGCGTAAGAAATTCTAGGAAAATAGAACTTCCGTGGAGGATGATGAAACGTCTGTCTGCCTATTGGTCGTTCTTTCCTCGTAAACAAATTGAGAGGGTTAATGGACGTGGACCACCAATACACTGTGCTTGACATTGCTACTGAAATCAAAACATTATATTGAACGACAGAGTGAAATTTGAGAATTGATCGTAATATGAAGAATGTGGGTGCGAGATGGGTACCCTTTTCCCGAAGGCAGAAATGGAGAAAGGAAGCAGTGTTCCGCAGAATTTCTAAGTCGATTTGAACGTGCTGGTGAGATGCTCCTATTGTGACGCGACATACCTAACTTGACGTTAGGTCAAAGTTTCCCCCTGATTTTGCAGCTGTCCATGTTAAGAAAGCTCATCTGACCTTAATGGTAAATGGAATGTGGTGAAATTTTCCAGTATTATTGCATAATGGCTCTATTTTATAGAAGTGTCTTTTGTTTGCTTAAATCACGTCACAATAAAATTTTAGAAAGAAATTCCACGAACTTTTGGATCAACCCTCGTATCTGAAATGATTTGTGAAAAAATAATAAACGTTTTTAAAAATCCAAGAGATGAAATTGGGCATGACAAGATAAATTTGTCTTTTCCCCACAAAATTACACAATAAATACAACATGATTAATACATAACAAAACCTGTTTACGCTTATTATTGCTTCGTTTTCCTCAGTTGGAACTTGTTTTTTAAGATTAGAAATGTATTGAGTTAATTAAAAATATATTGTATTGATTGAATAATATGGTATTTTTGGCTTAAACACAAACAAAATACCTCATTATTTGTATCCAATTCTTGTCGTGAAAATATGCAGTATATATATATGCACCTACAATTGAGAGTAATTTTGTCTGAAATCTGTTATACATACCAAAAAAAGGACGTACTAATGTTTTTGTTACATGTACAAATGCATCTTTATGAGTTTCAAGTATTCAGTATTCAATATTTAGGCTCAATAATGAGTAGCACAGAGACTGACAATGAAAGTGTGGGAGTAAAGACAGAACGGAACATTGAAGGCTGAAATATTAGCATCGACTGTGGAAGCATTTTGCTTTGCAGTGAAACGACTGAGCAAAAGACTGAAAATGAGTTGGCAAGTCATTGCGCCAGATGAAACAGAGTAATGGTAGGTCCAACAGGCACAGTCCTTGACAAACTGAAAAGGGACAAGGACTTGAATTGGAGGAACTGCATATCTGCATACAAGAGAGAATACAGTTGCGAACTACTGTAGCTGGCTGAAATATGTAGAAAACGAAGTTTTCAACCTCGAAAGACCAATGAAACGATACAAATTTGAAGCAGAGCAAACACGGACCTCAAAATTTAGAGGAGGGATCAGGTGCCATGGAGGAGTGAGCATCTCCTGCCGACAGTCAAACCCGCCGTGTGATCCCTGTCATGATCTCATGATCGGGAAAAAACCCGGAAAAATCCGTAGACAGTTCAGTGTATAAATAATGGCCTAACAATAAGTATGAAAAACGTCGGTCAGCATTTGACGCAATGATAGGTCGTATGTGTTGACAAGGTGCTTGTATCGACCATAAAACTTGCGAAATGGTGATTTCAAACGAGACTGTCGATATCCTTGTTTTATCAATTTGTTTGTCAATAGCTTGAAATTGTTCTTCCTTTGAGCATCCTCTTGCGTATCGAATCAACTAAGAGACATATACCCAATATGCAGGTGATAAGGGTATATTGGATTTGAATAATCGAATGAGTTTCTAAATCTCCCTCTAATTTTTCCTTATAAAAAGCAGCATTTGTTGAATGTTAACTGATAAGCAAACTAATTTATGGATCCAGTATTAGCTCTTTTGGATCTGTAATTTCACTATATGCGGCTTTACACTTTTTAAGCTCATTGGTTTTCGCACAAATTAAGGTCACATTCTTCTTGTAATAAAAATTAACATCATCGAACTTCAGTACGACGACATAAACCTGAGATGTATTATATATCTCACGTCAAGGGTACATGTCCTTTAAGATTATTATCTTAAGTTTTCAAAGTCGATGATTTAAAGGAGAGTTTATTTATAAATGGCACGATGTAACGACTATATGATTCCACAACAGGTATTTACAAATTCAATAGAGGATATCCAAATTCAATTAATCGAGCTTTCTTTGTTGCCAGCTATTTAGTTGAAAGTTTTTAATTGACTTCTTAAAGATAAGTTTTTTTCTAAGTACTTTGCACATTTCCCATACTCGTCTTGCTTTTGTCGAAAAAGCACAGAAAAGGAACAACGCTGGGGGAAGAGACCATGCCAAAAGATAGGATAATGAAGGATTGTTTATCTTCTGAAGTAGTAAAGTGTTACTACAAAAAAGAAAATTCTTTTACATTAACGGTTGTAAACTTTGTAATTTTGCAGTGGGACGGATCTCTCATGATGCCGGGTTTCAGAAAATTACTCTGAAAAATGCCAGCTTTTTAACATAGAAAGCAGTCAAACAGATGAGAAATACTGTTATCATCTTGCCCTATGGAGTCATGAAACATGAAAACCTTTATTAAGTGAAACAACAATTTCATAAAAGTTATAAAAAGATTAAATGAAGAACTACGTTTCTGCAAAAAGCTACTGCTTTCAAAAAACGGATACAAAGACGGCTGCAATCGGCGCTCCCCCCCCCCCCCCCCCACACACACACACGCACACAAAATCCATTTGGAATTGTTATGATTTATCAGCCAAGAGTATATCAAAGTCCTATCAATTATTATGTGTGAATTATGTTTTAAGTTAGTGAAATGAAAATAAGGTAAGTTAACAATCACTTTCAAAATATATTTTTATTGTCTCGCTACACACTATTGCATTGTAACAATGTAACGTTAATTTGTGCGAAAAATCATGTGAGTTTAAAAAGTGCGCAAAGCTGTACAGTCATCTGCATTTCCTGAACAAAGGAAACTACAAATTGATTATATATGTGTATCAATGAAATTGCAAGTTAAAAAAAACTTTAAATGCACATAGAAGTAAATTCGTGTTTTTCTTACTCCTCCATGGTGCCTGATCCCACCTCTGATATTTTCAAAGATCTATGTCGTGATGTAAAAATCAATGGCTTTCGGATCTACTAACCACAATTTCCTGTGACTGGCGTAAACATACTTTGTCAACTTAAAAGATAGACTGTACTGTTTGTCTCTATCGTACAAATTGATCATCTATATATAGCAAAGGAGTCTGCTGCCTAAATTATCTCCACATATTTTGACGGAAAGGGACGCCATTATAACTAACTTTTGTTTACAAGGGTTCTGTAGATTTTTGTTTACATGGGTTCTGTAGATTTTTCAATTAATCAGCTGCTGATTTTCTAAATATACTCTCTAGATTGCAATATTAATATTTCATACCACAAAGCAATATAACATAGTATTTCTATTTATTCGTTTTAAATAATTTAGCATGTGAAAATTTTGCGTCACCCAGAGATCAAGAAAAAGAAGAGTTTCCACTCACATATATCAGAGGACAGTGTTATTGTACAAGGTAATCTTAAACAGATTGGATACAAACTAGCAATGAACGTTTCAAAGAAAATTGTCCCATCACTGTTTCCATTAACGCTTAAGTTTATAATAATCCATATCTTTCTCTGGCAAGTTCTGCTTCATTTATTTCTGTCTTGATTAGAATGTACTTTCTGGTGTTATACTTGTATCTTCCTGATACAATCGAAAACCTAGCGGATTTTAGACAAGAATAAATAACGTATATTTTTGCTTATTTTGGTTATTGTGGTTTACGTTGATGAAGCCCCTACAGAAAATATGTCTAAGTATTATCTGAACAAAAGCAAGGTTAAGCTTTGTAATGCAATGTCTTGACGGAAATTAAAAATAAAACAAGAATAGGAACTTAATGCTTTGTTAATTTCGAGTTAATCTTGGTAAAATGCATTACTTCGAGTGTAAATATTTTCTATATGGCTGCAAGCAGAATTAATCTATAGTCGTATTTCAGTTGTGAATTTACGGAATGAAACAGGTTTGACTGTTGACATTCTCTGCCATGATCCTTTTCAGCTGATTCGTATTTGTGCCTTGGCTAAGTACCTGTTCATTTCAGATTATACTAGCCCAACCATTTTAAGTCTCCCTTTTAAAAAAAAGTTAAAAACTTTATGTTTACCTTTTTGTGATGTTCTTGGATAAAACTTACAGAACGCTTGCTGAGAGTCTCTCTTTTTAAATGCAACGAAATTTACAATTACATGTAGTATGAAAAACGTCAGTCAGCATTTAACTTAATGATAAATTGTATTTGATGACAAGGTATTTGTATCGACCATAGGACTTGAAAAATGATGACTTTATACGAGACTGTTGATATTCATTTTTCATCAACTTGTATGTCAGTAGCTTGACTCGTTTTAAAAATTGTTCGTACGTAGAGCATGTTCTTGCGTATCAAATCAACTAAGAGACAAAAGCCCCATATGCAGGTGATAAGGGTATATTGCTGCTACTTAAGTAAGAGATGTTGACGATTGAATAGTTAAAGTCAAAACGTTTACCATAAAGCATGGTTGTTAGGTAACCATTAAAGTCTCTTTCAAGTAAAATATCTAAATATGAAACAGATGTAACAGACTCTACGGTGTATTATTTCAAGTTCACTGGGATATATCAAGTCAATATATGGCGTCTGGTTTACACCACTTCTCGACTTCATTGTTGTACAGTACTCCTTAAGTTCCTCCTTCACTGTCGTTAATATTTTAGAGAGGAGTAAGGAAAGAGGCTTAGTAATATACATACTGAAACCCGCTATGTATCTTTGTTTTTAAGGATTTTTATGAAGTTTAGAAATCCAGTTTAGGTATGGCAATTCAAATTTATTTTGATTGTTGGCACTATTAAAAATATTTAAAAATGACATATGATTTTGAAGAATGTTCTCCTTTGAAGGAGAGCTCTGGGTATAAGTTGGATTTTTACTTGATTGAATCCCAATACCTCTAAAATACAATAAAAAATATGAGCCTTACGAACAAAGACATGTTGTTACCTGCTTTGTCAGCTCGGAGCAGTACAAACGGATCGTGTAATCTATCTAATTCTTTATATGACTCTTTAATATATTTCTTAAACATTTAATCCATTCTGATAAAGAGTCCAGATCTTTCTTTTCATATTAAGGCCAACGTCTGGCATAATCTTAGTTAGAGTTCAAGAGAAGTGAATTTCTGTCTCCAATTGAAAGATCGAGGCTCCCTGTATTTCAGACCTTTAACGATGGTTGCGTCTTCATTTCAACTATATTGACAACACCAGTAATGACGTGTTCAGCGGGACTGTACTTGAAAGAAAAAATAAGAGCAAAAACATTTAAGAGGATTTTGTTGCAGATGTCATAACAGTATTTCAGTGGAGGTTCACGTCAAAACATGGCTGATGCAAAATAATTCCTGAATCTTCCCTCCCTATTCGGGCATTTTGGCATGAGACTGGAGCTGTATTTTTTTATGAGGTGAAAAACTACATGTAAACTTCCTGTATTGACCAGATTCATTATAATTGAAGGCGTGGCTGTATTTGAGTAAGGAATGATTAGGTTGTGAACTTGATAATTTCAAGCACCTGCTCGATTTCGACCGAAACAAACTTTCGTGCCTTGCTTGATGGCTATGTATTTTTTGGTACTTATATCTTTATAAAGAATTGTTTTATAAGATCTAAAAAGTAAACCTCTCAAAATTTTGTTTTAAATTAAGACCACTTACTCAAAGTTGCGCATTTCTGGTGAGAATATATAGCAAAATTTAATACTTTTGTGCAACCTGCTTTAGAAGTTCAATATATAGACATTGTAAGGTTTGTTTATAATTGAAAAGTTTGAAAGCAATAGTTTGGGAATATCTGTAGGAAATGGAGGGTGTAGACGTCAACTTGAAATATAGTGGAATGCAAAACTGAACTTTTGTTAATGATTCAGAATGTTACTTATGTTCACAACATCCATTTCTATGTTGGCAAATTTAAGTCTAAGGAACGGACTGGTTGAGTCAGAATTATCTTCCGAGACATATGGTGGCTTAAAGATCCTGTGCTGGCCAACATCTATAATCTCTTTAATCAAAAACACTTATTTGTATTCTGCAGGTGTATCATCTAAGTATGGACTTGCTTCATCTTCTTCAAATAGCCCATTAAAAAATTCAAGGAAACCCAGTAGAGTTTAATGCGAAAGTGATGAAGGCCTAATTGTTTATTGACGTAGGGCAAAAGTGAATCAAAAGATACATCATGTATATTTGGTCGATTGTATGATCGATGCCCATGAATACGCCTACGTCTAGGTATATTGTTAAAAAGCCCCATCAAATTCACACTCGCACACTGTGGGCTCGAGAGACTTCCTTCATTATTTAGTTGGTCATTGTAACCATATGGATAGACCGTGTCTATTTTTCTGATCCAGTACTCTTCTCGTTGTCTGCGGAATGGAGTACTTAAAGTAGGACTATTAGTTGCATGATATGTAAATCAGTCCGCAGAGAGTACATTCAATTCCGTAGACAACTTTTGAAGTTTTCCAAGTAAAATTTCCACCTTTTTTAATATGAAGACTTTGTCCAGTATACGTACGGTTACTATAAACCGAAGTATTTGTTAACAAAATATCACGCATTTTTAGTAGAAAATTTGGAAATGGAACACATCCGGTCCGATAAAGAATTGTCAAACTTATCTCTGATTGAAACCTTTTAATTTTTTATTTTAGTAGAGATTTGGTTTGTATCATACCAAAACTGGCTATATTCCGACTGTATAGAAGATAAATTGTGAATGTCCCGAAGGAGAATCCGAGGGGCAACAACCATTCTGTCAGAGCCTGTGCCCCATTATACACTGTTCAGATTGACACGATTTTATACTAAGCGCCGTGCCCACTAGTCTGGAATCGTTTATCGTTTCAATATCCATCGTTGAATACATACCAAGTTACAAGTAATCTCGTGGACAGACTGTCCACTAGCAGAGATACATGTTCGGTGGTTAAAATAAAAAAGGTGAAGTTAACGAACAGTGATCAATCTCAAAAAATAAGACAATATAACTAACTATACAACTATAAAAAATAGAAATCTGTAAAGAGGGCATATAATACGAACCCCCGGAAATCCCAGGGACAGGATCAGGTGCCTAGGAGGAGTAAGCATCCCTTGTTGACCGATCACACCCGCCGTGAGCCCTATTTATTGATTAGGTAGACGGAACATTCCATTGCCAAAATCAAACATACATGTAATCAACATCATCTTATGATTATGTCATGAATTGTAAAAGAAGATTTCCAGCTTACAAATTGGGCTCACATGCTAGCAAATGGAATCCTTCTAAAATGTAATGCTTATTGACAATTTGTGTGAGTTGACGATGCTCATGAGAAGAATGTCATATTTCATTTAAGGTTTCTTTTTCGGGAAAAATCTAGCTTGGGAACCACTTGGGATAACACAAATGTTTGTAACCGAGGTAACCGAATTACTGGGTATAAAGACATCTATCTGACAGTTGGTATAAGTAACGAAAACTCCATGATTTGCTAAATTGTTCAAAATTGCCCTTAACCATAGAGGAAATTTTTATTTGTCTTCTCCCTTGTCCATCGATTTTAAGGAATATTTATATAAGATTAAGAATTCACAGTTATGTATATTACTTGCTTTATTACCCTATCACCTTTCTCTCAAGTAAGATGTCATTTGTGTCAAGTTTCTCTCCATTAGTCTTCCTCAGTATGTATGACTTTATTGGCTTTAGTGATCTAATGTTGGAGGCTAGAAAACTTTAGGAAATCAGTTAGGGTGAATAACATATAATTAGAAGTTGATTCTTTAACACATTGTAGCATTGTAAATGAAACCTTTCACTGTTTAATTAAACAGTAAAAAGCCCCTGGAGTCAGATAATCTTAAAGAATAGGTGAGATATGTTCCGAATGACGAAGTTTATTGATTGTTTAAGTTCACCCACGCACCCAAAAAACTAAATAGAAAATTCATTATGCTGCTGATGCGAGAAATCTTCGTCTATAATTAATAATAATAATAATTATTAATTGTAATAGTATGGGAAAGAAATTCCCTAAGATATCCTTGTTAAGAGCCCTCTATACACTGCACACTAGAGAGTTCTGATTTTGTGGTATTTTTATGCAAATAGAGTGATCTGCCCTTTGATAAAGAATAAAAAAATGAACTGAAATGTACAATTTATTACTTAATTTGTGATCAAATCAAACATTCATAACACTTTAATAGGCCAAGATGAATAGATAGAACACTTCATTTGCAGGTATTTTGCGGACTTAAGTAAACAACAGTGATTTATGTTCATCAGTACTTCATTGTCTTTGAACATATTTTCTGGGGGTAAATGCAAGGCACCCTATGTTGAAAATGTGATAGATAAGCTCAATACTTACACCTTTACACACTATAATTTTTTCAATGTCCAAAAAATATTTTCCTCTAGTGTATAGAGGGTCCTTAAATGCTGAATTTAATTGTTTAGAGCATGTCTGCAGATATATGATATAACTTCATTTATTAAATGAATTTCAACATAGTTGAAACGAAGACGTAAAAGCAACCATCGTTAATAAAATTACAAATATCCCAGCTGACAAAGCAGGTAACAACATTGTTTGTAAGGCTCATTATTTTCACTGAATTGGGATTTTATTCTGTAAGTGATAATCCTACTTATGCCTATAGCTCCCCTTTTGATGGACAAAAATGCTTCAAAATCATGTGTCAGTTTTAAATAATTTTACTAATCCCAACAATAAAAATAGATTTGAATTACAACGCATGTGAGTTAAGGCTAGATATAGACGTTTCTATGCAAATGAGCTAATAAAAACGCATTATAGGTATATTTTTTATTCAGAGAAGGTGTTGATTTATTTTCTTATGCATACAGAGTACTCACGATATGTTATAGCCAGTACACATTATGACATCATATTATGACGTACTGATCTTATTTACTGGAGGTAATAAAACACATCAACAAAACAGCTTCGGCGCAAGGGATTACCCTATTTATTTTTACATAAAAATTATATAATGCTAAGAAGAATATTCTACAGATTAATAAAACTACTGCACAAATCCTAGGCATTTTCTTATTTGATCGGATTTGAGGAAACTTATACCGGACTGTACATTTTTACCCTTATCCAACTTAAAACTTTACAAATAGAAATTATACAACCGAGCTTTTGATATTTGTGCAGCAATACCAGCAAACTTTGGAATATTTTGCTTCTAAATATACCTTGTTTCAGTTACATAAAATAAAGCATGCCCTTGCGCAGAAGAATTTTTGTCGATATAAATTATAATCTTGTGTAGTAATGAACAATGACATCATAATATTACGTCATAATGTGTACCGGCTATCTTATGTCGTGGGTACCAAGTATGTATTAGACAATAATATTTTAACTTTCTCTGTATAATAGATATAGTTCTTTGGCATTTTAATTACATTATTTGCATAGAAATGCCTATACCTAGCCTTAACTCAACTGCGAATACCTATACTGGATTCATAAACTTCATAAAAATCCTTTCAAGCAAAAATATATAGCGGGTTCCAGTAAACGTTCTACCAATCCTCTTTCTTTACTTTTCACTAAAATATTAACAGCAATGAAGGAGAAATTTCGGGAGTACTGTACAACAATATATTTGAGAAGTAAAGTAAATAAAATGGAGATACCTAAAACCTCTAATGAATTATTAGAAAATTTGAAATCACAAAATTTTACCAAGATCAATTACATCAAAACGTACGACTTTTGTACACTTGATACAACAATTCCCTATGATAAATCTAAGTTCAGGCTTTTTTGATATCACGGACAGCTGCTTTTTCAATAACATTGGAACTCTGTAAATTAACTAACCTTGTCATTGGTCAATTGCAACATTATTTTGTTAAAAACATTTTGATTTAACACACAAATACTCTGAAGTAGATATTTAAAAAGATGCTTGAGTTTCTGATTGACAATATCTATATCTTTCGAGATTGAATACTGTTCGTTACCTTCATATTTCATTTTAACCACCGAACATGTATCTCTGCTGACAGTCTGTCCCCGAGGATACTTGCCGTTCGGTACTTATTCATTCATGAGTACTACAATGTATAGAAAGATGCTGGCAGACGCATCGCCCACTATAAAAAGACGTCACTTTTTTGAGTCTATCAGGGACACAGACTCGAAGAGTTCAGTTGGTGTACCTTGGATAATCCTCCGGGATATTAAAAATTTGAACTATATACAATCTTCAGACTCCCAGTTTTGGTATAAAAACAACAGTTATTACATAAAATTGAAGGAATGCAAAGTTCATCTTAAAGATATATTTGATGAATCCTTTTCCGATCCAGTGGCATCTATTTCCAAATGTTCTGCTAAAAAACTGTAAAACATGTGATGTTTTGATTACAAACTGTTCTTTTACTAGCAATATGACAGGACATAGCTTCTATACCAAAACTTGGGAAAATCTGAACTGCAAATCAGCAAATGTTGTCTACATAATAGAATTTAACCGTTGTAGACTTATTTATGTTGGTGAATACAAGGGTTCTCTTCATAAAAGAATATCGAATCACAGATTTCAAATAAACAACGGGGGCAAGCAGCTTCTCTACCAGCAATTTAATTTACCTGATCATTCTTTTTTATCAATGAAAGTTAGAATTCTAGAAAAAATTTACCATCATACTAATAGTCCATCATTGAGTACAGCCTTCCGTAGACAACGAGAATAATACTGGATTAGAAAACTAGGCACGCAGCTATGTTAAGGCTGCCCGAAGGCTTAATATGCATTAAAATATACATTTTATTTTGAGCTAGATTTTAATTTCAATTTGTAATCTATGTATGAATTTGCAGTCAACTTGTGATGAGAGTGTAATAAGGTATTATATTATACTTTCATGTAAATTGGTTGAATCTGATTCGTCGAGAAACATTTGTTAAAAAAACTATTACCCGCTGAATGGTGAAGCCACGCCCTCGAACATAGCAACAGTCAACATTGCTTGACGACGGGTGATATTCCAAAAAATAGCGACTGCGCAGAATTTATGCGCGCAAGGTGCACTTTTATATGTATTTATATAAAACATTCAGTATAATATAATAAATATTGCATGTAGTTGAGTGTAACATTGAAAATTTTCACCCCTCGAAAACCGTTGTCAACCTCGGCTGCGTCTCGGTTGACAATTGTTTTCTTGGGGTGAAAATTTTCAATGTTACACTCAACTACATGCAATATTTATATAATAATAATGCATTTTTGTGATGTCACATGACTTTGTTGATCAAGTCGACGACACTTATAAATTCCTAACTGGTGCACAAAAATCACATCGACACAAGTGCAAAACAACATTATTGAGAAAAAAAATTGTCACATAAGTCAATTCATCGTGATCTTTGGTACGTATAAAGTGTTGGGGGCAAGTCTGAATTTTACTTCTTGAGAAAATATTCCACGAGAAATTCAACTTACCCACATACAAGGGGTCATTTTCCACTCTTTATTGCAATTTATACAAAATAGGATAAATCACATACAATCCCCCAGCAAAATGCAGTTAGAGGACATACTTCTCTAGTAGATTCACATAGAATATCTTCAATTTATCCTTATTAATCACTTGTGCTAGTCAAATATATACACGATTTATAAATTATAACTCTGTCGGACGTGTAAGAGGGAATGTTTCACATTCAATTTTTTGTTATTGTTTGAATATTTGTATATCGGACAAGTTAAAAGAATGACGATATTAAATTGTAAATGTTCAACATCAAAACAGCATACTTAGGCTTAAAGAACAATCCAGACACTTGAATCAAACAACAACGCTAAAAATGTGTACATGTCATGTGAAAAGAATGTAAAAGTTATGACAGTTTCCCCGTCATATCAACTGAAGTTTGCAGTAATATGCTATTATTATGATGTCATATCCAGGTAGTTGAGGGAAGTTACTACGGTTGGAACAGTTTGGTATTTTACGGACAGCCTTATCATATAGAAGCAACGACAATGTCGATAGTATTGGGAATCTTTCAAGTCAACAGTGTAGCAATGTGAATGTAATGGGAGTTTTTAACAATACTCAGAGACGTAAGCGTAGTCATGGACATCAGTCATACAATAAATCTTTTATACACGATCTTTCCTTTGATTCACTACTACCTTATGTAATATGAAGATAACGAACAGTATTCAATCTCAAAAGTCCAATGAAACGATACGAATTTCGAGCAGAGCAAACACGAACCTCAAAATTTAGAGGTGGGATCAGGTGCCATGGAGGAGTGAGCATCCCCTACCGACCGGTCACACCCGCCGTGTGCTCCTTGTCATGATCGGGAAACGAAAACCGGAAATATCCGTAGACAGTTCAGTGTATAAATAATGGCCTAATAATCAGTATGAAAAACGTCAGTCAGCATTTGACTCAATGACAGGTTGTATGTGCTGACAAGGTCATTGTATCTACCGAAAAACTTGTGAAAAGATGACTTCAAGCGAGACTGTTGATATCCTTGTTTCGTCAACTTGTTTGTTAATAGCTTGCCTCGTTTTAGAAATTGTTCATACGTAGAGCATGGTCTTGAGTATCGAATCAACTGAGAGATATTAACCCCATATGCAAGTGATAAGGGTATACTGCTACATAAGTAAGGAGAGTTGACGATTGAAAAGTTGAAGTCATCACGTTTATCATAAAGCTTGGTTGTTAGATTCCCATTAACGTATTTTTCTTGTAAAATATCTAAATATGAAACAGATGTCTCAGAATCTGTTGTATCTTTTATTTCAAGCTCACTGGGATACATCGAGTCGACATATGAATGAAAGTAACTATTGTTAATTGATAATACTTCATCGATATATCGAAATGTCGAGTTGAAGGCCACAGCAAGTGTTTTCTTCTTCTCATGTAGACGTTTTTGAATAAATTCTGTTACATTTAAATACAAAAATTGGTCTGGTAATAAGGGGGCGCAATTAGTACCCATGGGAATTCCAACAGATTGTTGGAAGACCTGATCTCCAAAAACTACATAGATTTTGTGAATCAGAAACTCAAGCATTTTTTTAATATCAAGAAAGAAAAAAGTTCCTTATTTATTTAAAGTCAAAATCATTTTCTAAGCATAAAGAAAACCGTTAATTTAAAAACCTAAGGGGTCTAAGGGGTCTTTATATTTGGAAGTGAACTCTTCTTTATTCAAAAGCCTCTCTTTTACTAAAATTATCCTTATCATGCATAAAAATAGATAACAATACATGTATATATGAAAGCATCCTTTACACAGTAGTGCAAATCTGGACCACAGAACAAATCTGCAATTGGCGATTATCCAAATGAAACTTATTATTCAACAATTAAAAAAAAACAATGTTCTAGCTGAAGCGATATGACCTAAATCTTACCCAATTGAATGTATAGATATATATATTTATAAAGTTATCTTTGCTCTTGGAGTTTTTTTTTCTTATTACCACTAGAGATACAAGTCCTGTAATTTCCAATGAAAAAAAAAATCATTCAATTTATCATTTATGCTGTCAATCTTTTATGTGGGTTGGGGACGGAACGAATCAGCCAATATGTTGATTACTTCCTAATACCAATAGTCAAAACACAATCCACTTACATCAGAGATAGCTCTGAGTTCATAATAAATATAGAAAAACTTAGACCTCAAGCAGAATGCATAATGGTCAGTTATGATGTAACATCCCTGTATACAAATATGCAGTTCAACGAAATACTCACAGCTGTCAGTGAAGCATGCTCTAAATTCAACAAAGGAGAATTTAAAATTCCTTCGCCACCTACAGAAGATCTTCTGTGGTTGTTACAAACAATATTAGAAAGTAATGTCTTTGAATTTAATTCTAAGAAATATAAACAAATTATAGGCTGTGCAATGGGCTCAAAATGCAGTCCTGAAGTGTGCGATATCAGAATGTATGAAGTCACTTCGGAAATTCTAAACAAATTTCCATTTCAACATAATATTGTTTATCATGGTCGATATCGAGATGATAGATTTATAATCTATAAAGGGGAAATGGATGAAATTCATCAATTTTTCCAAATAGCAAATTCACATCATCCTCTTTTAAAATTCACATATGAAATTTCTGACAAAGAAATGAACATCCTTGACATCACCCTATTTAGGGGAGAAAAGTTTGAATTAGAAGGAATTCTTGATGTCAAAACTTTCATAAAACCTACTAATACTTTCCAGTATCTGGAACGCAATAGTGCACATAGCCCTTCTGTTTTCAAGGGAATCATTAAAGGCGAAATCATTCGTCATTTACGCAATACTAGCGATTCTAATATTTTTCACAATGCGATCGAGAAGTTCAAATTTTCTCTGTTGAAAAGAGGATATAATGAAAATGAGATTAACAGTTCAATGAACAATGTTCTAGAAAATTACAAAAGAGACCATTTAAATAAAAAAAAAGGAAGTTAACAGTAATTCTGATATACCATTGGTCATGGTTACAAAATACAACCCAGCCATTGGCAATATCAAAAAGAAATTGCTGAAATACTGGCACACTCTATCAAGAGAGCCCAAACTCAAAGATATATTCAAAGACAAACCAATTATAGCATATAAAAAACACAGGAGTTTAGGAGATCTCCTAACAAGTTCAAAACTTTAATAAAAGTTATTAAAGCCTCACTTACTGGTCAATTACAATGTAATCAACCATATCATTTACTGACATGTCTCAGTCAGAGACAGTTAACAAATTATCGCTTTCTTGCATATTTATTTACACAAACAACTTTCATCTGTGTTTATTATTTAAACATTACGTGACCTTGGGAAATTCCCTTACCGGTTCTACTATTTAAAAAGAACATACAGGTATATAATAAAACAAATAAAATGAATATACAATATTGATATGTATAAGTGGATTCCTGATGATGGCGGACTTATATAACTAATTATAATTAGTATAGAATATCTATTTATTGCTTGGCCTGTTATCACACCGCCGAAACACTAAAATAGTGTCGGATCTAAGTGAAAACGGGGTTCGTGGCTTGTTGGGAGTCACTTTTTTACTACAACACACGTCATCATCACTCTGACGTATCAGAATACCTTAATTTGAAAAATCAAATCAAATTTTTTATCAATGATAAGAGGAATTGGAATGCAATATCAAATTCAAAATATTATCTTTACCATAACAGAAATATCATTTTTAGAATAAAATACAGTCATATCCTGTTATCTTGATTTTGATTGGGTTTAGAATTCGAGATATTAAGGAAAAATTGCGAACAGAAATAATGCTCACAAGTCCAATCAAATAATACAAATTGTTAGCATAGAAAATACAGACCAGAGAAAACAGAGGTAAGACCAGATGCCATGGGAGAGTGAGCATCCCCTGTCGACCGTTCAAACCCACCGTGTGCACTTTGTCATGATCGGGTAAAAGAAAAAAAAATCTGAAGACAGTTCAATTTGATATTAATGGCCTTACAATTCGTATTATACAGTCTACATTTGACCTAACGATAAATTATTTGCAAACAATGTATCGTCTATAGAATTCGAAAATTTTCCACTTTTAACGAGATTATTTATATCCTTGTTACATCAACTTATTTTTAGTAACCTGCTTTTCTAAACCTCTGATTAAGACTATTTCTAGAAAATGTTGTTATACATTACTCCAGAAGTGTCTCTTTCACAGCTGTTAATATTTTCGAGAGGAGTGAATAAAGAGGTTTGGTAAAACATTTACTAGAACCCCCTATGTATCTTTATAAGTATTTTCATGAAGTTTTGGAATCCAGTAAATGCACGGTAATTCAAAATCAATTTAGTTGTTGGGAGTATTAGAATTATTTAAAACTGATAGAATGGTTTCTGAGAATCTCGTCATTAGAAAGGGAACTGAGTATTAGTTGAATTACCCATAGTAGAATCAAATAAGTTCCGATAATAAGCAACTGCAAAAATGAGCCTTAAAACGAAGACTATGTTGTTAGCCATTTGTTAGACTGGGACCAGTGCATAGTTATCATTTTAAATTGTAAACATTAAATAGTAATTTAATTTCATTGCCACAATTGAATTTCTGGCGACAAAACGATGACATGATTTTTTATATACCACCCTTCAACTGTTCAAGACAATGAAAAAACACCATCCGTGAGGAGCGATTTAGAAATCAATTCAGTCATTCTACAAAAACATGACCAATTAAGATTTTTTATGTCGCTTACAAATATACCGTTGTAATATCTAAACTATAAATTTAAAGATCGATTTCAACTATAAGACTTAACATACATGTACACACATGGTTTTGTAAATATTTACCGATATATTTGCAGTTACAGTTTTGATATGAACATAACGTTATGTTGAAACACGTATTTCACTGCAAATCTCAATGTCGCTTCATTTATTTACAAATTTCAAGATGAAATTTTCAGCCGTAATAGATTATAATGAATGATACAAAAAGTTTTTTATCTATATAAAAAGAAACCAAACCACTTCTCGCAAAGAAATGCATGGATCTTCTTTCATGCGAAATTATAGCATGTCGCTAAAAATCGATTAAATTCCGTAACGATTTTATTTTAAATTCCACGCACAGAATGCAGATTTCAAAAAGAACTGAAACTTACCTAAAAGTGACCATGGAACCTAATATCATCGATTCTAGTTGCGAGTCAGCTATTTTAGACGATTACATTTTCGACATAACAAAATGAATTGGATTCATACGAGACTTCATGAATCATACTCTAGCGTTCTATACTGATCATCAGAAACGAAAAATTGGTCAAATTTAGCTTTATTTAAAAATAATAAGACTTGTTCAAGCTTTAACTTCCGTAACATTACCTTTAAATTAATGGTATATTAAAATTGTTGTAAAAAGGTACCAGATTTGTGAACAATTCTTTTTTTTTCAAGTTCACTGATATGTCCTTTAGAGAATTATGATGTTAATTTTGCTATTTGAAACAATTTTTTTTCATGTTTTATACCCTGAATTGGTCCATTTATCGTAGAATGACTGAATTACAGTGTAATTAATAAACACAAAAAAAAACATGAATCAATCAAAACATTTATTTTATCGCTGTGCAAAAATGCTTAGGGCCTTTATTTTCTAAATTACAAACTTACATTCAGTGGATATACTTGACTTTAATGAAAGATATTTGAAACCAGGAAATAAAAACAAATTGACGTATAATGGCCATATTAGGTACCTATTGATGTGATTTTACAGAATTTAATGCAGTAGAGGCTGTTCTTGTATCATTCGATATATGTTTGGATAAAATGTCATCTATCATATCTGACACCTGGCTCCAGAATCTTTTTATTGAATTGTTGTTGGTAAATATGTCACTATCGCTTATATAATTTGATCGAAGACAGTAATTAGTCGATTTTTAGACCTTTATCAAACAAAAATCAACCAGAGCCTAGGGTATGTACAATGCCTTAAATAAACAGATCTAGAATTATGTAAAATGAATCTATTTGTTGGTTAGAATTCTTTTTGTTTTACATGACATATTTTCAATGTCTTTTACTTGTTTTTGAAAATTTATTTTCAAGTTAATGACATTGAAATTCAGTATCTAGAATTTTCAACCACAGAAATATGGAATTAAAAAAAATATTAAAAGATATTATTTTCATTAAAGTAGTAAGCAGTTTTAGTCAGCACAAAAAAGTAAGTTATTCTCGCTGAATAACACTGTATTTTTACTTTTATGACAGTAATAATAATAATTTATCTGAATTCCATATCCAAAGTCATTGAAAAAAATCTGCATCGTGTAGAATTTTACATTTGGCAAACCGTGACCGCCTTAATTCACAACAGATATATGTGTTATTATATCATGTAACCATATCAGTCACAATTTATGTGAATGATAAGAAGTTGTATGTATGAAAAAGGAGAAGATAAATCTCTAAAAAATTCAGGTCTATGACCGGGGCATAACCCGCTGACCTCTGGGCATTCCAGAGGTAGGATCAGGTATCTAGGGGGAATACGATTCCCGTTTTGACCGGCCACACCCGCCATGAGCCCTATGTGTTGATCATGAAAGTTCCGTAGCAGTCAAAAATGGAATGGTAGAAAAACAAATGCCTAAATAATAGTATGAAACACACAAGTCTCAATACTTATTAAAACGTCATATAACGACCATGGAATTCACGAAAATGAAATCCATGTTATTTCAACTTATCGGTTACAATATGTAGTAGCCTGTCTCGGTTAAAAAATTGACTGTATTCAGAGCAAGCTCTTGAGCATCGAATAAGTTGGGAAACGTAAACACCATATGTACGTGAAAGCAGAATATAAATACATACACATAAGGAAAAGGATGACGATGGAAATGCACATTTGTCATAAAATCTAGTTTCATGTTGGCCCTTATCGTCTATAGTAAAGCATCCAAATATGAAACCGATGTGGCAGTCTAAGTGGTGTCTTTTATTTGAAAACCAATTGGATTAAGAGAATAAAACACTGTGTTCGATTGTTATATAACATGAACCTAAATGTTGAGTGAAGAAACGCCATTCGAAGTCATGAAAAAATCTTAATCCTGTAAAATACTTCATGTGGAAAACCGGGACTTAATGTACATCTCAAATGCCAGCCTTAATCTACACCCGATATATGCGTTGATATTTGGAACTATTACAGTTCAACTTATGTAATCCAACAAAAGTTATCAATCATATTCATAATTAAGGTCTTCCGTTTCCAACGGAAGACCTTCTACTGATTGTGATGATTAAGATTATTCTTTTTTTTTTTTTCCTAGACGCCAACTTTGACGCTTCATATCTTCCTCATTTTTAAACAGATTTTGTTCAAATTTTCAGAGCTTTTAGACTTTACAAAACACTGTCAGAATACCGTAATACAATTCGGAAATTACCTTCTGTTCACGAGTTATTCCCCTTTGATTGAATTTTGCATGCCTCCGATTTCCAGACAAAGGATCAGAAATGGTTATAATTGGAGCACAAAACCCTTTGAAATTGAAAAGAGGAAGCATTGAAGTTGTGCACATCGGTTTTTGTTTTTTGATTTTTGCATTAAAAATGGCGCTAGAGAGGGGTCAAAAGTTAGAACGCGGAAAACAGCAAAACAATTGACATATTTTCCTTTATATCTTGAAAACTAGAAATATTTTGTTAAGACATGAAGAACAAAAGTTGTGCATAATTGCAAGGGCTTTCATATTATACTATTTAAAAGGGGCTGGCCCTAATGATTAGGGATCTTGGGCCCTTAAAAGTTTTTGCTTTATAACTCAAAAACGGTAAATATTTCGATCTGGATCTTGGGAACAAAATTGTTCTTTTACACCTTTTTGATCTAATGAAAATGTTGTTTTGTTCGAGTATACCATGGGTATTGCGTAATACGTATTAGAAAGCTGGCCAGGTAAACAGGTAACGTTTTTCATTCGGCAAGGAAATCAGACCTTTTCATGTGTATATCTTAAACAGACTTGCTATCAATAATATACCCTGCGGTATTTAATGTTAATTTTCATTTTAATAAGGTTTAAAACGTGGTTTATGGTTCACTATTAAATTATTTATTACAACTAGTCTTTCTTTTCTTCTTTTTTAAATTAGATTAATAGTGTTCAAAAGCGGAGAATATTAAATCTATCTTTCTACGTTTATTATTACAACAAACTTTGTAAGTGGTTTTAAACTGTATGCATTGAATAATTCACGATCATTAGCTGTATGCATATTACGGTCTCCATGTTCAGCTCGATGTTTAGTTATGTAACCCAACGCGCGAATCCCACGCCTTTGATCGAGGTCACCAGTGTACTAGCCACCTGTGGCCATAAACAAAGCTAGTATTTGTGATCGGGTATAATGTCAATTTTGTACAAAGAGCTATTAATTAATGGAAAGTTATGTTTTTAGTTATATCGAATCAGTAAGATTACTTTACCGATCTTTTATAATCTTAATTCCAAACACTGGTGCATAAAAATCATTTTGAATTTTAATCGCTGTTTTTGTCTGTTCACGCAACAATACATTTACATCGAAATATTTCGAAAAAGCTGCCGTAATTAAAGTTGTTAATTAACATCTTACTGATCTCAAGAAAACGTTATTTTGTTTGAGTCTTGTGTTCTAAATGAGCTAGAAGCATAACACATATACAGGTAAGCGTTTTCATTCAGCAAGTAAACAAGAGCTCTTCATGCGTGTAATTAAAATAAACTTACTACAAATAATAAACCTAGCTACATTAGATGCTAATATTCTTTAGAATCGGGTTCTTGAAGTGTTCTGAGCTTTATTTCTAAACTATTTACTGACAACTTTCCCTTTTATTTCGTTTGTTTTCAAATTTGGATAAACCAGTCTACTTAACAGGGAAAAAAGATAACCTTTTCTTCTTATCATATAAAAACAAACAATAAAGTTAGAAAATAAAACAAAACTTTAAACATAGACCATTCACAGCCATTAAGTACACGCCTTTTACATTCACCTTGCGTGTTTACAATTATGTAACCCCTCCCTCGATAGCGCGTGGCAAAGGAGGTCACCGGGGATCAATCAGCGTGTGATCCAGCGACCTAAGGTCATACACAAAACAAACCATAGAATGGCCTTTCCAAATACATTTTGTAAACTAAGTGATGAGTGGATAAATATGTTGAATCTTTCAGATTATTTTATAATATCTTTGATTAAGTCGCTAGTACATTTCAATTTATATTTTATTCGCTGAATTAATTTAATTTAATCAGTATTTTATTATGTAAAGTCAGTTTACATAATTGGATTGGACATCAGGCATGGCCTATGTAAGTCCTCTCCAAGAAGGTCAAGGTTACAAATGTTAAGAAGTGACAATGACTTACAATCATGATGAAATAATTCATAATAAGTTACATTAATTTCTTCTTCTTTTTTTTTTACCAGAAATGGGGAAAAAAGAGAGATAAATTAATAAATTCACAAGAGTTATTACTTAGCATGTATACTCACTATACAATATAATGAAAAAATAAAAGAGTGCAAAGAATAAGTAAACAAATGAAGTGCAAAAGACAAATATGCAAGGAAATTTAAAAAAGAAAAAAAGCAAAGAAAATAATATTAATAATAACAAATAAATAAATCTGGAACAAGCAAAAACACTGGATAATAATAAAGAAAAAAAAATGAAAATGCAAAAGACAAATATCCAAGAAAAAATACAATATATATACATGGAAATGCTGAGATTTGAAATAAGTATAAATATCAAAAATATTAGGAAATTAATATTAAAACTTAAATATGAAATAATATCAAAATCGCTTTGAAAACTTGATGTATAATTGGACTGCTTCAAAAATTGAACAGTTAGTTTTATCAGGTAATTGCCTATCACCAAATAGCAAATTACTCAAAATTTGATCAGGAGAGAGGGTTTCTAAACCTATTATACTCTGAAGACTGTCAAAAAGTATCATTCTCTGATTATTATAGACAGGGCATTCTAAGAAAAAATGATAGTTATCCTCGTTTGGATATCCGCACTTAGTACAAGATGCCATTTCACTTAAATAGTGATTATACAAGTGAGCATTTAGATTACTAGATTCATTACGTAGTTGACAATGTATAATATTTTCCTTGCGATTACCATAATTAAAGATCTTGACATTTTTTATTCTGTCTATAGTAGGTTTCTTTAAGATATTCTTGAAACTTGAATAGGATTCAATACATTTTGTTTCTAATGGTAAATTGTTCCATAATTGTATAGTAGAAGGCAGGAAACTGTTGAAATATGACACTGTCCTTGCTTGAGGTATGACAAAATTAAAATTACCAATATTCCTAAGATTGTAACCATGATTTGGTGGCATAAAAGGTAGGACCATTTCTTGCAAATAGAGAGGAGCTATACCATACACAATTTTATAAAATAACAAGAGTTTTTGTCTTTCCCTTCTATTATTTAATGGTTCCCAACCTAATTCTAAATACAGAGCATTTCTAGATGAATTTTTCCTAAGTCCTGTTATTATTCGGGCTGCTTCTACTTGGATATTTTCTAGAAGATTTGAAAGTTCCTGTGAGCAATTATCCCAGACAATGCTACCATATTCTAAAATGGGTCGAATAAAAGCAAAATAAACTTTTATCAATGCACTCCTATCTAGCAAATGTTTCAACATTCTTAAAAGATTTAGCCGAGAACAAGCTTTTTCATATAAATTATTTATATGAGATGACCATTTGGCATCATTTTGGAAAAGGAGTCCAAGATGACAATGTGTTCTAGATTCATTAATAATACTACCATTAAACCCAAAATGGACTGGGGGATGGTCATTCGAACTTCTTGAAAAATTTAAATTACAGGTCTTGGTTGGATTAAAATCCACAGCCCATGTTGAAGCCCATTTATTAATTTTATCTAAGTCAGACGTAAGTGATATTGCTGCTGCATTAACATCATTATCTACAATTATAAACAGTGATGTATCATCTGCAAATAACCTTGTATTATTAGCTAAATTATCAGTTATGTTCGCTTATATTCGCTGAATTACAAGAAAGTTGCATATTAATTTTATTTTTATAAACATTGTATTTCTCGATATCGAGATAATTGCGCTTTGTGAAAAATTACTTTAAAATCATTCAGAATCTTTCATATTATTTCGTCTTACTGTTTATCACTCGCTCGTTTTACTAATCTTAACTGACTTCAAATTCAATGCATTTCGAATGCCGAAAAGACCACTTTGTTTGCGTATTAAAGAAACAGTTTATTTATCTCTCTAATGTTATTATTTAACGAGTTGCTATTTCTTTCATGAACATTAAACAGCATGTATATAATTATCACGATAATTGTAGGTGGAGGTCACATTTTTAATTGTCAGGAAAATCGAAAATAAAATTAACTACTTTTGAGTTTGTATTATTTTCTTCCTAACTTACAATATTATTGCATACAAAATACTAGGTCGGACGCAAGTAACCTAAATATTTCACTTGTATTTGAAAATTCTATCGAGCGTCGAATGAATTTTACCCGTTAAAAAGTGTACAAAAAAACCTTCCTATGCAGTTTTCTTTGGGAATCAATTGCCTTAGATAGTCTACTCCGACATGTGTTGACAAAACTCACGCAATGAGAAGCCATACATTTCAAACTTGTGACCTCTTGGTCAGTGCATGTGAAGATTACGCACGACAATTAGTGTCTGGAAAACGAAGTATGTTTTATAAATGATTTGACAGGTTAAGATTTGTTCTCATTCCAAATTAAATACAAGTTTACACAATCCCGTTATTTCTTTGTTATTTTATACCGTCAGTTATATTAGAAATTGTTTTAAAAACGTGTTGTTTAGGAAGATTAACCTTATGCATTTGTTTTATTTCATCTAATAAACTGAATTTTCCCATGATACGAATTACTCGTACATGCATGTAAGTACGCGTAAATGCAGTCTTATTTGTTTATGTGGAAGAGCGCCCAAAATAAAAACACTTCGAACTCTGGAATTTCCCTATTTTACTGTTTAAATCATAGGTCCGCTCAGCTGACGAGTTGTTTTAATAACAGTTATAAATTATATTCAAAAAAGTCCTGGCCAGCGATCGTTACGCTTGGTTACATTGCAATTAAACAGGTATATACTAATAAGATATTAAGATACTGTAACGGTGTCTTATTATAAATCTTGAGCATGGAAATATAAATAAGTCCGTTTCAGGGTTCTACTGACATCTCCATTTATTACATTCACAGATGAACACATAGAATAGTTGGAATAATGGAACAATGAAGGAATTTGGAATAATGCCCTGAAAAATCATAATAACAAATAATAAATACATAGCATAAAATATTCTGATATATCCGTATCAATATAGTAATTACAATCTGCAGTTAACAGATACACTGCATAAAGGGAGGTAACTCTGTACATGATTTACATACAATCAATGCCCCCTTTTAATATTACGCTTTGAAAAATATAAAAACATTAATATCATAAATATCATACCAATCTATGGGACTGAGCCTCTCCCATTCATTGTAGTCACAATATGGCTCACTGTACACGTATGTCCAGATCATAAAACTACAAATTATCATAGTTTACATAAATAAACCTATCATCATAAAAACATCTAGTAGATATATATAAAATAAAAAAATACTTTCAATAAAACAGTTACTCCTTAATTACTGTCTCTCAAATCAGATTCTGACTGTGCTAGTGCTATGGAATTAACTTTGGCAAAATTACAGATTTTACAGTTAAATCAAATATTAGAAATCATATTAGAATTAGTATATAAATGTTATCTTACCTTAAGAGAGAAAAGTATTGTCTCTGTCAATGTCAGAAGGTCATAATTATAAAACTTCGTAAATACAACCCTTTCTGGACAAATACTGGACAAAGAATGACCATAACAAACAACTTTTTTTTGGAGGGAAAAATACTGAACCAATAAAACACAACCTTACAAAGTCCAAACCAATGAAAACAGTGAATACTTCAAACCAAAGACCAAAGACCAGAACCTTCATAACCCAAGGCAATAATAATTAAGTACAGGTACTGCCTGTTCTACTTGGGTGACCTTTAAAGATTTAATAATGCATTTATATTTACAATTTAAAAACATATGAAATACATTATAGATTTATTAAATAAATTAATAAATCTAATACTGTAACAATACTATCGGTATATATATTTTCACCTAATGTGTTTTCATTGAGTGTTTTCATAAAAATAAATTGCTGGAGAATTCGAATATCATGTTCTCCCTGATCATATCGATAGCGCGTAGAAACAGCGGTATATGAACACACGCTTTTGTGTACAAAGCAAACGTGTAAATCAAAAGGATGGGGAAAAACGATGAAATAAAAACATTTCTCTATCAACTGAAATTATTGTCTTTAGACAGATAAAAATAAATGAATATTCGCCTGAGAACATGCGAAAATTATACCCAAATACAATGTAACGAAGGATTTTCGGTTTAATCCGAGTACACAATAACAATGTTGTGTACATGTATGAAATGGGGTTCGTTTAAGGAATAATAAATACAAACACCATGTTGTTGTTGTGGATAAGTGTATTATCAGTATTATCACAGCTCTGAAATAAATATAAACAATCATAAATATTTTATAACAAAGCATACATGTAGATCACTTGCCAGATAGCACGGTCAAATGAAGAGTTATTTCCCTTTAATTGTGCTCATAGATAAAACATTAAGAGTTATCTTTCTTAATCAATAATATGTACAAAGTATGAACACTCTGGAATATATAGATAAAACAATGAGATCAAATGATACTGAACTCTTCCAGAATAATATAATTATATAGACAATATTCAAAATATATATACATCATACCTATATGTGATATAGAGCCATAACTCCAATATATATATATAGCTGAACACAGCTGTACTCTATTCAGTGATCTGTGTATGAATAATATAAATATAACTTTACTATATTACACACTTATTGTCACAGATATAAAATATACTTATTACTCTGAATATTTACAAAGTCGTAAAATAATCACACAAACTGAACTTTCATACTTTATATTAGAATATTATTATTTGGGAATTTACCAGATAAACAATTAAGTAGAGATAATGAAATTAGTAAAAGTAAACTTACATTCTGTCCTGTCTTGGTCATTGTCATAAATAAGTCATCATTTCAAAAGCCAATATGTCTACTCAGACCAAGATCTCCAACAAAAGTAATTAACTAAGTAAAAACCAAAAGAGAGGGAAACTAACCAACCAATGAAATCCAAGTTGGCCTGGACACTACACAAGATATATATAGAAAGGGACAGGGGTTTAAATGACCACTGTGATGTCATACATCTATAAATAACTCATGAAACACAGATTGATGTAAATAATTCCATGTGGATTTATTCAATAAATGAAATGCTGTAAAGAAATAAATATGACAATTTAACTGAATTAATGTAATCCTGAAATATAATAATTAATATATGAAATAAATCACCCTATCACATACTTTCCCTCTTCGTGAAATGACGTCCTCGTCATTTACTATTTCATAGAGAAATAACGACTGTAAAATAAAGTAAAGTCATATAAAACATAGAATATCACTGAAAATTTATTTACACTTACCGAACTGACTGACTGACTTAATGTACTTATCTTAACTAATTCTTACCTGTAATAATATCTATCAGAGCCTTTTCTACGAGTTCTTTACTGTTGTTGGAATGAAATACATTGCTGGAAGCTAATGTCTGCAAATAATCAGCCCTTGTTTTCCAGTCTGGTTGTTGTTTTGCTATCTGTTGGTTTACTATATAGTCTCCACTAGTGATCCATGATGTTGTTTTCTTTACTCTTTTAGATCTTCTTGGTACAGTCTTTGGTATCTGTTGTTCATCAGCTGAGTCTTCATCAGAATTGGTATTATCCAAATCGTCATTACCAGCTTCTGCTTGTTGTTTTGTATCTGTAGACTGTTCTGTTTCCTTCATATCAGTGTCTTCTGTAATGGTAGCTACTGAAGTACCTGTGTCATCAACATGTTCAGCAGGTGAAGGTATTCCGGAACTACCCTCATCTTCAGCGCTCTCTTCTTCATTGGCCAATGTATTCTCCTGTGGGTTACTTTCTATCCCAGAAGCAGGTGTACTAATCTTGCTGTGAGCAATAGGTGCTGCTTCATGTACTAACATTTCTTCATTACTGCTCTCTGAGTCACTATCCTCATGTTGTGAGGTACTCTTCTGTTTGGATCTTCTCGTGACTCGAGGTTTTGTTAATTTCCTAGGTGCTGGCTTAGGCTTTTCTGTTGGTAATTCAAAATCTAAGTGTCCAATTGGTAGTAAAAGGTTCCGATGTAAAGTTCTTATACAGGTGTTGTTGCTTTCTTTCCTTACAATATACACTGGAACTTCTTTGTTTGGTTGACTCTGCACTATATATGGCTCTTCCTCCCATTTATCTGATAATTTGTGAGTGCCTTCGAATGCAACTATCTTGACCAATACTCTGTCTCCTGGCTGAATGACAGCATCTCTTGCCTTGATGTCATAATTCTTCTTCTGTCTTCCCTGGGCATTTTGGATAGATTTCTGTGCCAAATGGTAAGAATGTTCCAATTTAGATTTCAAAGATTTTATGTAGGAATTCAGGTTTTCGTGTTGATTTGGTCCATCTGTTTTGAAAATGAGATCTATTGGAAGTCTGGGTTCTCGTCCGAACATAAGAAAGAAAGGTGATTGGCCTGTTGTTTCCTGTTTCATCGAATTATAGGCATGAACCAAAGTTGAAATGTGTGACTTCCAATCCTGTTTTTGGTAATTTTCAAGTGTTCCTAACATCTTTAGAAGAGTCCTGTTGAAACGTTCTGTTAAGCCGTTGCCCATTGGGTGGTATGGTGTTGTTCTCGACTTGCTTACTCCAAGAATGTTGCAGAGCTCCTGTATGATTTTGGATTCAAAATTTGCACCTTGATCACTATGTAGCCGCAAAGGTATCCCATAATGGACGATGAAATGATGAAATAATGCCTCAGCTGTGGTTTTGGCCGTTTGGTTCCTTGTAGCTACAGCCTGCGCAAATCTAGTAAAGTGATCGGTGATGACCAGGATGTTCTCATATCCTCCTTTTGATTTTTCTAATTTAAGATAGTCTACATGTACATGCAGAATACCTCTTTTTTATCCTTCGCCAATGTGTTCCTCCTTAACGGAAAAAATTATCAGTAAATTATATTATACCGAACGAGGTTGAAAAATGACGAACTTTATTTCTTAAAATTAACAGCAATTATCAGACTTTTCTCATATCACTGTAAAAATGCCCTAAAAACTAAAACCGTCTGGTTTGACTTTGTCAACGCGTTTTAGATCGGGTTCGAGATTTTTATTAAATATCTGGAGTATTTCGCTTATTCTGCAAGTCTTTATAACAAGATTAGCTTTTTTAAAAAAAAAGCTGAGAGTCAGCCACTGGAATACAGAAAGTTTCTTTCTTGGTTTGTGATGGTATGTGATTTGTTTTATCCATCATGTTGTGTTCATTAAAAGTCATTGTCGTCTAAGTTAAAATTCGCCCAGTCGTTTTCTTATTTGTAACATAATTCTGTACATAATAAATAATAAAGCATAGAATAAATTTTAGTTAAACTACATCGTGATCATTATGATGACCTCCAATTAATTTCTCTTGGGCGCGGACATCAGATAAAGTTCGTCTCGGAAATGAACAAAGCCACTATGATCCCAATCATTGAACGTGTAAGTATGTATACATTTTCATTTTTACTGTTAAATTCTATAAATAATATAGATTATGATGCTGAAAAGGAAGGTAGACCTTGGGTTAGATTGTGTTAATTATTATTAGATAAAAGTTTTTTAATCGTGCAGGTTCGAGGCAATGCATGATAGGGGAAGGGGGAGGGTGCATACTGTATGTATATTTAATTCAATTTAATTCTAAATTTAAGCATCCATTTTTGTGTTATTAGGAAAGAAAAGAATTGCTTCCAAAATAAAGTAATAAACTGGAGATTCAAATATTTTATACACACAGTACGTATACCCTAATATGATACTGGATTCCATCTCGCTCACTCTCTATTGGGGGGGGGGGGGGGGGGGCTGTCTATAAATCCGCGCAGTTTCTCTCAACTATCGCAGTTCTACTGTGGTCAGTTTCTCACCTGTGGGCGCGTTCACGTGCACAAGCGGCACTTACATGTACATGTCTATCATCGTGTAAATTATAAGAATTTACACATCTTAAGTGATATTCTGACGTTTTCATAACTTTCATCATTAAAGTAAAGAGATTCTTTTTTTTTCACTGTCTTGGGACCTTTGTGCAAGTGGATTATTGTGTGAATTCCGACCCGTACCTGTCTTATGCAAGGCATTGATCGAGGGAGTCTTGCATCAGGCATTCAGAGGAATACACACAAATCCTTGAACTTGCAACGGCGATTGAGGGTATATATCAAGTGTTAAATGTGCTCTGCATATAAACTTCTCATCTTCTATAAGAAGCACTGAAATATTTTCATAATATCATATTTCCCACTTAGAACAATCTCTTCTTTAATTTTTCGTCGAGAACGACGAAGAACAATGCAGTCTATAAATAGATCGAGGTCGCGTCTTTGTTTAGAGGTGTTTGTGAAGAATCACGCCCTTTGGTTGGAGCAAATAGCACGAGTTTCTTTAGAACAAGTCGTGTACATCTTTTTCCCAGAATTCCAAATTATGCAAGCGTACTTGCAGTTTTATCCCACCGTAACTAGTCAGCCCGTGGGCTGACTAATGGAAAAAAAAAAAAAAAAAAAAAAAAAAAAAAAAACACTGGCAGATTTAGAGGAGGTTCAGGGGGCCTGCAAGTCCCATTTTTGTATCCAAAATATACACAAGATTTAATAAATCAATTTTTATGTGGCTTTGAGCCCCTACCCCGACCCAAAACTGGTCGGGCCCCCCTTATCTAGATTCCTTTATCCGCCACTGAAAAAAAGAATGTGTTGTTCTCTTGGATGTCGATATCTGAATTATATTTTAATTAAACATCCTGTCTAATATATCATGGGCGCCCATAATAGGACGATTATTTGTTTTTTAAAATAAAGCGGTTCTTACAAATGTTAAAAAAAAAACTTACAAACGGCTAAGTAATTATTTAATTCATATAGAACAAAAGTTAGTTTAGTTATTTGCTTACATAATCTAACTTTTATAAATTAACACGAAAGTCGTGCGATCGTTTACAAATACTCAGAAGCAATCTTCATATTTAATGAACGTATAGGTGAATAAATTGCCTCTCATCGCTATACGTATACCCCCATCCCCGAAATAGATAGAATGTTTTCCTTCGCAGCCGGTTATGTAAGTACAAGCGAGGATGGAGCTTTACAGAAGCAGGTGATGAATTCCGAGAGAAAGGCACTACCTATTTTATATACATGTACATTCCTAGGGACCTGGTTTTCTGAACCGATATCACTGTTATTCAAAGACCTAGCTAGAAATTCTCTCTCTCTCTTTGAAATGCAGGCCCGTCGATCGTAAGAAACTGACAAAATAATTTCAATTTTTATTATTTACATTTGCAAATATTTTTCTTAGGTGAACCTATTGAAGAGAAAATATGTTCAATTCTGTACAAACTTATTAGGGGGTCAGAGGTCATGGCGTGACCGTATCACACAGCGAGATGATATCTTGTCTACATATTTCTGTCCCGGTGACACTGGTTTCGGAACTTCTAAGCCGTTAAAGCAATGAAAAAGATAAAATTATTGAAACATATATGTTTTTTTTCGTTCAACAAATGATCATTAGTTCTTTCTTCGGTGTGAAGAATGTTTTTAATTAGCCTAAAATCACGCTTACCTTTTTAACCCGAAATTCCTTTGAAGGTATGTAAACTGAAGACGATATCACTGCTTTTGACTTCATATAAAGAACTCATACAATAATAGTAAGATCATTCTCAGAAGCGATCATTGTTTTTTTTTTTTTTTTTTTTTTTTTATTATGAATAGATATTTCCTGAACTGGACTGCTGAACAGCAATATAAGTATTCAAATGTTGGAGCGAGGCGAACTCTGAAGACCAAACAGTTTCTAGGTCACTTCGCGTCACAACATAGCATGAATACGGCGGGCCGTTCGTGTAATAAATGCAGTTCTTTTCAGAAAATTCGTCTCAAATGTAAATAAAAGTAATAAACAACAATGTTAAAAATTTCTCTGGGAAATGAACTTGGTTGGTACCTGATCAAATCTGAGAAGCCCTTAGGGCTTCACAGGATTTGATCACGTGACCAGCCAAGTTCATTTTCCAGAGAACTTTTTAACATTGTTGTTTATTTCTTAAATAAGTATCTCATCTCCCAAGCCCAAAGGCCCAAAGTAAGCTTTTCTGTTCATAATTCTTCAGCTTTGTTTGCTTTCTTGGCGTATATAAGCGTTATCGTCGTTGTCGTTCTAAAGTTACTTGTAAAATTTTCTCATTTTTATCTTATCAAGAACCACTGGGCCATAACAACGAAAATTAACATAGAATATTTTTGGTAAAGTTTTGTTCAAATGAGGGGTCACATCCTCTTTTAACGGAGTAAAAATTAGGTGGGGTTCAGGCGCGGATCAAGGATTTTTTTTTCCAGGGGGGGGGGGAGGGGATCCCAATAAAAAAATATTTCAACCCAGAAATTTCTTGACGAGCCAAAAAAAAGAAATTCTTCTCATAAACGTGAAAAACCTATTTCGTGTGTGTGTTTGTGTGTGTGTGTGTGTGTGGAGGGGGGGGGGGGGTTCGTTGACTTTTAAAGCTTCATACCTAAGACTTTTCATACCATTTTAACACAGATCCGCGTTATCGAGGAAGGGTCTGCGTTTTCTAGGGGGTGGGTGGGGGGATGGTTACTTTTACTTGCTTTAGTATATACAATGTACATTTAACTGCCCCCAACCCCCTCTAGATCCGCGCATGGGGTCATTTGAAATAGTATTCTCAAGAACCCCTGGACTAGAATGAGAAAATTTCCAACATAGCATACATTCATTTTATTTTTCAAATCTTGATTCCAGGGAGAAGGTTTGGGCCGGAAAGAGTGTTCATAATTTAACATAGGAATTTATGTATCCCCCCAAACGAAGTATGTTGGTTTGGGGTGGGGGTGTTTTGAGTCTTGGAATCACACTGTCCGTCTGCCTAGTTGTCCGTCTGTACGTGATAGTTTGCCCAGGATATAACTTTGTTATGAAGAAACTGGAAGGTCATACTTGGTACAAAGATTACTAATGATCCGAGGGTGTGTCATGGTTTTGATCCAACATCATTCCGGCAAGTTCAAGGTCACTTAAAAAAAAATAGCAAAGTTTTGTCCGACTCATTTATCTGTAATAGAGAGTCACCGGAAGCTCACTGGATACAGGAATTGCTTATGACAAAAAGGGTTTGCCACGACCTTCATTCAAGGTCATTCCTGTAAGTTCAAGGTCACTGACAGAAAAGTGTAAGATTACTGTATGTGCTATAATTTTGGAAGCTCATACTAGGAACAAAGATTGCTTATGATCCACCGGTTTGAGATAACATAGTACTAGATTGGCAGAAGAAGTGGCAAAACTCGTGCCTGGATTATAAATTTATAAGGGGTGGGAGGAACACAGGAAACTTTTTCTCAGATTGCTTGAGATGGGTTTTTCCTGACCTTGAATAGAGGTTTTTCCCGCAAGTTCAAGGTCACTGGCAGATAAATATTAATTTTATTCCATGCTATAACTTTGTAATATAAAATCACTGGAAGCTATTACTTGATACAGAGATTGCTTATGATCCAAGGATGTGTTTTGACCTTGATCCAAGGTCTTTCTGGTAAGTTCAAGGTCACTGACAGAAAAGTGCAATATTCTTTTTCAGGAATATCTTGGTCATTGAGTATCACTGGAAGCTCATAATTAGTTCAAAGGTTGTTTTTGACCTTAAAATAGGTCATTTAGGCAAGTTCAAGGTCACTGATATAATAAGTGTAAAATTCAAAAAGGTCTAGTCGCCCACGTGGCGCAGTGGTAAGAGTGTCTCCTCTAGAGTCGTGGATTAAGGAGTTGATCCTTATGTCGCAGGTTCGAATCCCACTATGGGACGCAGAGACCGATCCTTCAGATGAGACCGTATAAACTAAAGTCCCGTCTGGCAGTAGGTGCTGGCACGAAAAAGATCCTTCACTGTTCAGTGGCCATGAGTGCCGAGTATAGGTCAAAATTTGCAGATTCCATCGGCAAATATGGTGGAGTCTCCACATAATTGAAAAATTCTCGAGAGGGACGTTAAACAACATACACACAAACAAACAAACAAGAAGGTCTTTAATTTTGTAATAGAAAAAATTGCATGCATTTGCATTTCACTGAAAAGATGATAAATATATCATCCAAAGTGTGTAATGGCCTTGACTTAAATTCGATGTCACTTAGAATATGATGTTTTGGATGAATAGTCTGAAAGAATATGTGACTGTGAATTTTTTTTTGTCGATGACATACAGATGGTGTTTGCTCTTAACCAGCTGCAGAATGTGTCCTGGCTTGACGCACGATTATTTGGACAAGTTCAAGTTCACTGACAGGGGAATTTTACATTCTTTTACTGTCTTTCTACTGTTGAAACATTGGAAGTTGATGCCCCTTACAGGATTGTTTATAACCTTAAAATGTAGCATGACCTTGACTCAAGGTCGCTATGTTCTGTCCGGAGCTCCGACGGAAGACCTATTCGTTGCATTGCAACGAGCTCGGCTCTAGTTTTCTTTACATGTTTTGTTTTTTAATAAGGCATATATTCATGGGAAATTCATAATTTTATTGATCTAGACGGACCATTGTAGTCTTTCATTATCAAATAATCAATTACTATTTGTATGGAACTAAATGGAACAAATGAGAAATGGAGTTTGGCATTATCAATTTTAGATAAATTTTCATACGAAATGAAATGAAAGAAAAATTTCTCAATGTGTGGTTTATTTCATTTGAAAATCAAAATATCAAAACAAACAACAAACTTAAAGAACAGAACACAATAAAACAATCCATATACCATGTTTAGCATATGTCATCTTTTTCAGTACCGAGTGAAATCCACAAACTGCAGAAAGGTCAAGGACGTTCCTTTCCCAACATTGATATCATGTATGTATTATAACATACTTCCTCCTTCAGAATACAATCATGTCTATTGCCCGATATTTCAAGCAGAATGCTATTTTTAACGAATGCATGAAATACATCAAACGACAGACTGTTATGAAATGTGGGTAACAGATGTGGGAATAAAAGGGGAAAAAATCATAATACGAAGATTCGGTTATTTTTGATACAGGAAATATTTGAAATGTAACACAGAGAAAAAGAAATGATTATATATCTACACACCTGTTTATATTGTGAGAGAGAATCACAGGTAGAAAATTCAGAATATCAGATAATTGAGTCTATATTGATTTCTTTCTATTTTATTTTATGTGATATTCTAATTAAGACATAATTCTCTGAGCAAATCTTTTTTTCTTAAAAGCAGTAGAATAAGGTAGGGCATTCGCATCGTGTTCAGGGGGTATCCAATTCATATTAACCTATTACGTTATAGGTAGTGAAAGTTCCTTCGCCAAGGACCCAGCACTAAAATACACGAAAGTCAGGGGTCTTTTGGGTATGACTTTAAAAACCGAGGTCCCGTTTTACGGTAGGCGTTGGAACGATAAAGAACCCTAACTGCTCAATATCCCAGAGTTCCGAGACAAGGTCTAAATATGTAGACGTCTCATATGAGTGAAAAATTCTTGCAAGCTAAGGGACATAAAACAAAAAAAATGATCAATCAATTTAAAAGCTTCAGGCATGATCGGAGAATAAAGAGATAATCAAGACGTACCAAGATATTACGCTCGAAATCGCTAGTTTCACAAAATTTAGCTGATAGATTATTATTTCATTCCTGACAAGAGAAATTAATTGATATATTTTTTCTACTTCACTATTTGGACTTGAAAAAAAAGTTTTAAACAATTTTCAAAAATAAATTTCAAGAATAACCCTCAAGAATCCTCAATACCCAGAAAAACATTCATTGATAATTGTAGATGGAAGGGAATTCAATAATTTTTCATTTCGCAAAAGATACTGCTCAGTTTTTAAATCCTTAAAGTCACCCTCTGCTCTGATTCTGTACACGAGAGATTTTTTATTTTTCATTACGTTAAAACCTTGAGTTCTCCTTGCATTTTCCGATTTTAAAGATACAAGTTCTTGAATTTTCTTTTTTGTATACATTGAACGTATATATGGCTTAAAGACAATGATAATGCACGGTTTAACACATCTTCTCTTTCTTAAAGGAATAAAAATGACCTTGTAAGCTATGATAACTCAAATGAAAACATGAAAATGAAAAATTGAAATAATTTTATGGACAACAGATATCTAGGTATACATTCATTGAACCAATTTCTGGGAATAGGAAAAAAATGAAAATGAAATATTTTTTCTTTTGAGTCCTATCCATGATTAGTAGAGCCGAAGGCTTTGGCGATAATGATCTTTTTGCTTTCACCATGTATCATAATAGACCTCTTTTAGGATAGTTACAACCAACTCCTGACCTAAATTTTCTTTGATATATAAAATGATTTTTATGTTCAAATAAATATAAAGCTGCTATGATTACCGATCTGTAACTTTTACGGAAGAACTCGGATTGAATTAAGTACTTTACAAGTGACACACTGAAATAAACAAAAATCAAACACAAACAAACACACACAGACACAAAAACCCAATTCACCCTTACCGGAATGAATTTCAGTCTGTTATCTATCTGAAAACTTTTGACACACTTACAAATGTTAATATATTTATACCACATATTCACTACAAAGCTGTATATCTGTTAATGAGGGAAGTGTAAAGACACGTTGCCATTCAATGTAGAAATACGTTATCTAACATACATGCAAGAATCATTCAATTATTGTACTGCCACAAAGTCCCTTTTAATAAATGTCAACCAAAGAAAGAGTATCATGTTGGTAAACTTAAAAAAATCCTTGAAACTTATGAATTACAAAGTATCAACGATTTATACCGACCGAGTTTTGATATTTATGCGTAAATATAATGTTAGTGTTGATCAAAGACTTTTGCTGTTGATGAACTTTAACATCTTTTTTTTTTCCTTTAAATTCGTATAGGTGATATTCTTTTTGTCAGCTGTGGCTAGGAAGGTGAATCTGCCTTAGTTGTCCAATTTTTGCTCTAAATCCTAACACACACACACACACACACACACACACACACAGAGAGAGAGAGAGAGAGAGAGAGAGAGAGAGAGAGAGAGAGAAAACTGCAAAAAAGTAGTCCCTTACTATATAAGTATATGCATATGGTGGAAGGATGGGGTAAATAAAAATTTTAGATTAAAAAAAATCATTCGTTTTTTTTCTAGTGACTGATCAAAACTTCATCGTCAAAAGAATAGCCTCTGTTTTTCTCATTAGTAGATGTTCACTCAAAGATTAATCGCCTTTAGCGAATCGAATACCACAGTCGAATCATAAAGCAAAAAGCAAATGCTGCAGATGTGGCTTCTAGCAATTTGAACAAAAGACTGAATAATTTGCAAAATTATAATCTATCACGTCGGAGACTTTCATACCAAAAGCAAATCAAATGGCTCATGCATCAATGCATACTGATAAACCAGTTTGATGCATATTACATGTCAAATTATTTTGTCACCTTCCGGTTATTCCCAGCTCTGATCCAATACTGTATGTTTTTCTAGACAATCGGAAAAATATTTTGTAATATATATAATAAATATATAATAAAACATGTGAACGATTACAGTATTTCATATAATCTTTTTTGATAAACGACAAAAGGGGAAATCATCTTCATTTTATTTTACAGTTTGACGAGTGTGTTCAGCGAAGCTAAATTAACCGTTTTACGGACCATATTTCACCAGGTGTTTAATTAAGAAAGATTCTGTGTCTCCGTGGCAATGGTCCGTGGAGGGAGGATGCAATACTTCTATTTTTGTGAACATGTCTTTTCCTCAAGGGCAAGTTAAGATGAGAAAAAAAAAAAAAAACATTAAAAAAATCTGCTCAATGTGCTAAAATGGCTTAAATCAAGGGAACGAAATATATCTGAATAAAACGATTAGTATAAATTCTTTGTAGTACATTTCAATCTAGATATATAGATGTTTCCGTTTTTTTAACCACCAGACTTTGAATGCTACATTCATTTGATGGATAGCTAACCTATTCAGAACTAGGCAATCTGAATATTGATCCCAAAACTCTCATTGCCATATACCGTGTCAATGTATTCATAGCAAGGTCAAATATTTCTTAGATTTTAAATACATGTACCTTGAATTGATAACAATTTCAAAATCGACATAACAATAAATTGCAAAAGAACAAAGGCAGTAAGCATGTCGATAGACATTTTTTGCTACCCTTAATTTGAAATACTAAGGTTAAACAGCACAAATACCGGATGTTGAAATTTCGTATCATTTTTGAAATACTGTGATATTATCACGCAAACACATGTTTTATGTTTTCTATCATAACAAAAATGTTCTTAACATGAATCAGTTTGATTTTAGCCCTGTTTCGAGTAGATGAAAACTTTAGAATGCCGTATGAGATATTTCGATTGGATTTCTAACTTAAACCTTATGTAAAATCATTTAATCTGTCAAGTTTAAAATTTGGATCTTGGGAAAATGAGGGCAATGATATTAATACCAAAGGTATTGATAGTGTTAAGGTAAAGATTTTACAGAGAGAATTTCAAAGAAATCTCTGCCTTGAACGATTTTGGATTGTATTTTATCTGGATTAATCAAACCTTAAACGTGAGAATTCGTGTCTTTATAGAAAAACCTATCTTGAATGTAATAACTTCAGCCATAATTAAATACATTTGACATTTTTAAAGGCGTTTTATCTATCCTAATTCTATAATCAGTTCTAGCCTTTATCATATTCAAGGGGTTATCAAGAAGTTCCTGGACGAGAGCCATAAAGTGAAAACCGCTTTGGCTACATCAATGAATTTTAACATATCTAGTTAGCATCATCATTTCTGTCTAAAAATGAACCATAAATCCTACGTTTTATTATTTTTTTTATATAAATTGTTTATGTTTTTGTAAACAAAGGTTTGTCCAGGCGGCGCAACCTCAGATATGACGTTTTTTTTTCTACATGATGCGTGTACCTGAGGAAAACTCTTTTGATATTAGCATTTGTCATAAAAATCCCGTTATTTCAGACAGGTAGTACGGCAAAATTGTTCGGTAATATTTTCAATTTTTACCCCATTCTGTAAGTTCTATGAAATTTAATCATGAATTCTAAATTGATTGTCCAAAATATTAAGGGTTTGAAAATAATCAAAAGGGGCGGGGGGGGGGGGTTATTTCAGAATTCTATAAAGACCAAAAATTGTGTCAACGATTTATATTTTTAGTGATAAAATCCTCTACATTGATTTGATTGGTTTGTCTCTTCGTATATAAGCAGTTCTATTGTGATTTCATGCTATTGATTTTTTGAGCATCAGCCAGTTATTTTGTTTGTAGTTTATTAAAACACATTCTTTGACTTGGTATATTTTACTGAAGCTTTAGTGCGAAAAGGAAACTATGTCAGATTTGCTCTGAAATTTATTAAAATTTTTTTTTACTTTGCTTGAAGGTGATCCGAAATATGCCTAGCTTATGGAAAATGATACGTGTATGATTTACCGTATGTTATTTCCAAGTTGAATATTTTTTGTCATATTTACGTAAGTTTCTTTACCTTTAACAAGAAGTCAAGTTCATATCTTTCGCCTCCTTGAGTTAAATCATTTTCATCTTGAGGTTGCCATCGTCCATAACTTTATTAATGGATTTCAAAGAATATCTTGTTTATTATCTCTGACCAGTGATATAAAATCAATGTTATAACAGCGCACACTAGGCAGACATAAGTCAATTTAATAATATTTATACTCCAACATAAAGTTTTATTTAGAATTCATTTAAGTGACAAGATAAAAAATTAACTGTTTTTGGACAGTACATTGTGAATTGCTTTTTAATGTCTTTGCTATCGCATATGCAGGGTTTCTGCAATGAAATTATTACCCTAACCATAGTGCCCTCGAGATAAGTTAAAATACTAAAGATATTGGTACTGTAGCAAATTGGCAATAAATCTTGTTTATCAGATTTAAAGACGAAACTTATAAGAATTCTTTTGTCTATATTATCCCACCGAGACTTTTGTCAAAATCATATCATTCTTATACAACAAGCATACCACTTCAACCCGATATCTTGACTATGTAGATCGATGTACTTGAAAGAAAAAAAACACTTTGTGATGACTGAGTTCCAGACTGAAAGAATAATTTCTAAGTTCTCTAAGGTCAAACCACACTGCGAAATATTCAGAGAACACAAATAGAATTACTCACAGAATAGAGAAAAATGAAGCTAGAATTAGGTTTGAATTAGGGACAGAACGCATGCAGTCACATGGCTAGAGGTTCTATTAGTTTACTTACTTTTCTTGAATATATCTAATCAACGATTGCGCATCTGCTCTCAAATTAGTATTCATGATGAACAAAGTTAAACTGTTTTGAGTCTATTTATACATAATAAAATCGTTATTTCCAAAACTTTTATAATTGTGTTAGATTGTGAGCATTGAGTATTCTTAATGGTAACAAAATCATTAAGCGCATTTGCCAAACCACTACGTGCTTAACCCTACTCTAGTTTAAAAAAATACTATTAAATGAGACCCGAGACCCCCCCCCCCCCTTTTCCCCACTCACACGCATTATGATGATGCACATTCAATACATTCTAAATCGATAATTTTTTATGTACACAATTCTTAATATTCCTAATATATTCCAAATGAAATCATTGGAATCTAGACAAAATTTTACAGGCACATACAAATTTGTCTTATTGCTGCATTGATCACATTTTCTTGATCGCGTTTCCTTTGGAATTTTCCCTGTATATTCCATCAAGTGAGCTTTTCTGAATGACATTTGAAATTTGTCCATTGTCTGTCGTTGGTTGCGTCCTCGGCGTCGTCGTTATAAACTTTTCACATGTTCTTCGTCTTCCCCGAGCCGCTTGACCAATGTCAACAAACTTGCCATAAAGCAATCTTGGGTAAAGGAGATTCAGATTTGTTCAAATGAAGGACCATGCCTCTTTCAAGGGTGGATATTTAAGAATACGTGAAAGATTTATGGCATCTTTCAAAAATCTTCTTCTCAAGAACCACTGGGCCAGAAAATGAAATTTATCTGAACGCTTTGAGATTCAATTTCGGTAAAATCATGAGGTTGGGTTGAGCCACAGTGGCCGATCAAAGTTTTATATAGTAACATATATGTGTAGGAAACAATCCATATAAATCTTCTTTAGAATAGCAAAGGCAATAATAGTCATATTGATATGGAATTCGAAGCATCCTCAGGTAGTGTAGATTGAATTGTTTAAAAAAGGTAGATAGTGTATATTCAATTTTGTTCATACCATGACACCAAGGGAAAGGGTGGGGCCATTACTGGAGATCAAAGATTAACATTGCAATATATAGGGAAAAATCTCTAAAAAAATTTTTCTTAAAAACTACAAATTAAAAACCAGGTAATTAGTCATATTGATATGAGAGCATCCTTAGGTAGTATAGATTCAAGTTTGTTCCAATCATGACCCATGAGAGTAAGGCGGGGCCACAATAGACAATCATAATATTTTGCAAAGGAATATACGAAGGCTGTTTGGAAATTATTAAGACATTTACTTTTATTCCATGAAGGAAAGAATTAAATTCATGAAAATTCGTCATACTTTTAGCACGAACAAATAAAACAAATGTGCAAAATTTCTAATTAATAGAATAATTAGATAAGTCCCGGTGAAATTTTAAACTTGCATATGTGTATTGACCTGGAGCAGCATTGCTGCGTCATTTTAACGTCACGCCAGTCGTAGATTTTTTTCATATTGATTTCTGAAATGATTCTCTAAAAAATAATAATATAAAATGTGTGTTGTTGTAACCCCATGTAGAATTACACATAAAAGTGTCACATACAGGTCGATTTAGTATCACGCAGTACCAATTTTTGCATAGTGGGCCAACGTTATTTAAGCCGTAATAATTGACGATCATCCGGAGCCTTTCTTTTTTACTCTGATTGAATTATTTGTAAGAAAAAAATATACCAATGCAAAAGCAAACCCTTAGACACATTTTTTTCGCTTTCTTATTGTTTTCGCAGGTCGTTTAGCATAGACAAAAGTTCTAGAAGACACTACACAAAATTTTAGGTATGTCGCTGTGCCGCTGTAAAGACGAATAATGACCCCCGTAGAATTATGACCGGGGGTCATTTTCCGACGTCGAAAAATGACCCCCGGTCATTATTCGACGTAGAAAAATGACCCTTTCGCCCGTAGAAAAAGTGGCATCACCCTTAAAATCTGCATATCCTACGTGAAGAAAAATGACCCCCGTAGAATAATGACCTCTGGTAGATTTGATCAGAAAAATATTTTTTTGGATTAAAAAAATTAAGAACTAATGAATCAAGAGGGCCATGGATAAAAATGCTCACCTGAGGTAAATTGAAGATATAGCGATGATCTGTTGTTCTCATTTAATCTTCCAAATGTCTTTTATGGTGAATTAGCAATGTACCTTATGTGGAAATGCTTTCATTCTGATTGACTTATGTATCATTGTTTAAAAAACAAACTTTTTTTATTTTCGCTTATACTATCCAGAGTCTAGAGAGAGAGAGAGAGAGAGCGAGAGAGAAAGTTATACTATCCAGAGTCCACAGAGAGAGAGAGAGAGAGAGAGAGAGAGAGAGAGAGAGAGAGAGAGAGAGAGATGTTTACAATGTCTATCTACCGGTTAATTAAGTTGCGTCCGAATGCCTTTTTAAGCCCATGATTTAAATAGTGTACATACATGAAATTTTCATACAAAAAGCAAAAGTGCCTTACAATTTTTAAAATAAGAATTACTTTTTAGAGACTTCTAAAATAACCGCCGTCAAGGTAGCTCAGTCCGTAAAGCGCTCGCCGTGAGTTCGAATCTCGGCCGCGACTGACCTGAGTCGATAAAAAAAATAGGTAGCAAATGTTCCTTCGCCAGGCGCTCGGCACTTTGAAGTGAAAGTTGCAGGTCCTTCGGATGAGACCTTAAAAACCGAGGCCCCGTGTCACGGCAGGCGTTAACACGATACATGTAAAGATCCCTCACTGCTCAATGGCCCTGAGTGCCGAGTAAAGGTCTAAATTTGAGGCCCTTCACCGGTATATGGTGACGTCTCTATATGAGCGAAAAATTCTCGAATTGGACGTAAAACAACATACAATCAATCAATCTAAAGTCAACCCGTTTGTTAATTGGCCATAAACGTCTATAAACAGTAAAATATCGAAATATGAAACAAATGATAAAAAGGATCAAGACTAGAATGTATGCTATTGCTAGCAAGAGTATGAGGGACCGTTCTGGTATTTACCGCCTTTAAGTAATATCACCTATTCGAATGTGTGATGTTACCTTTTTAGCTTTTGAATTTGTGATATCCCCTTCTCGAATAGGTGATACCACCTATTCAAATTAAGTATGAAATAACAACTGCTCCCAAGACTAAAGTGCATTCATTTACTCTATACAGGAAGTAAAAAGTTCAGTCTCTTTTCACTTAGATAATTATAACAGAGACAAAGTATCAATAAATATAGCAAAACTGCCTTCAAGTGAAATTTATATAACTTCACAGGAATTGAAAACAAATGGCGTTTTAAATGCCTTGAACTATAACGCAGGGAAAAAGGGCAGTCCGAATTTGCTAATGGTCAAAAGAAATCTAGTTTTTCATATGCAAACAGGTTATTTTATGGTCTTTTTATATACATTGTAACTTGCATACATAATACATTGTAAACAGTGTCTCCTCTCCTCTTTGTGCCAAATAAATGATTTTACAGAGCATCTAGAGTTTTTTGATCAATGCAATGCCGACATACTAGAGGGTATGTCTCATATTGAGTGCAGTAAGTCCATAGAAACTTTATTATCTTTTTGTAAAAGTTTGTGCAAGAGCAATGAAATCAATTTCATCAATTTTGAATCACTGCTAAGGAAATAAGACTGCTCTTTGAAGGCGTTTTGAAAGTTCATCCTTTACTTTGCATTGAAGCTAGATCGTCTTGTTTTTCGCATTCATTTTTATGTTATAAAAACGCAAATAGGTCATATAACTAATTCAAATTCGTGATATAACCAATTCAAAACAAAAAGGTGATATCGCCAATCCGAATAGGTGATATCACCTATTCGAATAGGTGATATCACCTATTCAACTCAAAATGATGATATCACCTACTCATTTCCAATAGGTGATATCACCAATTCAAAAATTGATATCACCTATTCGAATAAGTGATATAACCTATTCGAATAGATGATATCACCTATTCCATTTGAATAAGTGATATCACCTTTTCAAACAGGTGATATCACCTATTCGAATAGGTGATATCACTTAATGGCAATAAATACCAATGCTGCGCCTCATACAATAGAAATACACAATGATCCATAAATGATCCTGTAAGGAAAGTTTTGTACCTCTGTGCGTTAATTCACTCGTTCGTTGTGAGAAAAAGTTTGTCCACAGCAATGGAAACAGTTTTAAAAATCTTATATATAAATGTAAACGCATTTGTGAAGTTTCACAAAGATTTAACAAGCTAACCGTGAAAATATTAGTTGACAATTTTCCCCTATGACAACGGCGGTCAGATTTAAAAATCAAAATGTTTAATGCACAACTAGAGTAACTGTTGATGATCGTCATTTCTGAAACGTTTCATTACTTTACAGGTCTCTAAGTGACCACTAAAATTTGGGCGCCAGCTGGCGCCTAATCAAAAAAAATTTAGTCGCCAATGCAAATTTTTAGTAGCCAGGCAATTTTTTTTTTAAAAAAAGTTAATAGTAATCAATAGAGGACGTTTGCATATTAAAGAACAAAAAGGTGCTTAAGAAAACACGTCTATTGCTAAAACTAATTTCCTCTTTTTTAAAATTTCTTTTCGCTTCTTCAGAAAAATAAAAAAAATGTTAAAAGTTCCGGAATTCGACGATCGCCAAGTCAATTTAAAATGGTCGCCAATTTGGCGACTTATGGAAAATGTTAGGCGCAAATCAAAAATTTTAGGCGCCATGGCGACTAAATTAGTCGCCAATTAGAGCCCTGATTAAGTGTATCAAAGTCATGTCCGAGAAAATGTTCAGACAAAATAATAGGTCTGGCGATAACAATATATCGTCCTGACTTTCCTTTTACCAATAGCCACTGTGACGTATCTATTGTGCAATTTTAATTTTGGGCTTACACAATAGGTCTAATAGAAAGAAACACACGCCCTGTTTTTAAACAAATTTTAATTGTGTGTTCGTCTAGTATTACATGTAATCAGAAAAAACGTAAGAGAATCCAAACCTTGGCATCAATCATCTCTTTTGAACTTTGTATTAATCTGTTCCGATGGGGGTCATTTTTCAACGGGGGGCAATTTCTTATAGGTTGCACATATAAAAAACTGACCCCTAGGGTTCTTTTTCTACAAAAAATTAAATTTTTCTACGGCTAGGGAGTCATTTTTCGATGACCCCCCGGTCATTATTTTACGGGGGTCATTATTCGTCTTTACACCGCCTTGACGTCAAAATGCATTTTGTCGTATTTTCTATACCATGCAAATTTTTTATGATCTTCGTATCTATGACACTTGCACAAAATAAAGTCAAAACAAAATTGAAAAATTCAATACATACTTTGAATTATTTTAGCTCTAACTGTGGGTTTACTATGAGTTTGAACGTAGATGTTACATTTATTCAGTATCTGATTTCGTGACCGCGGGTACCCCTTCCATTGACACATCAATATACGATTGATAAGAACAAATTAACTTTTTGTAAAACATTTTTGCTTTTATTAATTCTTAGTGTTGCCAATTGTTATCAAAAGGCGTTCTGTAAAAAGAGGAATAAACACAATGTCTCAATAATTTCCGAAAAGCCCACATATCTAATGAATAAATCTGCTGATGAAGAACAGTAGGGTCAAATGACTCAAGTGAGCGTTGTGGCCCATGGACCTCTTGCTAGGATATTGAGCACAAATTGTTTAAGAAAACGACTTAATTGGCATTATTGCCTGTTGTCTAATACTTTTTCTTTTTTGTAAATATAATGTTTTGTAAGTAAAACTTAAAATCCTTCTCCACTGGTCATGGCTTTAGTACATTTTGGAAAGAGAGTTTTAAAATATTTTTCTTAGAACATTTTTCTGATTCATCATCATCATCATAAAAAATCACTCTCTCTCTCTCTTTTGAAAGGAATGTTTAAAATAATACCACACTATATTTATTTTTCATTGAAAAGGTGAAATTACGAGCATTCATCAAAATCGAATGTTGAAAGAAAATTATTTATCAGTAGCCTGCCTCGTTAAACAAAATGATCGTACTCAGAACTTTTAAAGAGTTAAGGACAGTTCCTGGACATAAAATTGGTAAAACGTGATAAATTCTCTTTTTGTATCAAACTGTGTGATTTTTCATGCGGTTTGAGATATTATCAAAGAAGACTCTACAAAGAAAATTCAAACTATTTGATAACATTGTTACTAATTAAAGATTCGACAGTTAGGAATACAAAATGCCATTTGAATAACAAATGTAAAGAACATAACAGTGAAGTTTTAATGGCGTCAATGTTTCTGACATTTTGATGATTCTTTGAAACACCTTCGAAAACTTTTACTGCACGCACAATACAGAACAAAATTAATAGCAAAATTGGTATAATACATGATTTGGAGACAATGCTGAATTAGAAAGAGATCAAAATTTTCTTGTCGTCTTTTTAAGAAATCATTAACCAGTATAAAAAACCTAAATCCATGGCTAGGAAGATTGAGCACAAGGAACACCGTTGACACAATGATTAACATAACAGTTAATCGAACTTGTGCCTTGGATAAAATATTAAACATCGGGGAAGTGGAGGTGTACATTCTTCCGTGGCTCATTTGGAATTGTCGAAAGTAAAATCTCCGAATAGCTCGAATGACAGCAAGATTAAATACAAAAACAGCGGCAATTGGTACTATAAATGTAATAATACTGTCAAAGTAGGTAATGACACGAAGAACATGGTAATAACTCTCTCGAATTCTGCATAATTGCCTTTCATTATCGTCAAGCTGATCTGTTTTCATAGTGAAAAAGCAATGGGAATAAAATAGCATAGCAAATGATGTTATGATAGTCAATGCAATCAAAACTCGCTGTCTAGAACACATCCGGGGACCTTTAAGAGGATGGCACACGACTATGTATCTATCCAACATTATCAGAACCACATACCAAATGGACAAAAAGCTCGTGACATAAGTGACATAAATGGAGATCATACAGAATATTCCTGACTGGGAGGCGAAACGGGATCTGTCGATACTACCGAACCAGCTAACCAATAAGGCAGAAAGGAACCACGTGTCTGACACGCTCAGTGCCGCCAGATAGACGCTGGAAGGCTGCTTCGCAAAACTAGTGAAGACGAAGACACGAAAAGATAACGTGTTTCCAATGATCCCAAAGATGCACAGGATTGGAATGAAGTATTTGTAGAGAATATGAACGAAGTCGTAAAAGTTCTCATTTTGATCCAAAAAGTCCGTGACATTTAATGCTACATCAGATGTGTTGAAAGTTTCGTTTGAGATATTTAAAGCTCTTTCCACCATTGGCACAAATGTATCCTGAAAAAAGACAGAAACAAAATTGGAGTAGAGTTTAAGACATTGAAGAGTAATAGAAAATACAGGAAACGAAATCAATATTTTGAAAAAGAAAACTTTCATTGAATTGTTATCAGATATACTTTATCAGCAAAATTTTAACAATGTTTGCTGTGACTGTAATTAACAAAGGATTAACACATTAATAATTTAGAACATACAAGTTTGATGAATTACCTAATCATGTTATTATTATTTAATGCTAAAATAACTTGAGAGTAATTAAGAATAGAGATGAAACAGCAGCTACTCTGTTTGATAAAGTGTTTATTGCCAGCATGATTATGTAGTATTAATCTACGTCTCTTTACCGTTATCCGTAAGATCTTTTTCATTAATTTAAATCAATACATCTGTAATGGATAACAGAAACCCGCTGATGTAAATCTAAATTAACACTAAGTAACCGTAGACCCTTTTACTCTCATTTTTTTTTTATTAAATAAGTTCTGGAGATTTACGAAAGGCGTGTCAAATATGAAGGCCTAATTTGAATTTCAGACTGGATGTGCTATATATACACAGCTAAACGGATCAATACATAGGGCTCAAAGGGTGTGGCCGGTTAACAGAGTACGCGTACTCCTCCTAGGCACCTGATCTCACCTCTGGAATTTTTTTTATGCCCTGTACATAGATTTGTATTGTTTGTAGATTTGTATTGTTTGTAGATTTGTATTGTTTGTAGATTTTGTATTGTTTGTAGATTTGTATTGTTTGTAGATTTGTATTGTTTATAGATTTGTATTGTTTGTAGATTTGTATTGTTTGTAGATTTGTATTGTTTGTAGATTTGTATTGTTTGTAGATTTTGTATTGTTTGTAGATTTGTATTGTTTGTAGATTTGTATTGTTTGTAGATTTGTATTGTTTGTAGATTTGTATTGTTTGTAGATTTTTTCAGACCGATCACTGTTCGTTATTTTAAACTGAGTTTACACACCCTCACACACATACACACCAACCTATATATATATATATATATATATATATATATATATATATATATATATATATATATATATATATATATATATATATATATACCCAAATATATATACAGTAAAACTCGTTTAGTACGAACACGGATATAAGGAATTACGGATAGAGCGAAGTTTTTTGCAATCCCCGGCGAAATTCTTAACAATTCCTTGTAAACTATTACGGATATAACGAACTCGGATATAAATAACGAAATTTACATCTTTTGTAGCGAATTTTTAAAGAATTTAGTTTTTAAAATATTGAACTGACATTTACTTTGTAAGTATATATATTTAAAACACTATTCATCCGAAAATTTTTGAACTAATGAAATTTTATATTTTATACTTCCCTAAATACATTTGGAAGTCATACTTCAAGGAAAAAAATTTATATTGCAAACTCGCTATGTATACTCTAACGAATTTGTTGTACGGATATAACGAATTACGGATATAGCAAAGTAAATTCTTAGGTCCCCAGAACTTCGCTATAACCGAGTTTTACTGTATATATATATATATATATATATATATATATATATATATATATATATATATATATATATATATATATATATATATATATATATATATATATATACACAAAATGATGATGATATATAAATGTACACGAAGTTAAAAAAAATCTGTATTTTAGGATTTCATAATTGTTATGATCCTTCAGTCCATTGTCATAAAGATTCTTTATAGTATTAATTATATTCTTGTAATTCTTTTAGTCTCCTTACTGGCTTAATGAATCTGTATGTCCAATAGATATCAAAGAGGAATATTTAAATGGAAAATCTGTAAGCTTAAAACTAATCCATCATCAATATTTATAGTGTTTTATTATTCTTAATGCAGTAATACATGAAAAGCAAGAAGTAGACTAATTGTATTTTCCTTGTAATAAAAATGGTAGTAACTTTCTTCAACATTGTAATTTGCTATGCAATCATGAGTGTGCGATAATAGCGTTAGGGAATAATAGGAGAAAGGGGAATAATAAATATTTAAAATATTTTGCTCTCGATAACTGTATACGAACTTTAAGAAAAACCAAGATCTTAAATTAAATTTGTTAAGTTTTTCTAGGGTAAAAATCCAAACAAAATGCTTTATTCCTTTACAGGATAGTAAAATAGAAACTGTGTATCAAAACAGAAATGATGATGAGGTAGAGGACAACATTTATCTCATCAAAGCCTTTTTTTATTTAAATATTTAGGATTTCCAACGTTCTGGCATGAACATCACTGTAGAGACATAATTTGTGGAAATGCGCATCTGATGCATCAAAATTGGTACCGTACATGTATATGATTTTCATTATGACCCCTGGGTCGAGGCCTCTGCTGGTAGACTGTTAGTTCCCGAGGGTCTCTACAGCCCAGTAGCTAAGTACTAGCTTGAAAATACGGATATATATTTGAATGCTGTTGTAAAATTTAGAAATTTATTTCAAAATTAAGGACAATCTCTCTCATGCAAAGCTCTGATCCTTCGACGAATTTGGCTCCAATGTTTGGCACCTTTTTTCAGCTCTTCAAAGTCTTTTTTATCTAAATATTTCGTATTTCAAATGATTTGGCATGAGCATCACCAAGGAGACATAACTTGTCGAAATGCGCATCTGGTGCATCAAAACTGGTATCGTATATGATTTACATTTATATCAAAAGTCTAATTATATACCTTTTACTAAAGAATGGCTATATTCAACTATGCAACAGAAGCGTATCTTTTTAAACTTTCCTGTTCAATCTGTGAGGATACGATATCAAAAATGTAGTTTATGTATATCACTAATCATACATTAAGAAAGAACCTCAAAGAATACGGAAAACAGTTCAGTGTATTTTCTCATTTATGAAGTATTTTAATCTTTTATCTTCACAAGTAAACTCTTGTGTTTTATTGTACAGCTTTAGGATAAAACATGATTTTGTATAAAAGGAGGATAATAATGTAAATTTTCAACAATATCACATAGAAATAAAATTAAGATTTGAACTTGTATGTGGAGTGAAGATTATGTAAATAATATATTTTACATACCTATTAACAGTGTTGCTCAAGCATTAACACCAAACAGCACACCTTGTAAATAAGTAGTCCATGAAATAGATTCCAAAAAATAAATGATGATTACTCCGTTGAATATTGCATTTGATATAAAAACCCAGCGCGTTAGTTATATTCACTATAGCGGTAATGAAAATAAGTTCCTCCCTGGAGTAAGTATTCGTCACTGGACGTGTAACCGAGATTTAAGCTTTCTTAATAGATAGCAGATAGCAGCAGCCACAGTTGTATTTTTTTCAGCTGAGGAGAGGTGTGTTGTGAAGCTTCCGTCAAAGTTACGATCTATAATTCCTCTGTTAATCGATTCAGAGTTTACTACCTTCTCTAAATGATAGAAACCCACTCAGAGCAGCTGTGAAAGGCCAATGAAACAATTAGATTAAATTCATAATCGGATATCTGATAGAGGTATTGTTATTTGAAAATATTATCATTGGAAACTTAATATATTAAATTTCTCCCCAGGATATGAACTGATTGGAGAAGAATGAAATAAAAGCTTGATATCATAGATATTGCAGTCTTGTTTTGTACTTATTTTGACTTCAGTCAAGTGAAAGGCACAAAATGCAATTCTAAATTATAATACCCGTAATTCTAAACTTTTAATATATACAATGACATCATAATGATTGCAGGTAAAATATATTTCATACTTCGATAACAAATATTATAATATTATATTTCTGTATTGGTAATTAGAAGATAAAAAGTTGTCATATGAGAGAGAGAGAGAGAGAGAGAGAGAGAGAGGACTGATAAATCCAACTTTACCTGGAACTCTTTTACGTCATTTGGATATTTCGATAGTTTAGCTTTAAGAATATCAAATTCATCGGAGTATTCAAATGCGCACATGCTTACTTAAAATCTAGATAAACACACACACTTTCGTAAAAAAAAAAAAAAAAAAAAAAAAAAAAAAAAAAAAAACCATTAGTAATTCACCAATAATAGTACATAAAGTCAAATTTGTCTTCAGTAATTTCTGTTATATTTTGATGCAGTCCAATACTCTGATAAAGATATGTTTCTCTATTAGAATAAACTGTATATAGTATACAGAAACAGTAGTTAGTAATGAATATTTCTGTTGTTTTAATTAACATTGTCAACATTTTCCTTCATTAGTAACATATGTTTCAGTTTAAGTTTTCAATATACACGTTTTTTCCTTCACAGGTCCTTCAAAAATGGACTGCAAAGCATGGACGATATGAATGTGTTTCTGACTGAAATCTAAAGAAAAGTTTCCAGGTTAATTGTATTGAAAATATGTATTATAAAAAAGTTCTTTTATTATGAAACATCTATCTAATATTATATATTGTATTGTAGTGTATCCTTCACCATTAACCTCAGAATCAAAAGACTGTTTCACGTATCAAAAAAGATATATTATAATAGTTTTTTACCATCTACAATTAAGTTATGGAATGATTTGCCAGATAGCACGAAATCTGCAACAAGTGTAGCTAAATTCAAACAAAGTATTCAAAATAAAAATCTTGATGATAAAATAAAATCAAAATTATACAGTTACGGACAAAGGAAATTAAATATATTCCACTGTCAGTTGAGAAACTTGTCAAGTAATCTTAATGCAGATTTGTTTAATCATAACTTAGTTGGTTCACCTAAATGCTTAAAATGTGGTTATTCTTTTGAAGATTCTGTTCATTTTTTCTTTCAATGCCCATGTTATGATCTTGCCAGGAACTCTTTGATCACATATATGATTGATCATGACATACCAAGAGATATCAATATTGTATTGTCTGGTTATGATTGTCTATCTCTTAAAGAAAATTTGTTATTATTTGATCAAGTTCATAATTTTATAAAAAATACTAAAAGATTTTAGAATGTGAAAATGTAATAAGCATTAATGTGCAGCATGTACACTGAAAGTACATATACATATATGGCTCTGAGCCTCTTCCCCTTTTCCGTTATCCCCACCCTCTTTTTTTTTCTCTCTCTCTCTCTCTCTTTCCTTTCATTATTCCACCTTATTGTTCAATTCCCCTCTTTTTTCAATTTTGTACATTGTATCCTCCTTAAAAATTAGTCTAAAATACATGTCTTTGTAAAAGTTATGATATATATTATTGTAACATTTCATGATTTGTACCTTGATCTTTAATGGAGAGAACTTATATAGGCCATTTTGCCTGCTGTTCAATCCATATTCATTGTATATACATTTATGTATATCATGAATAAAATACTTCTTAAACTAAAAAAGATATATACGTTAATCTTTTTAATGAGATGAACAGGAATCACTACTTCACCCCCATTCTCTGCCCCCCCCCCCCCTCCAATGAAAAATAACTGACATCCACCGTCATTCTCGATCCTCTTTAAGTTGCTTGTACCATAGGCACTCCCAGTCTAAATTTATGGATATGAATATTTCTTCCATATACCATATAACATACCTTACATTAATGAAACTAAATATATTTTCATTTACTAATTAAAAAACATGCTTGTGTATAGGTTTATAAGTAAAAGACATGTAGACTTTGTGTTAAACTGATCACATTAAATACTTACGGCAACTTGTCTTTGAATGTGGCGAATTGTTAGTGGCGATCTCTCTGGTATTTTAGTGCATGCATGCAAATCCCGACTATTCTCAAAAGCATCCGTTAAACCTTGCTTATATATTTTCTTTGCGGAACTCAGGGTCCACGCAAAAAAATCTAACAAATGATTATCATATAATGAATTATACATACATGTGTATAATGGAATCAATTTATCAACGTAACTATGACAAAATAATGATATCTGTATATTTTGTCACGAATCACAAATGAAAATCTTGATATATGATTACATGTTACAGGCGCATTGAGGTGTGCACTTCTTACTTTCTGTTTATACCTTTTGTATCAACTTAATCTGATTGGCACTTCTCAGTAAGAGAGGCAAGCCAATCAATTATCTAATGAATTTGTCAGGGTGTTCTACGGCCACAAGTGGACACAGGACTCCTGATGTTGTGAGGATCTTACACATATAATGATTCTTCAAATGATGCAATACAAATAACTATATGCTTCAAGTAGCTATCATTACTAACACCATGGTTTCAATGTAATTTTTTAAAAAATAAAATAAATAAATAAAAGGTAAAGGTATGCAACATAATTTGATTTGCATGAAACATTAATTTGAATGAAGTATAAGAGAAAATCTAGTTGTGCTTAGTTTTTGTTTTCGGTATATATGTGTGTAGTCTTTGTAAAGACCCCCACTTTGTAAATAAGTATTCTCTTTGTAGTTTGTGGCATCTATCTCTTAAATGGGATGAATTGAAACATTAATCGTTGTCGAGGCAGATCTTACTACTATCATGAGAAAAAAAACCAAAAAAAAAAAAAAAAAAAAAAACAAAAACAAAAACAAACAAGATGTAATACCTTCTTATGCTGAATCCATGTTTCCATATCCTGTAACACTAAATGTATCTTTACGTTCTTCTGAACCTCTGCCAGTAAATAGAACCGTAACGTGTTATGTACTAAATTAATGTACGTTATAATTACAGTAAAACACGCTTAGAGCGAACACGCTTATTATGAATTGACGCTTACAGCCAAGTGATGTTTATTCTCCATGCCCCTAAAATATATTGTGAACTTAAATTATATAACGAATTACGTTCATAACAAAGCAAAATCGTCTTTCCCTGGCACTTCGTTATAAGCATGTTTTCTGTACATATAAAGGGCTCAGAGAAAGCAAAGTTATGAAATGAATTTGAAAAATAAACATAGATGAATATACTTGAACTGATTTTATTATTATTCTCGAGAAAATGGGGACTTGTCAATGTTCAAAGCTCACGTCTGGCATTACTTAAACATGCTTCACATAAATAGAAAGGAGCGAGGAAGAGCCCTTCCCATGAATCATTTATGTATCCCTTTAACTTCTCTTTTAAGTATCTCATTCTTACAAGATGTTTGATTTATCGGTTTGTTCTTTTGATATTGCATGAATAGTATGTTCCTTTCCTTCTCTGCCTTTGTGAGTAATAATTAAGAGTAATATGCGCTGGTTTTTATCATTATACGATTCATATGCGTGATTATTAGGTACAGATATTGCTTTAAGTTAAACTCAGAAAATCGATGCTTCTATCAAACGAAATTTCTTTTTAAATAAATTATTAAGCGTCTTAACGTCCACAATTAATTCAAATTGATGAATGCATTTTTAATTTCACAGCTTACGGTGTTGTGAAATCTATTTCAAATATTCTCTTGACGGTGATTGTAAGTTCCTCTAAATAAGTCTGCATGTGTAGCAAATGTTTAACCTTACTGCCTACAGCGTTTATATTTTTATATTCACATATTACACAAATATTATTGCTTTAAAACCTTTATGATGAAGAGCAAAATCCTTGTTTTAAAAATAAACATCGGATTAGCCAAAATACATCTCAGTCGATGAGGCAATTCCCTTCATAAAAAAGTCATCAATTAGAATTTTATCTTCTTTTTATCATTTTTTTATCCTACCATTCCACGGAAAGGTTAAAACAGTGATCAGACCTCTGCTATCTCGTCTGCTGGGGAAAACAATATATCAAAACATCGATCTACAACACTGTGCCAATTTAGAGTAATTAATTAATTATCTTGATTGACAACCAGTAATACATTATGAACAAAACAGACAAATAAAACCGTCAAAATGAAGGATTCTATTATCTCTAATTACAATACCAGACAGAGAATTACACACACTTAGAGAAGCAGATAAAGGAGTCAGTAAATAACGTTACAGACGAAACAAATGTATAAAATTACTGTCCAAAAAGAAGAAAAGAACTTTATCTGGGTTAGAAAACCTGAGGTGGATTGTGACAGATACAAAACCTATATAAAAAAGAAGCTATCTGTATAATGGCATATATAGACACCAAAGACTCAAAAACTTAGGAAAGATAATCTTAATATTCCCGGAAGAGCCGTCGCTCAATGATCTGAAGATCGTGGGTTAAAACCCCGGCAGCGACGGGCCTAAATCTTTAAAAACTATTTCGCCAAGCTCTCGGCACTTTGAAGTGAAAGTTGCGATTGTTTCAGATGAGACATTAGAAAATTGAGGTCGCGTATGTGGTGGGTGCTGTTACGTTAAAGATACCTCACTGTTCAATGGCCCTATAAACTGAATAAAGGTAAATTCGAAGCCTTCGCCGATTTATGGTGTGGTCTTTAAATGAGTTAGTCTTCTCAAATGGGACGTCAATCAATCAATCAATTAATCAATCAATCTTAGTTCTCTAAAATATCACGATCTGGCAATTAAAAAAAAAATAGAATAAACACTTAGGATTGAACATTGATATCAATGTTCCTGGTTTCTGCAAATCAAAGCACATGGGTAATCTCTTTTTAATTAGAGAATCACGTGGTACATGTACTGACAAATTGAAGATATGTTCACGTGAAAAGTTGCACTCAGCTTGTTGTTTTTATCTTCTTAATAATCATTTAATTGAAATTTCCAAAAGAACTAGATGCTTCTTAGAATTTGTTTGTAAAGGATTAAAAAAAAAAAATAATAAAATGACGGCAACTTTAATTTCTAAAGTGAAGTTTTAAATATCAGCATTTATATGTGCTAGCAAATGAGAAATTTACCCATCCATCAAATAAAAATCTGATACTGTGAAGATAACTGTAATCAAAATGTCATAAAAGGAAAATTTAGAAAATAATGATGCATAAAAATTGCTTTTTGGAGTACAGTTTTATGCCATTAAACATTTCTTGAAAGGAATAAATTACTTGCGGTAATAAATTTTATATCCTGAGAAAAAACAACCCCTATCATGTTTTGTAAACATAAACGAGTAGTGTGCGGTAATCAAAAGAGCAACAAAACACATCGCATATCTGATTGATAGGACGCTCTAGATACCAGGGACCACGTGAGAGAGAATAAGTTAGGGAGACATTTTACTCACTTCTTTTACGTTTTGCCTTCTAAGAGGAATATTCTGTTATCCAGGGACAAATGTTGCCCAACCATGCATTTCAAACTATGTACCTTACTTCAAATTACAATACTACGCTAGCTCTTTAATTTATGGTAACCACCACCCCAGTTCTTGGGGATGAAACCGATCAGTCAAAATACGACCCAATGATAGGTTATATTTTCTAAAAAAGTTCTTCTGAGCTACTAAATGCTGACCCTAAACGAGGCTGCCCAAATCCCTGAATCATCAACCTATCAGCCAGCCAGCAGCCTCCCAGGGCTCAAAAATCGGCCGCACTCAAAGCATGCGGATAAGTATTGAATGAGAGAATTCTTTTGTTCTTAATATTAAGATAAATTTCTTAAGTGCAGTAAGCAATAAATGATCCCTGTTGGAATTTTTTTTTAACTGAGACCGACCTTCGAGAACATTTTTGAAATTAAATTGTGATAAATCGATGATTGTTTAACTATTCTGTAAAGTCCTAGAGTACAAAACGGTCTCAGATAGGAGATGCTTTCTACTTCATAGCACGTGATTCTACTTCTGAGATTTTCTAAGGTCCATAATTTATCTGTTCTGTTTTTATTGCTTTTGTGGACCTTTGGGCACGATTACTGTTTGATATCTTCAGATTTCATAAAGAATGAGTGGACTTAACACCCTATTTTGGATCTTTTTGTGATTCCTCTACCAAGCTGTAAATGAAGTGAATCCAAAATATTTTACAAGCAATTAAAAGAACTACGTATACATGATTTTATTATTAGGTAGAAATCTGTACAAAAGCAATGCCTTGTTCCTATGAATCAAAATTGAAGCAATGATACATTAGTGTAGCCGTCCGGAATTTGACATGTACCCGGAGTGGTTTTTAGGTCACATAATCAATATTAATAGCAGGCGGGGCTATCGATCGGCGTCAGTGTCGATATATCTCTCTCTCCTTCTCTCTCTCGTTAGAAATTCGAATATGTGTATGGTATATTACAGCGATCTCAATATGAAATTTAAGAATATGCGAGGACACGCAAAGTTATATTAACATTTAATTTGCTAAATTCTGAAAATATTGCAACCAAACACTCTCCAAGACATGATTTAGATCGAGGTCAGGTTGAAGAATACAATGTAATTGTTTTCACGATTACACTCGCAGGTGGACATCACGTAATGAATTGTAATATTCAACAGGTCAATCGAAGTCAAATCAAGGTTAACGCAGTCATAACAATGGAAGCGAGAAGTTCGTTTTGAACATGTTTTTTGTACAATTAAGTATGAGCGCACGTTTGTCGGCTATTCTCCTTTTAATATGACATTATTTTGTTCAATATACAACTACAGTTTTCTTAAGAACAGCCGACAAACATGCGCTGACTATGTATTCAGACGATGAAAAACGCGTGACCCTGATTATCTATTGATATTCAAGAAATCTTCGGGCCCCTTGCCTTCGATATTTATTTTGTTTTTCTCGAAAAGAGCGTTTTAAATTCATATCTGTACCAAGAATACACGGTATAGAATACAAGATATCGGGTATTTATATGATAGAAAGAAATAAACATTTTATAAGACTTTAATTTACGGCATTTTTTCTGGACACTTAAGTCCACCCATTCTTTGTGCTACTGTATTACAAAGCTATGAAATGGAAAACTTAAAAAAAGAATTTTAAGAACTGTAAAAAGTAGGTGGGCATCTTTATTAAAATTGTTTAGATGCCAGGAACCTTCAAATTAGTTCTGTATATTCTGGTACCAAATGTGCAAAGATAATATCTAATTAAAGTTAATAGCACTGTATCTGTTTTCTTGAAAGCGCGTGTAAAAACAGAGCAAAAGCAGAGTTGAAAGAAAGATAGTTTCAGCTGAGTTTAATTTCAAGATTAAAATACATGATTGCCCCCATCTGTGAACTTTTAGCCATCTATCTGCCATATGATTAAATAGCGTAAGGAAAATGAAATCAGCAATATTTTTTAAAGAACTGAACAATATATGAAATAAAGTTCAAAATTACGCCACCCTTAAGAAAAGTCAGCATTGTTATTAAACTTATCGTGGCTCGTACGTGTAATGTTTTTAATCAAAAGAATATTTTAAATCATATGTAAGCTTGCTTGAAACATTTAAGTAAGTTAATGCAATGTAAAGAAAAACTCATAGTTTTAGAGAAGACTAAAATATTTTGAAACAAAGCATCTTTTTATTTATTATGAGAAAAACTAGTAGAAATAGTTGGATTTTTTTTTTTGTGTGTGTTTTTTTTGTAATTTAATCTGAACACGTAATCTATGTACATAACTTAATATCATAAATGGTTCATAATAAGTTAGAACATTCACACAACGCACACTTTGGTTAACTCGACTTCGATCTGTCACAATTCCTTCATGGCAATTTAATGTAATCAATACATGAAGTCTGGTTTTTTCATATTTTAATGTACCTATAATTATGAAGAAATCAAATTGAACACAAATTTCTTCCAATCCAGGCTTCCCTCAAACATTTTTAACTTTCGGGAAACACATTTCTCTAAAATATATTGAAGTCGATGCTCAACTACTTTAATAGTAAGTAAGAATGTTTTCATTAATGCATGTCTATTCCTGGCAACAAAAATGTATTTAAAAGGTATGAATAAATTTCAAAAATGTCTTCTTCATGAACATAGAAAAAGATAAGATTTTGAGGAGGGTCTAACTACACACAGAAAAACAGATTAATACATAAACGGACGGAAAGGTACACAGGGGTTCGAATATTGCTTCTTCCATTTCCCATTTAATGAGAATCAATTTTTCTGTTGTTCTATAAAGCTATAAATTTGGTCACTGCTAACTGTGCTCAGCAACGGTACTTGTTTGATTTATGTTTTGCTCATTAAAAACGATTGACTAGTGCTGAAAATCAATTGAGCATCTAAATAAAAGTACAGTACAAAATTGTAAGACTTTCCAATACTTTCTCATTGCATTACTCTACAAGAAAAAGCACATATTTCTGGGAAAAAGACAGTATATATTTTCCTTCATTATTGCACTGAAATTCTATCAAAGAAAGTTTATCATACAAAATAATGAAGAATGACGTCAAAGTTCAAAATGTTTAAACACAAGAAGGAAATCTCGTAAGATTTGGTTAATGCTTTCAAGCAAACTTTATTCATATTTAAATATCAAGTTGAGCAATAAGGACAATGTTCAAAATTTGAAATGCTGAATGTTGTATAAGTTTTTTGATACATGCTTATTTATTATCTAAGTTGAGTGTTTTGTTTGGACTTCGCATTTAATATTTTGGAAAAACTTACGTGTTATTGACTTTTTTTTGAATTTCACAATATGGTTAAAAATGGAGCAGTCTTGAATCAATATGATATTGATGAATTTCTCAAAAATTGGACTAATAATATTTTATATGTTTTTGTAGATTAAAAGTAGAAACAACGAACAGCATTAAAGCTCAAAGTCAATTAAAATCAGGATCAGAGCAGAGGGATTTCCAAAATCAAGGTGGGACCAGTTGCCATTTAGGAGTGAGCATTCCCTGCCGACCGGTCACACCTGCCGTGTGCTCCTTGTCAGGCATGATCGGGAAATAACGGGGAAAAATCCGTCGTCAATTCAGTGTGTAAATAATGGCCTAATAATTAGTATGAAAAACATCAGTCAGCATATGACTTCATAATGATAGATTGTATTTGCTGACAAGGTCATTGTATCGACCATAGTACTTAGTATTAAACGAGACTGTTATATTCTTGTTTCATCAACTTGTTTGTCAATAACTTACGTGTACCTCGTCTTAGAAATTATTCATACGTAGAGCATGCTCTTGCGTATCGATAAATAACTTGCAATATGTAAATGTATGTCTACACTGACAATATATTGTGCATGGGCAATTAACCTGATTTCATCCTATAGTCAGTGGTGATAGATGCCAAGGTACCAGATACGATCACATCTCGTCCTATAGAGTCTTTGGGTGCAAGACGTGTACCTTTGCGGGTGTAAGCCTCCACGGCAGTTAGGAGCAGGAAGATAAATCTCCATTCCAGTCCAGAGATCAATCGTAAATAAGGACAAGCGTGGCAACCATCGAGAACACCGACAGCTACATGTACCAAACTAAACTCAGTTTATATTGTATATTTTTTTATCTAATTAAATGAAATTCTTACGGTAAAAGGAAGTCTTGTTGCAAATAAACAAGTCAAGGGGACTTTATATCTAGGCCCTGTTCGCTTGGTCATTAATCTGGCAGATACTCTAGAGATATACATTTACATACATTTAAATTAGTTTTTGATATTTGAAGTAAATTTGTTGTTTTGCAGTCATGGTGCAACAACAGGTTGCTTTACAGTTTGGGGTTTATATTTCTACACAGAACGTCTTTTCCGTTGTTTGAGAGAAACTGGGAGGGTTGCCGATGACCGCGACCAGGACGTCCGTGCTTTACGACGCCATGTCAGGACAGAGTTATTTGTCTTGCCCACTTGCGTAATCGCCAACTGCCACTAAAACCTCTAGAAATACAGATGGCAATCATAACCACCAAATTCACCCTAAAACTGTAAGACACTGATTGCGCGAGTTTGGTTGGCAAGTTTGATTTGGTTTGCAAGCTCGTCGACCCTACGATATTATTCCCCTTACTACCGTACGTCGAACGCGTCGTATGGCCTGGGTGGCCACCCATGGTCCTGGGCAATTTTCTATGAGGCAATGGAGACGAATCTTTTTTTTAAGGTGAGTCACGGTTCACTCATTTTCGTGCGGACGGTCGTCGTCGTATATACCAACTTCGTAGGAATCGCTTTGCCGATGGATATGTTTTGGGGTGGGGTATGTCTAGGGTGGGATATATCACGGGGTAAAGTCACATTTGATTGTGGTAGCTGGGAATTTACCTGGCATTAGATATAGGGATGGAATCCTCCGACCAGTTGTAGCTGCATTTGTTCAAAGCATAACTTAATTTTCCAGCATGATAACGCCCGGCCTCAAATAGTCAGAGTTTATCAAGACTTTCTTTCAAATCATAATATTCAACACTGATTTGGCCTCCCTACAGTCTACATTTGTCCCCAATTGAACATCTGTGGGACGAACTGGACAGGAGGATAAGGGGGCATCGCGATTTCCCTGCTACTCTCGATCAATTAAAGATTGCTTTAAGGGAAGAGTGGGATAATATAAGGAGGATAAATTCCTTAATGAACTCCATGCACAGGAGAATAAGGGATTTAACAGATGCCCGAGGGGGCATAATGGTTTTGAGTTTTTCAATTTCACTTTCTGGGAGTACCGTTAAATGTGCTTTTAACTAATGATTATTGGTTAAAAATGTGTTAATATGCTGTATAAAGAATATAAGAAAAACTTTTGAATAAGTCATTAAAAAACTCAGAAGTTTACCCTGCATTTCTTTTTCCTTTCAGTAGCTCTCGGGTGCTTTAAGTCGTGATAGAAGATCACGAAGCCAACATTACTGGATGTTTGGGTCATGATAGGTTGCCTCCTATAATAATTTATTTGTACTGAGTCATCTTTCATTTTATATTCAACACACACTTTGCAAATAACCACATCATTATCATGTGTAAAAATATACTTCAACAAAGACATCTTGCTTTTTACATATCAAACACAATTGAAGATTATCATGTTTAACAAGACAAATTGAGTTTCCTATTTTATTTTTCAAACTCTCCATTAAAGAGCAAAACACCTTTATACAGAAGGAACTTCTGACAATTTATCATGACAGGAATAAAATGTAGAGATAATGAACAGTAATGTTGCTGAATATTCAAATTAAACAATACAAAATGTCAGCAGAGCAAACACGAACCACTCAAAACAGAAGTGGGATCAGGTGCCATGGAGGAGTAAGCATCCCCTGTCAACCGGTCATATCCGCCGTATGTCCCTTGTCAAAATAAGGTAAACGGAAATATCCGTAGACAATTCAATTGTGAAAATAATGACCTAACAATTTGTATAAAAAAGATTCGAACTAAGATAGCTTGTACCTGCAAACAAGATCATTGTATCCGCCATAAAATTTGCAAAATGTTAACATTTAACGAGACTGTTGATATCATTGTATCATCAATCTATTGGTCGGTAGCATGCTTCGTTTTAGAAATTGTTTATACATAGCACATGCTCTTGCATTTAGAATCAACTTATAGACATAAACACATATTCCGGTGAATTTTGCATAAATAAGGGAAGTTAAAAGTTGAAGTCATCAAATTTATGACAAAGTTTTATTGTTAGTTTGCTATCAATGTCTATCTGTAGTAAAATATCCAAGTATGAGATAGATGTGTCAGACTCAATTGTTTCTTTTACTTCGTAATTTCGAGTTCAATTGGATATATTAAGTCAAATTATGAATGAAAATGAATATTTGAATTAATTGATTGATTGATCACTTATATAGAGACGTCACCATATATCGGTGAAGGGCTTCAAATTTAGACCTTTACTCGGCACTCAGGGCCATTGAGGAGTAAGGGTTCTTTATCGTGCCAACGCCTGCCGGGGCACGAGGCCCCGGTTGTTAAAGTCTCATCTGAAGGAACTGCAACTTTCACTTCAAAGTGCCGAGTGCTTGGCGATGGAACAATCACTACCTCTTTTTTATCGACTTAGGTCGGTCGCGGCTGTGATTCGAAAACACGACCTTCCGATCACGGAGCGAGCGCTCTACTGACTGAGCTACCGTGAAGGTCATAATTTGAATTAAAAAATCGTCTTTGATATATTTACATGTATAAGCAAATGATATTTGATTTAATATTTTATGAAGACAAAGGCTGTTTATTGTTTTATATTCAAAACGGTAACTGGTGTAATAAAGCAATAAAATGTCACACCCTAAGTCCATGAACAAAGGAAAGAATGAGGAATCTATTTCTTTTATAAAGAAACGGTATGCTCAAATCAACCAATTTTTGCAAGAATAACGTATGATTCCTCAAGCCTAACGAATAAATCTTTAAACGTTTAGCATTTCTCTTTCAAATACTTTTTGAGTACTTTTAGAAGAACGATAAATCTTAGACAATCTTAATTCCCCTACTGAACATAAAATAAAAAAAGATACTGTGTCAATACAAATCTTGCTTCGGGCATTAAAACATAGATTAACTCACTTTTGATCTCACTTGCACTTTTCCATTATTAATTCCTTCTGTAAAAGTGATATTGAGATCAAAAATGAGCTTGTCTAAGTTATTGGCCCCGGAGCTAGACTCTATATTTTGATGAAAGAAATGCTTTCTGCTTTCTGAATCGTTGGAATTCCATGTATTAAGATCCTTTCTTGCATATGACTTTCGAAATGCTAATTGTCTTAAAACTTAAGCACCTTTCCGTATTTTCCTTAAAAGATTTCAGAAGAAATCAGTTTCAGTAAAATTTTCTTATAGATACTATAAACCACATGCATCACCGACAAAGATTTTGAGAAATGTGATTTTTCCAAAAAAATTTTTATACAACAATATGTTGTATAAAAAATTTTTGGAAAAAAATAAAGTGGGCGACGCTATGGATACTATTTTCTTATAGAAAATAACCCCTGAAATGCATTTGGATTGAAATGACAAGAATAATGTAAACGTATAATATTTAGCTATGTATTCTTTTTAGCGCCTTTCGCTGGAAGAAACTTCAGCTAAATCTAGTACAACGCTAAATGTCTTGCACATATATACTGTACATAAATAAGAACATTAAGAAAGGCGCTTGATCAAATCTACGCTTACTTGTTCAAAAATCAATTTCCGCCAAATATCGTACACACTAAATAGAATACATTTACAGTACTTTTGAAATATTTTCAAAATATTTTTGTACTTAACATTTTCCTTCTCATTGGCAACTTATCATAACCAATGGTCATATTTTAAAGAATATTCCTAAAATGTAAGAATATCATATTATATTTATCTGTGTAAATGTGGTTTTAGTACACTTTCTCGTCTTCTTCACACTCAAATAGATTAACTGTATTTGAATCTCCATTAATGATTATAATTGGAGTACAAAGTCTTAGTTAAGTTGCTTACTCTTATCTAGATACCACCACTAATGAGTGAAATGTCAGTCACACATCAGTTGTAACGTCGAATTCAAATACAACACGTACTTCATTGTTTCAATTCTATACGTAATACTCGTCATTGCTCAAAGGTGAACAAATCTCTGGTAAAAATTAAAAAAAAATAGGTAAATTTAACATTGTACAAATTATAATTTATGTACAAGATGAAATGCTTTTGTAATTTATGGAACTAATGATATATCACATTTGTTGTAGGTAAATCTATACACTTCTTGCGTTATAATAAATTAGGGCCTAAGAGTTTGGAAAAAAAAAAAATCAATACACGTTAATAAAATTAAGTTAATGAAATTTATCAATGTACAGCAGTGGATACTTCGATAACGGATGTTACCCCCCCCCCCCTCGCATCCCCACACACGACTTTTCTCTCGTTCTCATTGAAACGATAGGGCTAACATTAACTTGTAGGTTAAAGATTTCTTTGACCATGTAGGTAAGTCTAGTCACTTTCAATACTGCTTTCTTACATAAAAGGGGTAGACACTAACTTTTGTAAGGCTAAATAGCCCACAGGGCTAGCAACTATGAGTTTCTACTAGCCCTGTTACGGAAGTAGTTGTCCGGCAGTTTGTTTTGCTGCTGACCCAGTCACAGAGCAACAAGGGGGTGGGTGCGGGGGAAGGTTTCCTCTCCTGCTCGGGGGAAGGGGGAAGGGTTGTGACGGTACATATTGTCGTTTTGTACATATTGTCGTCGGCGACAATATGTACCTACCCTCACTGTACATATTGTCGTCCATCGGTACATATTGTTGCCGGCGACAATAAGTACCTAGACGAGCCTTATTTCCCCCCTGCATAATGGACGACAAAATGTACAGTCAAGCACCAGCACATATTGTCGTCGGCGACAATATGTACAGTCAAGGTCGGCGTATATTGTCGTCGATATATTGTTTTGACAAACATTTTCTTGAAAAAAGGAAAGAGAGATTAACAAACATACACACGCACGGAGGGAGACAGACAGCATTACTCCCAATACTGTTGGTAGAAAACTTTTTGGTCAGAAAATTGTGTTCAGGATTGATGTACATCACTATGATGTGTCAAGATACCACAATTCTTGCAATATATGATAACTCAGTCTATTCTTTTTTCTTGTAATTATACTTGGAGATTAAAAACATGTATTAGTTTGTTTGTTCAGTAGTAATGATTATTTGGAAATTATTTTTTGCATTATTCTTATATACAATTATGTGCCGATATAATTGGTGTTAGGGTTGACATTTTTATATCACCTGAACTGGAAGTTCAAGTGAGATTTTCTGATCACATTTTGTCTGACCGTCCCTTTTCACAATTTCAGCTTTTTTTCAAGAAGCACTGGGTCAATTTCAACCAAACTTGCCATAAAGCATCAGTGGATAAACGGGATTTAAGTTTGTTCAAATGATGGGTCATGCCCTCTTTCAAGGGAGTAGTTAAGAATTAGTTAACATTTAGTGAATTTTTAAAAATCTTTTCAAGAACCAATGTGTCAGAAAAGTTGAAACTTATCTGAAAGCTTCATTATGAGGTGTAGATTCAGATTTATTCAGAACATGTCCCTCGGGGGAAGGGTGTGGCTACAATAGGTGTTCAAAATTTTTTCATAGAATATTTAGAAAAAAATTCTTTCATAATCTTTTTTTTTCAAGAACTACTGGGTCAGAAGAGATGATACTTATGTGAAAGCTACATAGCGTACGTTAATTTTGAGGTGCTGGTACGAAAAAGATCCCTCATTGCTCAATGACCGTAAGTACCAAGTATAGGTCTAAATTTGCAGCCCTCCACCGGCAAGTGATGACGTCTACATACGAATGAAAAATTCTCGAGATGGACTTTATAACAACAAACAAACAAAAACAGAATCAATTTTGTTCAGATCATGACCCCAGGGGTAGGATTGGGCCACAATGGGTGATTAAAGTTTTAATTAGGAATATATACAGAAAATCTTTAAAATTTTACCCGAAACCAGACAGATGTACAGACCCTGAAACGTGCTACTACCTCACACGCACGCTGCACGAACGGTACACGCTCGCTACACGGTTTGCACGAAACGCTGCACGGTTTATACGAAACGCTACACGGTTTGCACGAAACGCTTTATACACATTTTTCTCACGCTTTGTACACGATTCTCGCACGCCTTGGCCTCGATCTGGATTTTCTATTCGGAATCCCTCGGACTTTATTTAAATCATTACGGATTAATCAAAGATTAATTAAGTATCGCATTTATTCACATATAAAGTTAAAATCAAAAATCGCTACACCAGTACTATATAAACTGATAAAATACTCAATGTTGAGTTGTAACAAATTAATACATATAGTTGTCATTGAATATATGACCCGCCTGTTGAAATGCCTATCATCGTCTATACATGAACATTTTTCGCTAGAGTCCCTGAAAAAAATTTCATTCATAATCTCTTAAAGCATTCAATGTTCTTACAATTATAGTTTGATGTTAAAAAGTCGTTTTATTACTGACAAATAAACTCAGTTATTGACTTAGATAAGGAAATTGATTAAATTGCGTTTGGTTTCTGCAAACGGATTGATGTTTCTTTTCTTTTTTTTTAAAGATTGATTGAATTATTTTGTGATTTAGTAAAAAAATATAATAAATTCGAATAATTCGGGTTCTGTTTATAATTTGCAAAGGTAATATGTACACTGCATCAAATACAAACATTGTGAAAGGGGGAAGGGTTAGATTACCGAGATCTTACTGTTGTATCTACAAATTTGTACATGGCTCAATATAATGGACATTTGTTTCAGTAAGTATACAATTGGGGGGATATTATAGAAACAAGTGCCCGTGGTAAAGAAAAAAGGATATCCATATCTCTAGCGGGGCCAGATAATTCATTAAATGCACTTATTTCAGAATGTTTACTATAACGTTTCATTGCATACTTAAACTTTAATTCAACATTAAAATTTTATAAGGTAAAGAAACCTGGGGTGGGGTGGGGGTGGGGGTGGGGTAAGTATTGTAACTCTTTAGCTCTTTTGAGGCATTGTGTTTATATACCAAACACCTTGTAAAATTCTTAATTCAAACCCCGTCTTGACCAAAAAAAAAAAAAAAAAAAAAAAAAAATAAATAAATAAATAAATAAATAAAAATCAATAGTCTCGGCACTTAACAATACGTTCAATATATATGTATACATGACCAAAGTGCTAAAAAAATGCACTAGAACTGCGTGATTAATAAAACAATTAATATATAATTAGATTTATTTCTCTATATATTTTATTTTATTTACGAAAAGACTGGCAAATCAATTCACTATGTACAGAAAATAGGATAAATTTAAGAAATAAAATCCAAGGGTATTTATTTGTAGCAGTTAAATACTAATGAAACCATTAATTTCACGCATTAAAATTCAATCGTTATTCTCGGGTGTCATTTTAGCCATGATTGACAAGAGATAAATTAAATAGCAGAACAAGTTTTCAGTTCCCGGCACGCGGAGCCCGTGATCGCTGTTGCAAATGACCTTGATCACAGTCGTACATGTAAGAAGAGTGTTGAAAGTGTAAAGAAGATTCCAATATATTTTTAAGGGTGTATCGGGCGCACCCCGAAGAAAGCAATATTTTTCTTTAAAAAGAAAATTATCGATTGAACACTTGTTAACAAGAAAACCTCAAAGTTTGTGTTTTCGTTTGACCCCCTCCTCCCCGGAAATATTTAACCCTGTATATGCCGATGCATGTGAATTATGATTCATTTATTTGACAATTATTAATCAACCAATTTTATGCCTAAAAAGACTATGAATGACTTATCGTTTCAAAATTATTTGTATTACAGTCTTGTTGTATAGGAAAGTTATGTTCGTTTATAAACGAAGAAAATAAATAAAATGTGCTCCCTGGTCTAAAATTCCCATACTTCAGATTTATAGCAATGACGTACTAAGTTTTGTATTTTTTTTTTCACGCCTGTCTGATCTATCAGTTATTTTGCATTGATCACCTATATTCTCTGTATACTTTAATTGTAAAATGGCGAAGAGATTCAAATAAATTAAGGAAAAGGACAAGACCGGACTCCTGATAAATTTTCGTTTGAAAAAAAATCAGTATTGCTCTCTTTATAAAAAAAAGTATTGAATTAAACACCCTAAAATTGATGTACATATAATTACTTGTAATTACATTGAGCACATTTTCTGTCCATCTTTATTTAAATAAAAAAGAAAGAAAATCAAACAAATATTTAATATCTGTACATTACCGCGTATTTTTTCACTCTTAAAATACCACCGGTATGATATATCCGAATAATATTTGTTACAAACAACACAATATGACATCTTGAACCATCAATAGCCATATCTAAAATAAATGACTTCCGAATGAAACCTACACGTTTCTCACACGATTCTTGCACGAAAGTCGCACGTTTCTCATACGCTTCTCGCACGCTCGCTACGAAACGCTTAGAAGTTTACACGAAACGCTACACGTTTTGCACGAAACCCTACACGGTTTACACGAAACGAAAAGCGCACGAAAGTCACACGCTTTTTTGGGGTAGTAGCACGTTTCAGGGTCTACAGCACCGGCGCACCCCTCCCCATCCCAACTCCCCGCCCGTTGGTTTGATTTTTTTTTTGCTTTGGTAAATTTTGTCATACAGTTTTTGTTTAACTTGCATATACTTATACTCTCAATTTAGTCCACAGGTAAAACTTCATAGTTAAATTCTTTATCTATTATATACAGTAACACAATTTTACATACTGTAGTATCTGTGCGACTGTCCCGTGGTACGACTTATTGTCTGTATTACGTCAGACGGTGGGACGGTCGCACGGACCTCTTCTACACGTGGATGCCGAGCTGACAGGACGTGTCAGGGACAGCAGCGGAGTGGGGAGTCGGCCCGGGCCAGAACCTACGGACAAGAGTATATTTGTATATAGTTGTTAATTAATAAAGATTATAAGTACTACACCCCCCGGGTAGTTACTTTACTGGCGCCCAACTCGCGGGGCCCGGGAGATTCCCGTACTGCTGTCAAAGTTTTTTTTCAGGCATCGTTTTAGCCGCCATTTTTGGTGCTGCTAGGTATGTGAGAGCACGTGTTGATTTTTTTTATGTAATTCTTGAATCAACTTTCAGAATTAATTTATATTGTCTGTGATTTTCTGATTTATTGTGATATTTTATTATGGATATGTCGGTAGAGGAAGCCGTGTCGGCTTTAGGCCTGGGCACTCGCCCGGCTGACAGGCGGTCAGACAATTTCAATTTTCGTTCTCCGTGTAGGATGGGGGTATACCCCGGGGAGGGGGGTTATTCACCATACGCTTATAGCGGGAGTGAGCATTTTGCCTCCCGTCACACACCTTTTGCTCAGTCAGTGTCAGGCCACGTGGGAGGGGGGTTGCCCTTGGGGGGTCCCTCTACATCTATGCCCGGCCTGCACTCGGGCATCCCCTGTGGGGAGGGTAGTGTATTACATAGAATGTCAGGAAAAGAGGTAAGGTTTGCCCAGCCTCAATTTGGCTCACCAGGGATGATGACCAGTGATTCCCTGGAGGCCTCTCTAGGTAGCCCGTGTAGGTGTGGCTCGCCTGGTAGCACCGTGGATTGTAGCCCACCTAAATATGAATATAGGGAGGTTCCCTTGAATTCGGGATTAAACCATCCGTATTCCTTAGGCCATGTGCTACCAGCTAGTAGTAGCCACCCTGTCCTTGTGGGAGACACAGCTAACCTGGGAGGCCCTGCTACCATGGGTTATAGACCAAGCCACTTGGGTGAGGTACCACACCCACTTGACCCCGCCCTTCCGTCCCATACACCGTGTGTTAGTCAGCAACCTGAGAGGCCTGTGAGGCCAGCACAGCTCACCTCCGAGTATGATCGTCAACATGTGAGGCCCGTAGATCCTGTAGGGCTCACCTGGGACCCTGCACCCATACAGAGCCAACCTAGACTAGCAGATTTTGGTGCGCCCTCTCTCCCTGGGGATGATTTGCAACCCCGGAGCTCAATGTCACGCACTATATCTGCCCCAGCCCCTGTAAATGTTGGAGTGTCACCAGCAATGGTTCATTCACAAGTAAATCCTTTAGACAATGGTATGACTGCTGTCAGACCCCAACCTACATCATTGTATGCTAGTTCCACAAGCACACCTTACCATGTGCCCCCATCAGTGTACATCAATCCTGGGGGTAGGCATGCCCAACCCCCAGTACCCGACCTCGCCCAGTCTCTGTTGTACCGAGGCGAGAGTACTCCAATCACACTCCATGGTATGGCTATGCCCAGTGCACTGCAGCACCATAGTGTTCCTGTGTCAATGACTTGTAGTCCTGCCCATCCCGATACCCCAGCCTGCCATTTTGGAAGGGAGGGGGAGAGGATAGCACATGTGCAGCCAAACATGTATGGGGCAGCCCATCCGGGATACTATGCTAGTCAGTCAGTCCCGGCTAACCAGGCTTGCAACTTTAGTACACCAATACATTATGGCTCACCTGCTTACCAGGGCACCACACCATACCCAGTTACGGCAGCCACTGGGAGTAAGTCCCGGTATAAGGACCTTAGGTATGATGGTAAGACCAGCTGGAAGGCATTTTTGCACAAGTTCGTTAGGTTATCTCGCAGCCAGCTATGGACAGAGGAGGAGCAGCACGACCAGTTTTGTTTCTGCCTTGAGGGGGCAGCAAGCGAATACTATACCTTGCTGTTGGAAACCAGTAGCCAGCTCCGCCTAGGTGAGATCTTGCAGAGATTTGAGAAGCGTTTTGGCTCCTCTGCCCCCGATCTCACTCATCAGCTCAACTTCCAGGCTGCCAATCAGAATCCAGGAGAGTCACTTCGTCAGTGGGCAGACAGGGTGCTGACCTTGGCAACGCGAGCCTTCCCTTGTGTGTCGGACGTGCACACACACGCCATACCTCGGCTGTGTTATGGAGCTGAGGACCGTGACGCTGGCCTCTATGCGCTCGACGGGCATCCCTGGAGTGTGGAGGAAGCCGTGGAGCGAATGCTATACTACCAGCACTCCCGACTCCACAGGCCTAAACCATCGAGGGAAGTAAGAAGGCTGGGTTCTGGCCATGACACTAAGAGGGATGATCCTGGGATGGGAAATGTGGATGCTAGGGAGGAGCTTGAAGCTCTCCGGAGCAGGATAGAGAAACTTGAGGAGACCTTGAGGCAGAAAGGATATGCCCCCTTTCCGAAACCTCGGAGGGTTGGTTCCCCGCCATCCAGATGGACGGCTCATAAGCGGAAGCCTTCTGTGTGTTTTAAGTGTGGAGAGGTGGGGCATTTCCGTAGAAATTGCCCCACTCGAGCTACAGGGAAGACAGTAGCCACTGATGGGCCGCGGGGCGGAGCCCGGATGAAGGGACCCCTTGGTGAGAGATTTCGTAGGCCAGAGTCCCAGGAGAGGGGACTGAGGAGTGGAAGGCCTGGATCCCAGGGAGGGCCCTCCCAGGCAGTTCAATTTATGAACCCAGAGCAGTCCCCAGAGAGGACAGACTCGGAGAGTAAGGAGCAGGGGGCTAGTCTACCCCCCTCCTGTATGCGGCGCAGGCTAAGGGTCTGCTTTGAGACGCCCCATTCACCAGAGCTATTCTCGGCTGAGGAGGAAGAGGCATCTTTGGACGAGGAAGTGGGGAAGCTTGTTGCCCCCCCACTCCACTCCGGAGCCACTTGGACCAGCCCGGGATAGGACTAGGGAGTTTCAGGTCTTTGGGAGGACCAACCCTGGTAGTTCTGATCAGGTGTCACCCGAGAATGAGGGGAAGGAGACCTGTATACAAACTGGGCAGTCACGCCAATCTCAAGGCTTTGCTGTTAGCCTGTGCGTGCCATGCCTGGAAGTAGAGATGGTGGAGGAGTCTCTATTGGATTCTGCAGTTGAGGATATCGGTGTTACACCTCTCTCCCCAAGACCAACCCAACCTTCGAATGAGGCGGCCTATGGTCAAGTTTCTGTGGGATCACTGAGTTCTGTGGACAAAGGCCCCACCCTGGAGGAAGATATAGATGGGGTCACGAAGGACCATGTTGCGGAAGTGGGGACAACCCCATATGATTCTGGCAGTCCCTTGTCGTCTGACAGTGCGACACCAGAGGAGAACAGTGCATGTCGTTTATACAGATCAAGGCGGAGGCGTGGGCGACGCCGGAGGGTGAGTTTACCCTCCAGGGCCTGATGGTGTGACTGGTGTCACAGTTTCTCAGTAGTGAGTGGGCCTGATGACCTTGGCCCACTCGGTTATCGTTAAACAGATGTAGGATGATTGTCTGGGAATTATCCCGGACATACCACCTGGTTGGGAGTAATCCCGGACTTGTTACCTAGGATTAATCCTGGGTGTGGTTTTGCCTGGAGTGTGTTTACAGCGCCCCGACGTTGGAGATGGTTCCGGATCCTCTTTCCTGTGGTAGACTCCAGCCTTTCAAAGAAAACAGGGGGAGTGTAGTATCTGTGCGACTGTCCCGTGGTACGACTTATTGTCTGTATTACGTCAGACGGTGGGACGGTCGCACGGACCTCTTCTACACGTGGATGCCGAGCTGACAGGACGTGTCAGGGACAGCTGCGGAGTGGGGAGTCGGCTCGGGCCAGAACCTACGGACAAGAGTATATTTGTATATAGTTGTTAATTAATAAAGATTATAAGTACTACACCCCCCGGGTAGTTACTTTAATACAAATGACTTTTTTTTTTGCTTGTCCAAAAAAAAAAAAAAAAAAGAAAAAAGAAAAAGAAAAAAAAAAAAAAAAAAATTCTGAACCGCGCACCCCTCTCCATTCTGAAATTTCTAGATCCACCACTGAGGAACAGCAGTAAGCCCGTGATTAGTGATGTTCATATGGAAAGATCCTTTGGTAGTGTGGATTTAAGTATCTTCAAATCATTACCCCGGAGCTAGAGTGGGGCCACAATGGGCGATCAAAGTTTTACATAGGAATATATGGAAAAATTCTTTAAAAATTATCTTCTCAAAAACAGCAAAGCAATGATAAGTCATTTATATGGAGCATCCGCGTGCATGTCATGCGGCATGTTCTGAAGGACAACAATATGAGGGTAGGTATACTTTGTCGCCGGCGACAATATGAACAGGACGACAAAATGTACCAGTTGTTACAATCACGCTGCATGAAATATCATACGAGACACGTCAGTGTGATTCACACACCAATTATATTCACAAAACTACCAAACAACAACAAAAGAAATCTTAAAGCAACAATATCTGTGGGGCGACAATATGTACAGTGGGGGTGAGGCACATAATGTCGCCGGCGACAATATGTACTTCTGTAACTTTTCAGCCGGCGACAATATGTACCAATGAACGACAATATGTGAAGTGAGGGTAGGTACATATTGTCGCCGACGACAATATGTACAAAACGACGATATGTACCGTCACAAGGGTCTTCACGCATAATTCTTTTAAACAGATGCCACTCTGCATTTTGCCGTATTTTAGATACATAAATACAAGTATAAAAACTTATTTCCTTGTTGCATTTATATTACACATTTTCCCCGGTCAATTGTCAATGTCAGTGTTTTGCTTGTATTCCTTGTTTTTACATCTTAGGTTTATATACTTAACTGATAAAGATACGTATTCGATATGAGACTTATTGATAGGCAGGAATAAAACATAGTTGAGCCATAACAAATCAAACAGTCCGAAATAGGTTCACACAGTGATTTAATCTCGCAAATAATTTTCGAAATTTTCTGTATATAGTTTACTTTTTTTTTCATTAAATAGCTAATAAATAGCCTATGATAAAAAAAAAAAAAACTGATTAAAGTCTAGAAAACTTTAGCGTTCAACAGGTGCGGATCCAGGAAATTTTTCTGGGGGTGGGGGGTCCACCCCAGTCAAACGCTGAGTTTGCATTACGTATACGAGTCTGCTCCAAAACATTCCGAAAGTGAGCTTTCAAAAGAGAGGTTGAAATTTAAAACTTGTACGCGTTTGCACAAACTTTCACATACACGTACACGTTTTTTGTAATTTGTCTGTTGAGATTTTAATGACGTGTAACATGAACGTGTAGACTGCAGTCGGTGTCTCTGTTTCAACTATTTAGTAGTTTTGTGACATAAGTTAATGAACAAAACATGGTTAAAATAAGTGTTAATGAAACTTAACATCCTAAATAATGAACAGCAATAACAGTTACACACATAAATTGACTAGTTTTTATTGAAAAGCTACAAGTTTACACCTACGTGTAGATGCCTTTTTACAAGTTGTAGAAAACTTATCAACACCAAAACTGATGACGTAATACGCGAGAAATTTAGGTGAAATATATGGAGATAACGAACAGTATTCAAGCTCAAAAGTCCATTAAACATTACAAAATAGGTGCAGAGCAAGCATGGACCTCCGAAACATCAGAGGTGGGATCAGGTGCCATGGAGGAGTGAGCATCCCCTGCCGACCGGTCACACCCGCCGTGTGCTCCTTGTCATGGTCAGGAAATAACGGCAAAATCCGTCGACAATTCAGTGTGTAAATAATGGCCTAACAATTAGTATGAAAAACATCAGTCAGCATTTGACTCAATGATAAATTATACTTGCTGACAAAGTCATTGTATCGACCGTAGAACGTACGAAATGATGACTTTAAACGAGACTGTTGATATTCTAGTTAAATGTTTTAGCTATATAATGTAATAAAGAAGTTATTAAACTTACATTGGTGAATACTTGCAAGCTCGTGTATTTGTACAGCCAACTCATGACAATATTAACCAAAATAAGATCAATAACCCTATATTAATGTTAGTGGTAAACAAGTGGGGTGATGTCATTAATTTAGGCAGAAGTCAATCAACGGTTCCTGAAGTTATCTCAAAGCTGCTTAACAAAAAAAGATCGAAATGATCGTATGAGATAAATAGGACATCTATATATAATTGTGTGATTTTATTTTTGCCCTATCCAGCAGGTTGAAATGGTGTGTATTCGCTCGGCAAGCTTTGCGAATACACACCATTTTAACTCCTTTAACAAAGCAAATATAAAAACAGACAATATTGATATCCTCTATTTGGCATATTTTGTTTGTTTTTTTTTAAAGGCATTGAAATAAACAGATCAGGTTGGATAGAAATTCATCTTTTTTTTTCGTAGAAAAAATAGATTCCGTCTTCCCAAATTTAAATCATTTTGTATGTGTGTAAAAAGCAACATAATGAAGTATTAAAAACAATGTCTGCTTTATTTCTGTTTCTACGCAGCACAGTTGTGGCTACAATAAAGGCGGGGCCTAATTTATACGGGAAATATTAATTATGATTAATTCTTTAAAATACTAGAAAATGAAATGATTTGCGATTTTTAAACTGTACGAGAGAATTAAACTACATTATAACTTACTATTACATGCTGTGTTGATGTTAGTTAAATTCCACATACATAGCATGGTATATATAAACAAGTCACTGATCGCGATGCACTTGTCGATGTGACCTCATTTCGTAAAACTTGAAGCACTTTGTATGCAGTGAGAGGCGATCAAGTAATATTTTCAGAAAGAAAAATGTATTTTGTAGTTAAATAAAATATTATTTGCAGATATTTAAGAAGTTATTAACGTTATGATTTTAATATTCATATACTGGGCATTTTCCGTATATTTCCTAGTTTAACTAATACTGCCGTATATTTCTATGCAGGTACATTGGAGGGTAATGTAAGGGTCTTTTATCGTTCTAGTGCATGGGCATACACTTAGTGGATCATGATAAGCTTTTACACATAAACTCTAGAAATATTAAGCTATTTGAAAAGTGCTGCGATCCTGTTGAAATCTTGAAAATGAAATAATTATTTCAATATTTAATGCGAATGACCAGAAAAAAATTCAGCAAGCAGCCATAAAATATGATTTTATCAATGAAATAGTATACTCTTTAGAGGATCGCAGCGCTTTTTACAAACTACCATGGGTGTTGAAAATATTTATAAATTAAACTTAGAATTTTAACTTGGTTATGCCCTTGCACTACTGAAATTTATGTGACCTCAATACTGCAAGTATATGTGCTCAAATCACGTGACTCTCACATCAAGTGACAAGTCTAAATAAAAAAAATTTTCCTCTCCAATATGTAGTTAAAAACCATAATTACATTCGTACCATATCAGTAAAGTACTAAAAAAGAATCGCCATCACGATTAAGAATGTATTTTTTTATCACAAAAAAAAAAAATAATAATAATAATAAAAAAATCTATATTTCCAATGGGAACCTTAACTGTACTGCGTACAACACATGACGTCATTTCTTGAATTAGCATCATCCTTTAGCCAAAGATTTCACTTTCAATATTGTTTTGACATTTGTGCTTTCTATAGATTCTTTGAATTGTTTGATTTTCAAATGAAAATCAAAAAGAGAATATCATGATGCTTTGATCACAATCCTAGAATCCGGTGAAAAGACGATTAGATAAATGACCAGGGTCAATATTCTACTTAGAAAACAACAACCATGTCATTTTTCGCCTGTAGAAAGTGTCATCACCCTTAAATCTGCAAATAATACGTGAAGAAAAATGACCGCTCAGATTAATGACCTTTTTTAAATATTAGTAAGATATTTTATTTCTGCCGATATGGAAAAAAAGTGACGTCGACAATATTCAAACTCATAAATCCGTTTAAATAATATGAGAATAGAACAAAAACTCACAAATATCTAAGAATTCAATGAAATATGTCAGTCAAAATACAATCCAAAGATAGGTTGAATTTGCATAAAAGGTCATAAGAAAGACCATTGAATTTACGAAATGATGACTTGATATGAGACTTTAAAACTTCCTGTAACATCATTGTATTCATTTAAAAACAGCATCAACTTAAAAATTGAGTATACACAGAACATGCCCTTGTATTTGGAATTAACTGGATGATATAAGCACCCAATTCTGCAGATCATTTTGGTATATTAAACAACGAAAGCTATAACGATTCATAGAAAATTTGAAGTCATCCCATTTAGTTAAATGCGTTTCTGTATTTTCATACCAATACTTAAAATAACCGTCCCAATGCCGTTTTTAAGATCTTACACTACTTTCTCATGTATTCTGATATAAAACTGAATGTTCATTTAAAAATTTTTTTTTCAAAAATAATTTTTGTAAATAATTCTGAACTTCATCAACCCCCTATTACCTCCTCCTCCCCTTATGGTTCCAACCTGTAATGACAAGAGTTAATATTAAAACAATACTATCTACATTTCATAAAAATGCTTCTATATTAATTAGAAGTTCGTCAGCTTTAGGCCCCCCCCCCCCAACTATTTTGGCGTTTTAGACATTAGTCGTTCCTGTCAAAAAGTTCTTTATTACTTTCCTTGGAGTAAACCTTGCAAGCAAAGTTTAATTAGTAATTTCTTCACAGGCCACGATTTAAACAAGCATTTATGTATATGGGGATTCTCCTTTTGAATTTCTAGATTTTAAACTTACTATATCGCAAGCCAAAAGTCCTGGATTCGGTTGCACGAACGTTAGTTAAATTTAACTGGCCGTTAACTTTACGTTAACGCGACATTAAATTTAACGGTGAGTTAAACGGGTTGCACGAAAACAAACTGTTAGTTAAACATTAGTTAAACTTCTCTTTTAACTGACAGATTTAATTGAGGTATACAAGGTACATTAAATATTTAACTAATCATTAAAACAAAGATGGCGAATTTACTTTTGTTTGGAAATTTGTTTGAGGAGCAGAAAAATCGCAATTACCGCAAAAGAGTAGACATGGCCGATCTCTCCGATAAACAAATTCGGTCCAGGTTCCGTTTTAAGCGCGAATCACTCCATTTTATTGTTGATTTACTGAGAGATGATTTGGAGAGAACCACTCGACGTAGTCAGTCCATTTCAATTGAAATGCAGGTGACAAAATTTTCAATTTTGTCTCTCTCTCTCTTTCTTTCTCTCTCTCTCTCTCTCAAATCTAAAATCATATGTAGGCCTATATGAGTTACGTCACAACTATGAATATGACGTCAATTTAACTCATAGTAAAACCTCGATGATAAGGTTGTGAATATGTGTTATAAACAGTGATATTAATTATTTTATTAATAATAAAATGATGTGAATCAATGCATTCTTACAGGCGAGATAGAAATATAAATGTCCCGATATTATTTTTTAAATCAAGATTCCATTTTAGTGGGTTTTTTTTTTTATTTTCCGACGTTCATCCCAAAAAGACTTTACGATGATTTTAAAAAAATATGTTTCTTTTGTTTATTTACAAAAATAGATAAACGCTATTGATATTTGAAATATTTATAAATGAACAAGAAATTCTTCGCTTATAGCTATTGACTTTTGCACTAATGTGCATAAGGGACAACCATTTGATTTCGGGGGGGGGGGGGGTCTGGCAGATTTCGGAAATAAACAATATTGAAAAAAATAATCTGTCCTCGTTTTTTTTTGTTTTTTTGTGCTTGTCAAATTTTTTTTCAGAGAAAAAGAAAATAATTTGTCTTGATCATCTTGAAAATAAATAATCTGTCCTTGACTGACATGAAATGAATAATCTGACTCGAAAAATTTTACTACCCCCCCCCTCCCAGAATCAAATGATCGTCCCTTTAAGCAGAATGTGATATGAACAAAATGAGGTACATACATATGTAGCACAAATATTGGGAGAAAATTCGCAAAAAAAATGCATTTTAAAGATAACAGTTTAATATATGGATGATTTTTGTAAAAACAGCTAGTCAGGATATTGCCATCGATCGGGGAATAAAAATATATCGATTGCATGTCTGTGTATTGAGGAATAATGCTTGAAACATACTCAATATCTATAGTTCTAATTTGTGAAAATTAAATAGGTCAGAAATTTTAATATAGGTCATGCTTGCCCTGCGGTTTTACGCCTCCGGGAGTTTTTTGGAAGTCATCGGGGACACCATGGGTGTAGATAAGGGGACAGTCAGTAGAGCCGTCAACGATGTGACAAATGCACTCATCGCAAAGAAGGACCAGTTCCTGAAGTGGCCTAACCAGGAAGATATGTCAAAGGCAAAGAGAATTTTTTTCACGCGTGGTGGGTTCCCAGGGGTAATTGGTTGTATTGATGGCACCCATATCAGGATACAGGCTCCCTCAGATGATGAACCAACATATGTGAACAGAAAGGGGTGGCACTCCATTAATGTGCAAGCCATCTGCGACCATGAGGGTATGTTCACTCAAAGCAGTAATTCTTATCTTATATTTTTTGTGCCAGCTTTGGATAAAACCTTTAAAAAAAATTTTTTTTACAGGAAAGTTCATCAATATTGATGCTCAGTGGCCGGGAAGCAGCCACGACAGCCACATCTTCCGGGCATCAGAGGTATGCGCATTTTTAGAAAATACCCACCGTGGAATTGAAGATGGATTTCTTCTCGGTGACAGCGGCTACGCCTGTTCAAAGTTCCTGCTTACACCTTACCTGCACCCATCAACGCCTGCACAAGAGGCTTACAACTCGGCCCACTGTCAGACACGAACCACTATAGAACGAGCGTTTGGATGGTGGAAACGTAGATTTCATGTTCTGCATGGAGAAATCCGTATGAAACCAGCTAAAGTATGCAGTGTCGTTGGAGCCTGTGCAATTCTTCATAACATCGCGTTGATTCTTAAGGAGGAAATGGAAGATGATGATGAACATGATGACAATGACGTTGGTCAATTGAACTATCAAGGCCCAGAGGACGGCCGAGCCATCAGGAACTTCATCACGACAAATTATTTTTAGACAAGATGAAGAGTAACATAATATTGATTATGGAATTACACTTGTACATTAACTGTACCTCATAAGTATTGACATGGGTAGTGAAAAATAAAACTGTGAATTTCATTTAAAAGATATTTTTAATTTAAATATATATTATTTCATACTCTCTATAGGAATTACAACTATTCATCAGAGATGACCTGCAATGCAAGAAGAGCATTTTCATTTTGAGATACACTCTGTTTCATGATTTCAATTTCTAATAACAATTTTTCATTTTGCAATTTCATGTTTTCTTTCTCTAAATCCGCCCGTTCTATGTCTCTCTCCAGCTTCATACTCTTCAATTCCAGTTGTCTTCTCTGAGTGCGTAACACCTGCAATCAAAAGATTTTACCTCAAAATATATTGTGGAAGAACTGCACTTTGCATAGCATAACAGTCCCCATAAAGCTGTATATGAAGTGAATTAAAAAAAAAAAGCACGTAAAGGGGGGAGGCAAATTAAACCACTTATCCGTATTTTAGTGTTCTCCAGCCCAGTGTGTTCTTTCTGGCATCATAAAATTTGCATAAAGAGTCAATAATAAAGAAAAGTTTTAAAGACAAGGCATATAATAGTTGGCAATTCGGATATTCCTCCAAATGTATAATCCTCTTATTCTGGCCGTGGTTGAATGAGACGAGAATATTTCCTAGCTCATTAAAATATTGAACAATGCGAGTAAAGCATAGTCGGAAATTAATGCGATCTTTCATTATCCAATCGCAATTTACGCAACCTTTGTTTTTAATTGGTGATATAAGCTTTTTTTCATTGATTTATAACGACGCCACACATTAGGCGTGATTATTCTTAATTTGTTCAAGTAGCCACGGGCAGAAGAACTATGAGAGGACACCAGACCGTGGCTTAAGACGACGAAATTCAACTCCACTGACTTTTGAATAAAGTAATGATTCCATATTTCAATTAGATTTTAAAAAGTTATGGGAGTTGGGGGAGGGGGGGGGGTATTAGATTTTATATCTTCTCATAAATTAAACAGAAACATCTCCATTTGTTTCTTAGATCATAATAAATTAGGTTATGAATTTCTTTTTATGTTCTTTAAACAATTAAAGCAAAATATGTTTTATTAACTAAGACTAGTATTGAATTAAGTAGGAAGGAACCTTTCTCAATATATACTCAGTTGTACCAGTTATTAGTAATAACTAGACTGTAATAAACATTTGCTACCTCATACTGCATTGTCTGCAAAACATCTAATGTAATCCTTTTCCTTTTCTTGGGTTTGGTTACCGATGGTGACTGGTCACGTTCACTGCAACATTCAAACTCTGATTCCTTTTCCGCATTCGTTCTAGTTAGTAAAAAGTTTTACTGGATTTACTTAATACAAGAAAGGTGGGGAATAAAATTATGATAAAAAAGCAGAATACCGACAATTATTAATATTCTTTTTAATTGTTTTTTTTTTCTTTTGAGATCTCGACATGTGACAGAGGACACCTTTTCTCAAGCGGATATTTATATGACCCAATAACTTTTTGAAAAGTAAAAATTGCATATACACGTCAATTAAAATATCATGCATGCGATATCATAAATTTTAAATCATATATATCTTTTTAATTTTATTCCTCTTTGATTTCGGACTGGCAACTAGTCAGTACATAACCAGTGCGATAATAAAATTTTAAAGGAAATGCAGTAATTAGTAAGAAGAAATATTAACTTCCTTGACATACAAACAATTCGCACAACTTTTTACCCGTGGATAAAACCAAATAGGTGATTGACCCCGTAAAAAAGTGTGTTTACAGTATTAACATAAAAGAAATCTCGTCAACTAGTATACGTAACTGAAATGTTAAAACTTTTTCTTCCCAAACTTAAAAAGAATTAAGCATTCACCATGCTTTCATTTTTTTTAAGATCATTAAACCAACCTTTCAGGATAAGTACACTCAGAACTTTGGACTTCGTTTACATCGATATCTGCTTCCGTTCTTTCTTCATTGGTACCATGGGTCGAAGTAGAGGCTGCCTCTGACTCAGTTTCTTTTGACACCACTTTAAAGGAAAACGAAATATTTGAGATAAATACCTGTATTAGTAACAAGTGTTACTTCTATCTGTACTACTACTAAGTATAACTTGAGGCCTGTAACAAACCATTTCAAAACGGGGAAAAAAAAAGGGTGGGGTAAAGTGCAGAAGGGGGGTGACCAAGCGTTCCATTAGCTAAATGCTCTTTGATTTTATAATGGTGAAATTTTAAAAAAAAATCATACAGGTCCACTCATTAGCTTTCTAGGAACGTTTGCTAGCACCATATGCATCGTGCAATTTATCATCTAAATTATTTTTTAAACTATGATCAGAAAAAAGGATTCCTCACACTATAAAATACCTGCATTTTTTAAAATATAGTTGCAGTTATAAGTGGATCAAGGGATCTTTGAAAAGGATCAATTGAAAGCCGGTGTGTTATAAATTTAGGCACGGAGAGCTGAGCGTGGCATCGTGGTTTTTTTTTTTCAAGATGCATGGAAAATGGGTCAGGTAATAAAGATCAAATAAAAAAAAAATCATGAAACCTTTTGAAAATAATACCTGAAATATCAGGAAAAAGCAGTCTCACAAAACTCCAAAATCGTGCGGAGGGGGCCGGGATGGGGCCTTTTGTTTCTTGCCCAAATTTTGACAAGATTATGTGAAGGGGCTTGACCTTGTCAGCCTCAGAATGAGTCTTAAATTCAAACAGAATTTCGATGATACTCCTTAAATGTTTTCTTTTTCTTTTTGCTACATATTTGTTAAAATAATGAAATGGGTTTCTTGCTTCTTACCTGAAATAAAGCAATCACAACCCATATTGTGCCCCACTAATGACGTCACTTTGTATGAGAATGCGTTGGGCTGTGACTTTTGAGTATAGTGAGCTTACATCGGACTAAATTTAACATTTCGTGTGATAATGTGGATTTTAACAAGCCTTAGTTATAAAGGGGATGTTAGCTATATTTAAGTGAAAAAGGCGATTTTATTCTTTCTGTTTGGAAGATCATAGAGTTTTTATAGACTAGAGGATCGAGACATGTACTGAAGTAGCCTTCATTATTACATTGAGGCCTAGTTGCATCACAGGCTGGACTATTTAAATGGATTTTTCAAGTGAGTCTTACATTTTAAGGAAAAAATTAAGACATATTCAAAACAGCAGAATTATGTTATTATGACAATAATATTACACGTGTTATGTGAATGGTTGGTGACGTCATCAACTTGAGCAATGTTGTCAGACGACAATGTAAACAAACGGTACTTCTAAAATACGTCTCTGGCTGGTTTCATTTGATTAAACGATAATTTGATTCAAATATAATTTTAATTTCATTTTTCGTTTTTCTTTGATGCATAATATGGCAAAATACCTGCAAATGCCGGCACAGATGACTCGAAGCCACCTACTATGCCACTGAAGTTAGGCCGATCTTTCATCATCTCGATGATTTTCTCTTCAGCGGCAGTAAGCGGCTTTGGTGGAGGGCCTCCTCCGGTCAATTTGCTTTGTTTCCTGGCCTCACTGAAACTTTTTTTGGCTCCTTGTTGTAAGTTGCCCCACTTGAATTTTACCTGCTCCACGGTGCGTTTTTGCACACCGATGGCATTAATCATTGCGGTTACCTCCGCCCACATAGCATTTTTTTTCGAGTTGGTAATCTGGTTACATTGTTTAGCTTTTAGCGTTTCCTCATTTTTTTCCACAAAATCCGTCAAAACAGATATTTCCGTGAGGCTCCAGTTCGCACACCTCTCTCTTTTGGTAGCCATTTTCTGCATTCTTTTGTAAGGAAAAAGCACGTGCAGACGTATTTAATTGCTTGTTAACTAACATCGATGAGTTAAATCACAGTTAACTAATGAAGGTTTAATTACGTTTCGTGCAACCCATATTTAACGGCTTGTTACGTAACTGATAGTTAAATTTTTAACAATCAATTAACAGCTTAATTTAACTAACGTTCGTGCAACCGAATCCTGGTTGATTTGAAAGAACTTTATCCTTGTTGATTTTTAAGAATATTTGTCTACGTACACTTTCAATTCCTCGGAAAAAAATACGAGACTCTAAGATGTGACGCTTTCTTCAATGACGTTTTATTATAAACGAATTAAAATGGATGATCACATATCGACCATCCGTTGCAAATCCTGCTCATCTATCCTCCCTTTCGTTTTTAAAGTCACGTGCATGGGAAAGGATCATTTGGCATGTTGGTGGCACTTGTATAAAAAAAGCCTCATCCTCCTCTATCTACTTATAAAACATCTTTTTAATTCCAAGGGTCCAATTTTACGTCGGAAACTGATCCCAGTCATTTTTTATCATGGGTCATTAGTCGCTTTTACACTAGAATTAAAGGTTCTGTTTTATATTTAGTTTCACAAACATATAATTCAGAGTGACTGACAATAAGGAAGTGTAATTATCTTTGCTAAACGTTAAATTGGTATCAATACATGTGTTGATCATCTCTAAAACAATGAATGCATGTTTGTAGGGAAAAAAAACCAAGGGATCGATTCCTGAAATATTTCTGATAAAATATGAACTTCAAGATAACGAACGTTAACCAAGCTCAAAAGTCCATTGAGACAATATAAACTGGGAGCATAGCAAACATGGACCTCTAAAACATCAGAGCTGGGATCAGGTAACAAGGAAGAGTTTGCAACCTTGTCAACTGGTCACACGTGGTCTTTCTTATGATAGACTAAACGGAAATTCTGCAGACAATTCAGTGTGAAAATAATGATATAACAATTTGAATGAAAAACTTCAGTCAACATTTGACTTAATGAGAGTTTGTATCTGCAAAGAAGGTCTTGCATCAACCATAAAATTTGTGAAATGTTGACTTTAAAGGAGGTGGTTGATATCCTTGTATAATGAACTTATTTATCAATAGCTTGCCTCGTTTTAGAAATTGTTCGTGTGTAGAACATGATGTTGCTTATCGAATCAACTGGGAGACAAACTCCATTTACAGGTGATAGTGGTATAATTTTACGTGAATATGTGAAGCTGAAGATAGAATAGTTGAAGTATAATATGAGTAATATCAGTAAATAATGATTTTATTTCTATAAATTATTATTATCCTTATTGATATTCATTTTTTATGAGCAGTTATACATCAATCAATTCTCTTCATAACAATAGTACTTAAGTGTTACTAATTTCTTGATAATACTTGGATACTGAAGATCATTCTCATTTTAATGAAGCAACAATCTACTTCTCTGTCTAAAAACCAATATTTGAAAAGAAATGTATGCAATGAAAAATGTGAAGATAACGAACTCTGATCGATCTCAAAAAATCTATAAACAATTCAATTGTGTAAAGAGGGCATTAAACACGGACCCCTGGAAATTCCAGGTGGGATCAGGTGCCTAGGAGGAGTAAGCATCCCCTGTTCACATCCGCCGTGCATGAACTCTATGTCTGATCGGGTAGACGAAACATTCCGTAGTCAAATTCCGTATATGCAAAGAAAACAAAGGCCTAACAATTGAACAAATGAAGAAAGTCAGCCATAATACGACCCAATGATAGGGTATATTAATAACAAGGTCATTATAACGACCATAAAATGCTGACTTTAAACGAGGTTTTTGGAAATCCTGTAACATCAACACATCTGTCAGTAGCCTGCCTCTGTTTAAAAATTGATCTACTCGGAGCATGTTCTTAAGTATCAAATAAGTTGGGGGATGTAAACACCATATACAGGTGGTAGCGGGATATGATCTTAAATTCACTGTCAAGGAATTTTTGTTACATCACTCAAAGCTTTGTGTCCAATATTTCAGACTTAAGCTATCACTCTAAAAATTGTTGCAAATTGAAGATTGGTATCAGGACCAAGTCACCTAGGAAGGCCGAGATAGTTGCACTTGAAACAATTAAAATACAATTAAAATTTAATTCATTAATATTGAGTGATGTAACGGAGACACTTCAAGTTTAATTCAAATTAATTAATTACAACTGAATTATATCTTACTTGTGACACTCATTTTTTTACCTTTGTATACAAAATTTCTGTCTATTGTTCTCATTTACACTCAAATCTAAAGACCAAAGCATAAAAAGATCACCTTCTGTTTCAGACGTAACAGGACACAAACTTCAGCACACAGAAAAGAAAATTTCCTCCAAAATTAAAATTAATTGAACAAATTTTTTATTAAAGGAGTTGCACTTACATTTGGGCATTTTTTGGCCAAGTTTGCATAATCATATGGCAAAGGAAGAAAATTATATGCCTCATTTCAACATATAGAGATGTAACACTGGACACTGAAGCCTTCCAACAAACTTTTTTTTTAAATTTACTTAATTGTTAAGTTTTTACTTTGAATCAGATCACAGGAAACTTTAAGAAAATTTTAACTTAATAAATAAGTAAACAATTGAACAAATTTTCAGTTTTATTTAAATAATATACATTGTATTGTATATGCCCCTTTCTACACAAATGTCATTTTATCTTCTGTCAAGAGATCAATCTTGATCTTTTCCAAGTTAAAGAGTCACAGAAGTGATCAGTGGCCTTTCTATGACCTGAAAAGAAAAGAAAAAAAAATGGTGAAAAGGTAGTTTGACAAGGATATTAAGATCTATACTCGTACTTTGATAGTGATGTAACACTGATCTCATGATATTTTCACAAATTTAACTTGGACACAAAAACTGGTGTCCTATGTTACATCATGTAATGAAGTTAAAGAATGACAGAACAATGTATAATACATACTATTTCACTCAAGTTTATTGTGTGTTTTGCACTTTTTAAAACACCAATTAGGTATTTTTGTCAGAAGCCAATCAACAAAAAAATATGCACATTCATAAATAGTGATGTAACAATGACACATTCTGTTGTGGCTTAATAATCTTGTCAAAGTTACATCTTTTATAAATTTTCAGATATTTTCTAAAATTTTCTAAAATAGAGTTTACAATGGTTATTACTTGATACAATTAAATTAAACTCAATCAGTTGAAATTTAATCACATGTATAAAACATTTTTGAATTAAAAGATTTAGGTAATACTTGATTGGGGGGCGTGATGTAACTGTGGACACAATCAGTCCAACCATAGTGTGAAAATAAATAAGCATAATTCTTATATTAATGTAGCATAGTTCAATATTTACAGTTTATTAGAAAATTAATTCTTATTTCTTTGCAAACACGCCAATCTGGCATTATATATGTTTCAAAATACATCCTTAAATCGCCGAAAAAGATGAGGTCCCCAGAAAATGAGAGACGTAACATGTAAATGACCTACCTACCTGTACGAAAATTTACGCCCTGACCTTAGGCGGAAATCAAAAGACGGAATCCGCCTTTATCTATAAAGAACTTAATAAGACTATTAGACGGAGTCCGGGTGGAATCAGGGCGGAATAGGGCTCGAAATATTTAAATGAGTTAAGGCGTATTCCGCCTTTCCTAATATGGATTACTTTCAAGGCATATTCCGCCTTATCTGCAAGGCATATTCTGCATTAATGGCAAGGCGTATTCCGCCTTACTTAGGATAGGCGTATTCCGCCTTACTAGCAAGGCGTATTCCGCCTTACTTAAGATAGGCGTATTCCGCCTTACTAGCAAGGCGTATTCCGCCTTAATGGTTAGAGGGATTTTGCATTAATGGTTACATAATCTGCCTATCACTGTGTACATCAGCTATTGTTGTTTCAGACTTTTACAAACTTAACAATTAAAAAAAATGAAATTATACAAATTATAAATCATTTATTTACAAGTTCTTTAAAATTCTGCCTTAATGGTTAGAGGGATTTTGCATTAATGGTTACATAATCTGCCTATCACTGTGTACATCAGCTATTGTTGTTTCAGACTTTTACAAACTTAACAATTAAAAAAAAATGAAATTATACAAATTATAAATCATTTACTTACAAGTTCTTTAAAATTCAATGACTAAAAAAATTTTACATTTGAAAATGTTATGCCTTGCCTTAAATTCACATGAAATAAAAAGATAAAAAATATTGTACCAAAACTTGATTTTTCTTCATACATCTACATAATAATGTGACTGTCACAGTTGAATTAACAAATAAAAAAAGAAAGACAAAACCGATGTTTAAAAGTCAATTCAACAAAACAATTAGCTGTTAATTTACCACTGGTTGATTATTTTCACAAAATTCTTTCTGTCTGCAGGGAAAGAGTGTGTCATTTTTATTGTTCTTCTTCCTAAGTTATCTGGAATAACTTATCTTTTCCATGATTCAAGCTTTAAATCCTTTGCCATTCTTCACACACGGTCACCACATGTTGAAGTCTATAAAGAAAATACAAACTGAGATGAATTTCTCGTTTTAAAACAACTCTTCAACATTTTTCAATAAAATGACTCTTTTATGGCATTCTATTCTGTATTATAGATCAGGATGCAAACAGTCTTGTCTAATTTCTCTCAACACTAAAACTTACAAAATATAAGAATAATTTTTCATATATTTATCAGACGTCTGATGTCTTCATGTATTCTTACCTCTCATAACCTCCAATACAGTTGAATGAAGCACAGGTGTTAGATTGCATTCCTTTTTCCCATGAATCTTCGGCAAGCTCTCAAATGAGAAGTCTAAGCAACATTGCCAGTTTACTCCTAAGGGTGGATGGAGAGTGACTTCTGGCCTTCATCCTGACTTGCTGCAGTTGCCGCAGTCCTCATTTTACCTTTATCGGCCAAAATTGCCGAGGACTTAAAAAGCTTGAAGTGCTGAAATGTATAACACTGCACTGCAGAAAATCCTAATATCTACAGTTTTAAATTTGACTTAAATAGGTTTTTAATCTTATTCAATTACTTTTCATAATCTTCATATATTTGTAAAAGGTAATAACGTAAGACCCCATTCTACAAACACTTTTAATTTACATGTATATTCAATAGCTGCTCATGAAATATGTAGATCTAACTTAAATGAATATACTCATATCCATGTATGTTTTGAAATGTACATTTGCAGCTGCTTATTGAATAATTAGGAAAACTATAGTGTAGATGCATCAACGTTATGACGAATGGTACACTTCAGTATGGATGAAAAAATAAATTAAAAAAACTTGTTCAAATTTCACCCCAAAAATGTATTTTAAGAATTCATCAAGGTAAAAAAAAAAAGAAGAATTCCATGTACATGATGTATATATTAATATTTTAAATGATGACTTACATCTCAGAACCTGACTCCTAATCCGAACTGAGCAGCGAACTACACTTTTAGAAGGGTGTCTATGTCACCATTCCACTAATAAACCACTGGTTAATCCAGTGCTAACACACATCATATCGTGATTTTAAAACTGGAAGTAACTACAGGTCGCTAATTTTAAAAGGAAATCGTATTTCCGGAAAACACATACGCAAAGTGAAAAATAAAATTACAAAAGTGCATGTTGATTAATAATTGACAAATGAATTAGTAATTTTTTTTATCCTTTATCTTTGTACTTTTTAATATTTAATATTTTAATCTAAAAGGATATATTCATAACATTGAAAACAAGAAACAAGGGGGGGGGGGGGGGGGACTACCCTACATTAGGCAAAAAGAAATGGCGCCTGAAATTTTATGCGCAAACTTTTTTTTTAACATTCTGGGTTAGTGTAGAGTATAATGTGAATATAGGGCCTCAGTGCTATTCCAGTTGGAATTAATTATCGGAAGTAATGGTGGAGAGTGGTGTGTACATATTTTGGCTGTACGAATTCAAAAAAAGAGAGAAAAGAAAAAACACCGCTAAAAATTTTAACTTACCATTGTTTTTCACAGTTACATGTATTCCTGTACAGTGTTTAGAGGTTCTTCTTTGTCCATTCAGCATGTTCACCGAGCATAATTTGCTTCACTTCAAAGCTTAGTTAAGAATAACACCAAAAGTTGGATTTTATCACTCTTTTTTCCAAAAACACATAACAAATCATCTTCAGAATAGTAATTTACAGGCATACATCTTGCCTGAGTTCCTTTTTAAACTGAATAAGATATAAAGATTCATCAACCAAATTGACCAACAGTCATCACTTTCAAAATCTGCATTCAAACTGACCAATGCATCCAAAGAGAGGCTCTGCCTGAAAACTTCCGCCCCCTGTAGAGAGTGGTCAAGCAGGAACGCATTAGAAACGTATATCTGATATACAATATGTCTGCAAAAAATTACTCCTCTAGGAAACGCAATCATCAATGTAATAAAAAGCCTAATATTCAAAGTCTAATAATTGGATTAAAAGCCATGTTTGACTATTTTTTTTCGAATATCTCCCCCATTAGTGCCTTTAGAAAACAAGGTCATCTAGAGGAATGAAACATGTGGTCATAATTTAAACTGTTCATATTTTAAAGATTAATGCAGAATCCGTCTAAGAGCTAAGCCGGAAAACGTCTAACAAAAATACGCCTCAGATTTAAGGTGGAATCCACCTAAGGTATGAGGCGGAAAACGGTTAAAGCTAAGACGTTTTCCATGTCCGCCTTTAGTACGGCTTAGTCCACCTAGCACTTAACCGGAATCCGTCTCAGTCCGCCCCGACTCCAGGCGGAAAACGGTTAAGAGTTTCGTACGGGAACTACTCGCGTCTCCTGTCATCTTTTTCTTGGAACTGATCCAACACGTGCACGGTCTCACCAAAAATGAAAGTAGAGACCAGAAATGTCATACAAACAGGATGTCGTACTCTGGTCACCCGAGTATTTGATGTATGACACTTGTATACAGACGTAACGTTTTGACACGAAAATACAGATAAAATTATGATGATTATTTTTGAAATAATACTGTCACATTTGAACACAGCCATAGGTCGTAAATCTTTTACGACGTCTCTAATTGCTATAAATAAACATATCAACAGAGTTTCCTTCGATTGAATCTGAAAGCGGCTGTGCGCGAGACGTAACAAAATTGACACGAAATGTTACATCCCCAAGCATAAAATTTAACCATTGTTTAATTTTAAAAATATTCAATATTTTTTTGACAAACCCAGTAAATTTAATAAATAAATTTGTATATAATAAACGAATCAAGAAAATTAGGTGGAATGATTTTATTTACTGCTGCTATTCCTTTATTTCTTCGGACCATATGAAAAAATGTCACAGAGATTGTCCACTGAATTGCATCAAAAACAATCATTACAAGTTTGATTATTCGCTTGACAATCATTAAAATATCATTAGTTATTAAATATGAGCATCAGAAAATTATTAAATAAGTTTATTCATCAAAGTTGTGAAAGGAAAAGAAATAAATGGCATTTTAGATAGACGTAACGAAAATTCCTTGACAGCGAATTTAGGATCATATAACTACATAAAAAAGAAAAGTTGATGATGGAAAAATTAAACCTTTTACACATAAATCTTGATCATGAAGAACTTACAAACTTCCCAACATTTTAGTTTGACATCAAATAATATCTAATATTTTCAGACACCGTAATATTTTTCTTCTCAGAATTTTTTATGTTGCAAAATTCGACCATGATTTTGAATACCTTCAATCAATTGATGATGTTTCATGTTTCATAGCACAGCTAAAATGGAACTGCAAACAAAAGTATTGTTCTGTACCTACCTTCAAGTCAATTTTAAAGAACACTTCTTTTTAAATAGTTATCTGACCTATAAGTCCTAGATTGATTTATTATTTACAAAAAGCTTGTCGATTTTCATTACTGTCAATGACTGTAGACTACCTACATATACTAATTTGTTTCTCATAAATAATTTCAGTATGTATACATGTAGATAGGAGGAACCTTTTCATAGATATTAATCATGAGGCATGATAATGTCAAAACAGTTTGAGTTTGTTATCTAGAAATATTTGATATTTTTGTTTTCTTTTCACTGTGCATAATGGTAATGTCTATAGACTAAATTCTATTCTCGATACGAGTATGTGTTTTTTTAACAACACACTTCCATGGGTATAATAAAACTTGCCATTAATGTATGCAAATTATGTAAATGAAATCCAAGGAAGAACAGATGCTGATATATAGCCCTTCTGTTTCAAAACTTGAGATCATAGTTTAGAACATTGACACAGTACAAAAGTACATGTATGTAATTCTAAGTATGTTAAACTCAGATAATATAAGCAATACGTAACATATTTCCCAGCGTAATAACCCAGACAAGCACTAGTAGTGAAAAAGCAACGTGATTTAATTCTAGGGAATATATGAAATAGAAATCCATCGCAATTCATTTCAGGCGAGAATACCTGTATCGAATAACACAGAGTCAATAATTCTAGTCCTCAAAGAAAATTTGCTATACTGAGGTATAGTTCCGCTTGACTGTTTTTTAGCTACAATGGAATTTACGAATTGCCCTCTCTTTAGTGTCTTTTATATCAAGAATGAACATGCATAGAAGATAGCTAATTGCAGGGAGATATACCAAAGTCTATAAATAAAATTAGAATAGTCTTTGAAAAGGCGAGGTAGATTCGATTGATTGATTCCATGTTGTTTTACGTCCTATTCGAGTATTTTTCACTCAAATAGAGACCTCACCATATACCGTTGAAGGGCTTCAAATTTAGACCTTAACTCGGCACTCATGTCCATTGAACAGTGAGGGATCTTCATCGTGCCAACGCCTGCCATGACACGGGGCCTCGGATTTTTAGGTCTCATCCGAAGGACCCGCAACTTTCACTTCAAATTGCTGAGCGCTTTTATCGACTTAGGTCAGTCGCGGCCGAGATTCTAACTCACGGCATTCCGATCACGGAGCGAGCGCTCTACCAACTGAACTACCGTGACGTGCAAGGACTCGATCTACGACTCTAAAAATACCCTCGTTGTTAATACTCGGCGTATATACCAATTTAGCTAATCTGACTATGAATCCAGTCGTCATAAATGTGAACCAGATTGTCAAAAACAGGTTTTCCTTTTTTGTGATTTTCTTCTTCTTCCTTTAGAGTGAAGGGCCGCTGCTGCGGCATTATCTCACTTTGATTAAAAATGTGTGCGGGAGGAGGAGTCCACGCATCTTTCGATCAAAGGACAGGGTTCCCCTAGAAAAATCCCATCCTAAACTATTTCTTACATCATAACCTGTCAAAATATTAAATTCAATTTGGGGACAAGCCTACCCTAAAGAACTTCAAGACTAAAAGTCGCGCAAAACTCGGTGCTTTAACGGACACAATGCTCTTTTTGCAAATTTTGGAAATTAATTTTAAAGATGCAATAATAAATTTTAGGTTCAAAGTGCAAATCTGAAATAACTTAGGCAAAAAATATACGGTAGAAAACATCGAATGATCATCAATTTTTAAAAGTAACTTTTTCCGGGAAATTTTTTTCTTCCATAGGTCAAATCTTTTGAGATTCCGAATACATCCTTTAACATATTTTAAAGCATTTTCAAATTTTTAAAGATATTTATATAATTTGCACAAAACATAACTTTATTTAAGGAAAACAAACTTAATAAATTTGGTAAAACTTTTGTTTTTACTATGAAAATCAGTTGAAAACGGAAAATATTGTAAAAAATATTCCCCCTTGAGAAAAAATACTGAATTGTTACATAACAAATTCATACAAAAGCTTCTGTTGCTTCACGGGGAAGGGGGGGGGGGTGGTTGGTTGGTGGGCATATGTTTAAAGACAAAAAAAACCCCTGAAAATATTAATTTTCTAACCGATCTCAGAGGAGAAAGTTTTACTTCATCAACCTTACCTGTTTAATTTTACCTGAGTTAAATATACTGGTATACAGTGAAACTTCTCAAAACTTGCCCCCCCCCCCCCTGAAAATCGGTTGTCCCTAAATATCGGGCGAATTTGTAAGTCCCTGCAAAATTCTTAACATTTGTTTACACATAAATTCTATTAAAACCGGCCACCCCTGAAAACCGGACACCGGCCACTTTTACAAGAACAGAAGGTAAGACGCACTGATAATTTCTCCCTCATTATACCGGCCACTTTTGATTGCAAGAAATTTACCTGTCATTAGCCAGAGAGATAATAATGACCAGCCAGAGGTGTGAAAAATACCAACCAGACGTCAGAGGTGTGAAAAACTGCAAACGGCTTCTAAGGGTTTTCTATTGTTTACCTGTGTTATAAAGGGGTGGTCATCATGCCATACTACGCAAGTGGCCTGTCTAAGTTGTGTACCCAGGATAAAACTTCATAAATAAATAAAATGAAATTTAAGAAGATAACGAACACTATTCAGGCTCAAAAGTCCATCAAACAATACAAAATAGAGCAGAGCAAACAACGACCTCCAAACATCAGAGATGGGATCAGGTGCCATGGAGGAGTGAGCATCCCCTGCCGACCGGTCACACCCGCCGTGTGCTCCTTGTCATGATCGGGAAATAACGGAAAAATCCGTCGACAATTCAGTGTGTAAATAATGGCCTAACATATCAAACATCTATTGAATTAATAAAGTTTCAAACACATAATGAATAAACAAATTATCGAACGCCATGTTGCATCATACTTTTAAATAGACATAAGCAGCCTTAGAATTGGACACAGAAGACTATAAAAACACATTTATGAATGACGTAAGCCATAGGCATATACATATATATAATTTAGGTAAGCTAGGAGATGTGTGTTTTCTCAAATGATTAATAAAAGCTAGGATATTTCCATAGTTTTTTCTGTTCTTATTTTAGAATAAATCTTTTAAAAATCAAAAAGGAATGTCGTAATTATTTTTACTGACAGAGTAATTTATATATACCATTAACGTCTTATTAACGTCTTATACGTCTTGACGTAAAATATCCAAATATGAAACAGATGTGTCAGACTCTGTGGAATCTTTTATTTCAGGCTCACCGGGATATATCGTATCGATATACGAATGGGAATAACCATTGTAAATTGACAATACGTCGTAGATATATCTAAATGTCGAGTTGAAGGCCACAGCAAGTGTTTTCTTCTTTCACGTATAAAATTTTGAACAAATTCTGCTTCATATGAATACAAAAATAGGTCAGCTAATAATGGGGAGCAATTGGTACCCATGGGAATTCCAATAGATTGTTGGAAGACCTGATCTCCAAATACCACATAGATATTGTCAATCAGAAACTTAAGCATTTTTTTAATTTCAACTTCAGAGTACTCGTGTGTACAATCAGGATGTTTTCTTAACAAAATAATTTCGCAAATGACCAATGACAAGGTGAGTAAATTTACGAGTTCCATTTTTATTGAAAAAACAGCTGTCAATGATATCAAAAAGCCTGGAGTTTGATTTATCGTGGGGAATGGTTGTATATAAAGTTGAAAAGTCGTAAATTATTATGTTGCTGATGGTAAAATTTTGTGATTTCAAATTTTCCAAAAGTTCCTTGGATTTTTAAATATCCATATCTGATTTACACCACTTCTCGAATATATTGCTGCAAAGTACTCCTGAAGTTTCTTCTTCACTACTGTTAATATTTTAGCGAGGAGTAAAGAAAGAGGCTTGGTAGAACATTTACTGGAACACGCTATATATCTTTGATTTTTATGAAGTTTCAGAATCCAATTTAGATATGGTAAATCTCCCTTCCTTCACTTAAATAATCAATCCAATTAATGAATGAACTTCATTCAAGTCTTCTAATCAAGTCTTTTGTTTTCTTAAACCTTTACAAATTACTATATGCTACTGCAAGGGAATTTCCAAGATGTACGTTAAACGTTGCTCGATTACGATTGAGTCAACCATTTTTTGTCACAAGTCATCTACATTTTGACGTCATTTTCACGTTGTAACGTCGCAAACAGGGATGAAACATAGCGTAACATCTACTATTCATAGAACATGTTTATAACTATAAGTATGCCAAATTTCATTTCGGTCTGAATTGTGGTTTTGTGAATAAAAAGATAGTTCGCGAACTTTTTGATCACCCCTCGTAGGAATATATTTTTATATAATTTATAGACCTCCTGAATAGCAAAAACATTTTATTTATTTAATTAAATTGATTAACAGGTCTCCTTATTATTGAAAGTGGTTAAATTGCGAATCCAACTGAGTTCAAATTGTACCTGGCAAAATATGTAAAAAGATTTGTTTTTTATCCAGAATGTTTCTGATTGTGTTTTGTCAGTCTTGTTGCAATAATTCACATATAGTCTAAGGCATTTTTAACTCAAAAATCTTTGATTTAATTTGGGGTTCATTACACATGTATTTTCATTGCAAGAATTAAACTAGTGCTAATTGTAACGGGAACCGTTACAGATGTTCCCCAAACGGCTCCCCAATCCCTTATGATGCCCCATTCCCTACAAGCTTCAATAAATACTTTTGTAATATAGATGGACACTTTATTTTTAAGGGTATTTCATTGGAAAACTACTCCGATATAGCCATATGGGTATTAGCCAATCAAATTTCAGCGCATGTGCTCGCACATGTTTTCTACATTTTTTACATTAATTTTCTTATAGTGTCTCACAATACATACATTTGCGTTAAATATCAAAGAATTTCATTGAAAAATAAGAGATATGTAACCCTTTAAGTATTAGCCAATCAGAATTCAGCATACGCGCATGCATGGTCTTGCATTCACTTTTGATAGTATCATAATGTAGGAGCTCTATGTGCCTATCTATGTCGTAAATTTCATCCTGTTTTGTTGAAAACCAAGGGAGTTATAGACATCTAAAGTTTCAGCCAATTAGATTGCAGCACACCTGCATGCGCGTGTTTTCAAGAAATTTCCTATATAACATGTTGTAGCACCTTATAATGTATACTTATATTTAAATTTCAAAGTATTTTGTCAAAAAACAAGGAAATTTTTGTATCAGCCAATCAGAGAAGAGCGCACGTGCATGCGCGTGAGTTCATGCTAATTTGATCATGTTATCTTGTCTACACTACTAATATATCTTTATATTTTGAGTTTCAAAGCAATTCATCAAGAAATATAAAAGTTATGGCTTCATCAAGTATATCAGTCATTTCACTCATTGCACGCGCGCGCACGTGCATGCATGTTCGCGCAAAATGACCTTCGTTCCGAACACCTACACAACATGCCTAGTAATCCTAAAAAGGTTTCATGTCAATCGGATGAGTGGTTCTATGAAAACACTCGCGGACAAAAAAGTACCGGAGAAGAAAGTAGAAAAAAAGAATAATAATAATAATAACTAGTTATAATTGTAACGGGGACCGTTACAGATGTTCCCCAAACGCTCCCCAACTCCCTTTTGGTGTCTTATTTCCTGTAAGCTTCATTAAATAAGGCAATAAAGTATATTGGTCATTTTTTGCATTTCACGCGCGCGCACGTGCATGCATGTGCAGGATGACCATGTCATCCCGTCTATACTATATACGCATCTTTATATTCTCAGTATCAAAACATTTCATAAAAAAATATATAAGTTCCGGCTAAATCAAGCATATTGGTCATCTTAGCATTGCGCGCACGCGCACCTGCATGCATGTTCCTAATGACCATGCCATTTTGTGTACACTTATAATATGTCTGTTTATTCTTAGTATCAAAGCTTTTCATCAAAAAATATAAAAGTTACGGCTATATTAAGTATATTGGTCATTTAACACATTGCACGCGCGCGCATGTGCATGATGGCCAAATCATCTTGTCTACACTTTTAATACATCTATATATTCTTAATATCAAAGCTTTTCATCAAAAAATATAAAAATTACGGCTATATTAATTATATTAGTCATTTAACACATTGCACGCGCGCGCACGTGCATGCATATGCATGCATGTGCATGATGACCATGTCATCTTGTCTACTCTTTCTATATATATATATATATATTTTGAGTATCAAAGCATTTCATCAAAAAGTATAAAAGTTACGACTATATCAAGTAAATTGGTCATTTTACGCTTTGCGCGTGCGCGCACGCGCATGCATGTGCATGTTGACCATTTCATCTTGTTCACACTTTTAATATATCCTTATATTCTGAGTATCAAAGCATTTCATAAAAAAATATAAAAGTTACAGCTATATCAAGTATATTGGTCATTTTACGCATTGCACGTGCGCGCAAAATGACCTTTGTTCCGCAAATCTACATAACATGCCTATTAACCCTAAAAAGGTTTTAACTCAATTGGATGAGCAGTTTCCGAGAACACTCGCGGACAAGAAGGTACCGGAGAAGAAATAAGTATAAAAAAGAATAATAATAATAACTAGATGAGATCTCATTGCGAGCAACGAGTAGGTCTTCCGTTAGATTTCTGATAAAAATCTTGATTGGGAAATTTTGATTGATAAAAGAAAGTAAAACAACTTTAAATGTAAAAAAATATTCATAATAATTCTTCAGAATTGTTTAGCAACTCATAAAAGAGTGAAATCTATTAATTTCAAACAACTTCCGGTCTTTTTTATTCACTTCCGGTATGACCGGAAGTAGTCAAAATGACTTTTAACGCTTCACTGAGTGCGGAGGAATCATCCCTCAAAGTTTCGAGGAAAAATGAGCATTTTTTCGACTACTTCCGGTTTGGAAGAAATCACTTCCGGTGAAAATAATATGACTCGAAACGGTCTATTTGCCTCTATTAAAAACATTTCAATAAGAAAAAAAATGAAAATTTGCATATTTTTAAACTACTTCCGGTGGACAACGGACGTCACGGCAACAAAAACTATACAGGTTTCTCAAATCTAAGAGTCACAATCTATCATCCCTGAAAGTTTCAAGACTCAATCTCCAACCGTTTTTGAGAACACTCGCGGACAAAATGCCATTTTAAAAATGGAAAATTGGCCATATCTCGCGACCGGAAGTGACGCCGACAAAATTAAAAAAAAAACGCATAAAGTTCAGATAATTTGCCATCATTGCTGAAAGTTTCGTGAAAATCTATCAAGGCGTTCTCGAGAAATCGTCTGCACAAAATCGGTAAGAAAAAAAAAATAATAATAATAATAGTGGAAAAGAAACAACAGAATCAGTAGAAGGTCTTCCGTTGGAAACGGAAGACCTTAATAATAATGAGATCTCGTTGCGAGCAACGAGTAGGTCTTCCGTCCGATTTTGCGATGAGATGAGATGTGATTTTGATTACGTTTTCGTTAAAAGATAATGATGTAAAGATTTCCCTCCTTAGATTTCATTCTTTTGATTTATATAACATAATCTTGAAAATCTTTCGTTCAATATTGATTTTCAAAATATTTCCCCTTTTCGAGATATGAAGTGTAAAAGATTTAGCATTCTGGCCCTTTTGGCCCCAAATTACACAATAGAGAATCAAAATTTTACAACATATTGTTGCATATTGTTAAGTTAAGCATTTTTGCTTCAGTAATTTAAAACAATTTCTTGATCATTGAAGAGTTACATATTAGTCTTTTGGCCTCTCTGAGCCCTTAATTTAAAGGATCAGCCCCTTTTTCTTGATATCAAATGAAGACTTGAGATTTTAAACATTTTTTGTTCCACAACTATTCAGAAGTTTCTTCTCATTTTCGAGATATGTAGAATAGAAATATTTAGGGGCCAACCCTTCAAGTCTTTAATTGGTCCGTTCTGCAAAAATTTAAAGGATGCATATTATTCAGAACATTATTCTGAACATCTTTTGTTCAATATTGCTATCAAAATATCTTACCTTGTTGAGATATAAAGCGTCAAAGATTTAGCAGTCTGGCCCCTTTTGGCCCCTTATTACGCAACATATGATCTCATTTTTATAATATATAGTGGCAAATTGTTAAGATGAACATTTTTGCTTCAGTAATTGAAAACAAAATATTGATAGTTAAAGAGTTATAGATGAAAGACTTTTGGCCGCTCTGAGTCCCTAATTTGAGGGGTCAGCCCCTTTTTCTTGATATCAAATTAAAAGACTTGTGATATTAAACATTTTTTGTTCAACAACTATTCAGAAGTTTCTTCTCGTTTTCGAGATATGTAGAATAGAAATATTTAGGGGCCAACCCTTCAAGTCCTTTATGGGATCGTTTTGCAAAAATTGAAAGGTGCATATTGTTTGGAACACTATTTCTGACCAAAATATTTCCCCTTTCCGAGATATGAAGCATCAAAGACTTATCATTCTGGCTCCTTTTGGCCCCTTATTATGCAATATATGATCAAAATTTCATAATATATATATGTAGTTGCAAATTGTTAAGTTGAACATTATTGCTTCAGTACTTTATGACAAAATATTAATCATTAGAGAGTTATAGTTAAAAGACTTCTGGCCCCTTTGAGCCCCTAATTTGAGGGGTCAGTCCCTTTTTCTTGATATCAAAAGAAAGGCCTTATGATTATGAAGATTTTTTGTTCAACAAGTATTCAGAAGTTTCTTTTCTTTTTCGAGATATGTAGAATAGAAATATTTAGGGGCCAGCACTTCAAGTCCTTACTGGGATCCTTTTGCAAAAATTGAAAGGGTGTATATTGTTTAGAACATTATTCTGAACATATTTTGTTCAATATTGCTTATCAAAATATTTCCCCTTTCCAAGATATAAAGCATCAAAGATTTATCATTCCGGCCCCTTATTACGTAATATATGATCCCAATTTTATAAAAGGTAGTTTTAAATTGTTAAGATAAACATTTTTGCTTCAGTAATTTATAACGAAATATTGACCGTTAAAGAGTTATGGATAAAAGATTTTGGCCCCTTTAGGCCCTTGTTAGGAGGAAACAGCCCTTTTTTCTTGATATCAAAAGAAAGCTCTTACCATTCTGCACAACTTTTGTTATATATGTTTTAACAAAATAATTACAGGTATAGAGATATAAAAGAAAACGTGTCAAATTTTGCGAGATGCTTATGAGCCTATTTTTCGAGCCCAGGCGAGCTTCGGCGCCTTTTGCGCCGGGAAGATGTAGACGCAAAAAAGCACATCTACAATCCTTCTTCTACCTTCACTGAAAATCTCACCTCAATATCTTGAGTCGTTTAGGAGTGATTGCCAGGACAATTCGACCCTCTGAAGATCAGAAAATCGTCCATATCTCAAGACCGGAAATGACGTCATCGACGACGAAAATTTCCGACAAGGTTCAGATGAATATCTATCAGATCTGAAAGTTTGGTAAACATCGACTGAGCCATTTCCGAGAACTCGCGTGCACAAAATCGGTAAGAAAAATAATAATAACTAGATGAGATCTCGTTGCGAGCAACGAGTAGGTCTTCCGTCCGATTTTTCGATAAGATGAGATAGGATTTTGACTATGATCTTTCTTAAAAGATAATAATATATTGACTTCCCTAATTAGATTTCATTATTTTGATTTGTATAACATTATCAAAAAGCTATAGAAAACAGAATTTTGGCCCCTCTGAGCCTCTAGTTTGAGGGGTCAGCCTCTTTTTCTTGATATCAATTGAAAGGTCTTGTGATTTTGAAGACGTTTTGCTCAACAAATATTCAAAGATTTCTTTTTGTTGTGTAGATATGCTGAATAGAAATTTTAGGGGCCAGCCCTTCAAGTCCTTAATAGGGCCGTTTGACAAAAATTGAAAGGTTGCATATTGTTTAGAACATTATTCTGACCAACTTTTGTTCAATATTGCTAATCAAAATATTCCCTCTTTTCGAGATATAAAGCGTCAAAGATTTAGTATTCTGGCCTCTTCTGGGTTCTTATTACGTAACATATGAGAAAATTTTTTAAATATATTGTTGCGCATAGGTAATATCAATATTTTTGTTTCAGTAATGTATCACAAAATACTGATCATAAAAGAGTTATAGATGAAAGACTTTTGGCCCCTCTAATCCTCTAATTTAAGGGGTCAGCCCTTTTTTCTTGATATCAAATGACAGGTCGTGTGATTTTGAAGACTTTTTGTTCAACAACTATTCAGAGATTTCTTTTCGTTGTGGAGATATGCTGAATTGAAATATTAAGGGGCCACCCCTACAAGTCCTTATTGGGGCCGTTTCGCAAAAAATGAAAGGTTGCATATTGTTGAGAACATTATTCTGAACATCTTTTGTTCAATATTGCTTATCAAAATATTCCGCCTTTTGAGATATAAAGCGTCAAAGATTTAGCATTCTGGCCCTTTTTGACCCCTTATTACGTAAGATATGATCAAAATTTTAAATCATATAGTTGCAAATCGTTAAGATAAATATTTTAGCTTCAGTAATTTATAACGAACTATTGATGGTTAAAGAGTTATAGATGAAAGACTTTCGGCCCCTCTGAGCCCCTAATTTTAGGGATCAGACCTTTTTTATGATATCAAATGAAAGTTCTTGTGATTTTGAAGACCTTTTGTTCAACAGCTATTTAGAAATTTGTTTTCGTTGTGGAGATATGCTGAATGGAAATATTTAGGGGCCACCCCTACAAGTCCTTAATGGGGCCGTTTTGCAAAAATTGAAAGGTTGGATATTGTTTAGAACATTATTCTGAACATCTTTTGTTCAATATTGCTTTTTAAAATATCCCCCCTTTTTGAGATATGAAACGTCAAAGGTTTAGCATTCTGGCCCCTTTTGGCCCCTTATTACGTAGCATATGATAAAAGAATTTTAAAGTTAAAGTTGCAAATCGTTAAGATGAACATTTTTTCTTCTGTAATTTATAACAATATATTGATCGTTCAAGAGTTATACATGAAAGACTTTTGGCCCCTCTGAGCCCCTAATTTGAGGGGGCAGCTCCCTTTTCTTGATATCAAATGAAAGGTCTTGTGATTTTTTAGACTTTTTGTTCAACAACTATTAAGAAGTATGTTTGTTTTCGAGATATGCTGAATTGAAATATTTAGGGGCCAGCCCTTTAAGTCCTTAATAGGGCCGTATCGCAAAAATTGAAAGGTTGCATATTGTTGAGAACATTATTCTGAACATCTTTTGTTCAACATTGCTTATCAAAATATTCCCCCTTTTTGAGATATAAAGCGTCAAAGATTTAGCATTCTGGCCCCTTTTGACCCCTTATTACGTAACATATGAACAAAAATTTCTATCATATAGTTGCAAATTGTTAAGATGAACATTTTAGCTTCAGTAATTTATAACAAAATATTGATCGTTAACGAGTTATAGATGAAAGATTTTTGGCCCCTCTGAGCCCCTAATTTGGGGGATCTCCCTTTTTTTCTTGATATCAAATGAAAGGTCTTATAATTTTGCATATCTTTTGTAATATATGTTTTAACAAAATATTTACAGGTAAAAAGATATAAAAGAAAACGTGTCAAATTTTGCTAGATGCTTGTGAGCCTATTTTTCGAGCCCAGGCGAGCTTCGGCGCCTTTTGCGCTGGGAAGATATAGACGCAAAAAAGCAAATCTACAATCCTTTCTCTACCTTCACTGAGAATTTCAACTCAATATCTTGAGTCGTTTAGGAGTGATTGCCAGGACAAGCCGACCCTCTGAAAATCAGAAAATCGTCCATATCTCACGACAAGGTTCAGATGAATATCTATCAGATCTGAAAGTTTGGTGAAAATCGACCTAGCCATTTCCGAGAACTCGCGTGCACAAAATCAGTAAGAAAAATAATAATAACTAGATGAGATCTCGTTGCGAGCAACGAGTAGGTCTTCCGTCCGATTTTTCGATAAGATGAGATAGGATTTTGACTATGATCTTTGTTAAAAGATAATAATATATAAAGACTTCCCTAATAAGATTTCAATCCTTGGATTTATAAACATTATCAAAATGCTATCGATGAATTGCTTTTGGCCCCTCTGAACCCCTAGTTTGAGGGGTCAGCCCCTTTTTCTTGATATCAATTGAAAGGTCTTGTGATTTTGAAAACGTTTTGTTCAACAACTATTCAGAGATTACTTTTCGTTGTGGAAATATGCTGAATGGAAATATTTAGGGGCCACAACTCGAAGTCCTTAATGGGGCCGTTTGACAGAAATTGAAAGGGTGCATATTGTTTAGAACATTATTCAGACCATCTTTTGTTCAGTATTGCTTATCAAAATATTCCCCCTTTTCGAGATATAAAGCGTCAAAGATTTAGTATTCTGGCCCCTTGTGACCCCTTATTACGTAACATATGATCAGAATCTTATCATATATTGTTGTAAATCGTTAAGATAAGCATCTTTGCTTCAGTAATGTATTACAAATTATTGATCGTTAAGAGTTATAGGTTGAAGACTTTTGGCCCCTATGAGCCCCTAATTTAAGGGGTCAGCCCCTTTTTCTTGATATCAAATGAAAGATCTTGTGATTTTGAAGACTTTTTGTTCAACAACTATTCAGAGATTTCTTTTCGTTATGGAGATATGCTGAATGGAAATATTTAGGGGCCACCCCTCCAAGTCCTTAATGGGGCCGTTTGACAAAAATTAAAAGGGTGCATATTGTTTAGAACATTATTCTGACCATATTTTGTTCAGTATCGCTTATCAAAATATTCCCCCTTTTCGAGATATAAAGCGTCAAAGATTTAGCATTCTGGCCCCTTGTGACCCCTTATTACATAACATATAATCAGAATCTTATCATATATTGTCGTAAATTGTTAAGATAAGCATCTTTGCTTCAGTAATGTATTACAAATTATTGATCGTTAAAGAGTTATAGGTGAAAGATTATTGGCCCCTCTGAGTCCCTAATTTGAGGGGTCAGCCCCTTTTTCTTGATATCAAATGAAAGGTCTTGCGATTTTGAAGACTTTTTGTTCAACAACTATTCAGAGATTTCTTTTCGTTGTGGAGATATGCTGAATGGAAATATTTAGGGGCCACCCCTCCAAGTCCTTAATGGGGCCGTTTGACAAAAATTGAAAGGGTGCATACTGTTTAGAACATTATTCTGACCATATTTTGTTCAGTATCGCTTATCAAAATATTCCCCCTTTTCGAGATATAAAGCGTCAAAGATTTAGCATTCTGGCCCCTTGTGACCCCTTATTACATAAAATATAATCAGAATCTTATCATATATTGTCGTAAATTGTTAAGATAAGCATCTTTGCTTCAGTAATGTATTACAAATTATTGATCGTTAAAGAGTTATAGGTGAAAGACTATTGGCCCTCTGAGTCCCTAATTTGAGGGGCCAGCCCCTTTTTCTTGATATCAAATGAAAGGTCTTGTGATTTTGAAGACTTTTTATTCAACAACTATTCAGAGATTTCTTTTCGTTGTGGAGATATGCTGAATGGAAATATTTAGGGGCCACCCCTCCAAGTCCTTAATGGGGCCGTTTGACAAAAATTGAAAGGGTGCATATTGTTTAGAACATTATTCTGACCATCTTTTGTTCAGTATTGCTTATCAAAATATCCCCCCTTTTCGAGATATAAAGCGTCAAAGATTTAGTATTCTGGCCCCTTGTGACCCCTTATTATGTAACATATGATCAAAATCTTATAATATATTGATGTAAATCGTTAAGATAAGCATCTTTGTTTCAATAATGTATTACAAATTATTGATCGTTAAAGAGTTATAGGTTGAAGACTTTTGGCCCCTCTGAGACCCTAATTTGAGGGGTCAGCCCCTTTTTCTTGATATCAAATGAAAGGTCGTATCATTCTGCACACCTTTTCTTCTATATGTTTTAACAAATTCTTAACATGTATGAAGATACAAAAGAAAAGGTGTAAAATTTTGTGAGATGTTTCTGAGACATTTTTTGAGCCCTACCGAGCTTCGGCGCCTTTTGAGCTAGAGAGATTTGAACACCTGCCTGCAAATCTACAAACCTTCCCCTACCTTCACTGAAAATCTTGACTCAATATCTTAAGCCGTTTCGGAGGAGTTTCCAGGACAAGCCGACCCTCTGAAAATCAGAAAATCCTAAATATCTCGAGATGGAAAGTGACGTAATCAACGAAAAAAAATTCCAATAAGGTTCAGATCAATACCTATCAGATCTGAAAGTTTCATGAAAATCGGCCAAGACGTTACCGAGAACTTGCGTGCACAAAATCGGTAAGAATAATAATAATAACTAGATGAGATCTCGTTGCGAGCAACGAGTAGGTCTTCCGTCCGATTTTTCAATAAGATGAGATATGATTTTGACTATGATCTTTGTTGAAAGATAATAATATATAGACTTCCCTAATTAGATTTCATTCTTTTGATTTATATAACATTATCAAAGAGCTATAGATGACAGGCTTTTGGCCCCTCTGAGCCCCTAGTTTGAGGGGTCAGCTCCTTTTTCTTGATATCAATTGAAAGGTCTTCTGATTTTGGAAACGTTTTGTTCACGAAATTTTCAGAGATTTCTTTTCGTTGTGGAGATATGCTGAATTGAAATATTTAGGGGCCACCCCACCAAGTCCTTAATGGGGCCGATTAACAAAATTGAAAGGGTGCATATTGTTTAGAATATTATTCTGACCATCTTTTGTTCAGTATTGCTTATCAAAATATTCCCCCTTTTCGAGATATAAAGCATCAAAGATTTAGCATTCTGGCCCCTTGTGACCCCTTATTACGTAACATATGATCAGAATCTTATCATATATTGTTGTCAATCGTTAAGATAAACATCTTTGCTTCAGTAATGTATTACAAATTACTGATCGTTAAAGAGTTAGAGGTGAAAGAATTTTGGCCCCTCTAAGCCCCTAATTTGAGGGGTCAGACCCTTTTTCTTGATATCAAATAAAAGATCTTGTGATTTTGAAGACTTTTTGTTCAACAACTATTCAGAGATTTCTTTTCGTTGTGGAGATATACTGAATGGAAATATTTAGGGGCTACCCCTCCAAGTCCTTAATGGGGCCGTTTGACAAAAATTGAAAGGGTGCATATTGTTTAGAACATTATTCTGACCATCTTTTGTTCAGTATTGCTTATCAATATATTCCCCCTTTTCGAGATATAAAGCGTCAAAGATTTAGCATTCTGGCCCCTTGTGACCCCTTATTACGTAACATATGATCAGAATCTTATCATATATTGTTGTAAATCGTTAAGATAAACATCTTTGCTTCAGTAATGTATTACAAATTACTGATCGTTAAAGAGTTAGAGGTGAAAGAATTTTGGCCCCTCTAAGCCCCTAATTTGAGGGGTCAGACCCTTTTTCTTGATATCAAATAAAAGATCTTGTGATTTTGAAGACTTTTTGTTCAACAACTATTCAGAGATTTCTTTTCGTTATGGAGATATACTGAATGGAAATATTTAGGGGCCACCCCTCCAAGTCCTTAATGGGGCCGTTTGACAAAAATTGAAAGGGTGCATATTGTTTAGAACATTATTCTGACCATCTTTTGTTCAGTATTGCTTATCAAAATGTTCCCCCTTTTCGAGATATAAAGCGTCAAAGATTTAGCATTCTGGCCCCTTATGACCCCTTATTACGTAACATATGATCAAAATCTTATCATATATTGTTGTCAATTGTTTTGATAAGCATCTTTGCTTCAGTAATATATTACAAATTATTGATTGTTAAAGAATTATAGATGAAAGACTTTTGGCCCTTCTGAGCCCCTAATTTGAGGGATCAGACCCTTTTTCTTGATATCAAATGAAAGATCTTGTGATTTTGAAGACTTTTTGTTCAACAACTATTCAGAGATTTCTTTTCGTTATGGAGATATACTGAATGGAAATATTTAGGGGCCACCCCTCCAAGTCCTTCATGGGGCCGTTTGACAAAAATTGAAAGGGTGCATATTGTTCAGAACATTATTCTGACCATCTTTTGTTCAGTATTGCTTATCAATATATTCCCCCTTTTCGAGATATAAAGAGTCAAAGATTTAGCATTCTGGCCCCTTATGACCCCTTATTACGTAACATATGATCAAAATCTTATCATATATTGTTGTAAATCGTTAAGATAAACATCTTTGCTTCAGTAATGTATTACAAATTACTGATCGTTAAAGAGTTAGAGGTGAAAGAATTTTGGCCCCTCTAAGCCCCTAATTTGAGGGGTCAGCCCCCTTTTTCTTGATATCAAATAAAAGATCTTGTGATTTTGAAGACTTTTTGTTCAACAACTATTCAGAGATTTCTTTTCGTTGTGGAGATATGCTGAATGGAAATATTTAGGGGCCACCCCACCAAGTCCTTAATGGGGCCGTTTGACAAAAATTGAAAGGGTGCATATTGTTTAGAACATTATTCTGACCATCTTTTGTTCAGTATTGCTTATCAAAATGTTCCCCCTTTTCGAGATATAAAGCGTCAAAGATTTAGCATTCTGGCCCCTTATGACCCCTTATTACGTAACATATGATCAAAATCTTATCATATATTGTTGTAAATCGTTAAGATAAGCATCTTTGCTTCAGTAATGTATTACAAATTATTGATCGTTAAAGAGTTATAGATGAAAGACTTTTGGCCCCTCTGAGCCCCTAATATGAGGAGTCAGCCCCTTTTCCTTGATAACAAATGAAAGGTCGTGTCATTCTGCACAACTTTTCTTCTATATGTTTTAACAAATTCTTAACAGGTATGAAGATATGAAAGAAAAGGTGTAAAATTTTGTGAGATGTTGCTGAGACATTTTTTGAGCCCTACCGAGCTTCGGCGCCTTTTGCGCTAGAGAGATTTGGACACCTGCCCGCAAATCTACCAACCTTCCCCTACCTTCACTGAAAATCTTAAATCAATATCTTAAGTCGTTTCGGAGGAGTTTCCAGGACAAGCCGACCCTCTAAAATTCAAAAAATCCTAAATATCTCGAGATAGAAAGTGACGTCATCAACGGAAAAAATTTCCAATAAGGTTCAGATCAATACCTATCAGATCTGAAAATTTCACGAAAATCGGCCAAGACGTTTTCGAGAACTCGCGTGCACAAAATCGGTAAGAATAATAATAATAATAATAATAATAATAATAATAGGGAAAAAGAAACCGAACGAAAACAATAAGGTCTTCCGTTGGAGACGGAAGACCTTAATAATAATAACTAGATGGTTCTCGTTGCGAGCAACGAGTGGGTCTTCCGTCTGATTTTGGATGAGATTAATCAAGATCTTGACTGAGATATTTGTCTATAAAAGTGAAAGGATGCATATTGTTTTAAACATTATTCTGATCATCTTTTGTTCAATATTGCTTATCAAAATATTTCCCCTTTTCGAGATATAAAGTGTCAAAGATTTAGCATTCTGGCCAATTACGGTCCCTTATTACGCAACATATGATCAAAACTTTACAATATATAGCTGCAAAATATTAATATGAACATTTTTGCTTCAGTAATTTATAGCAAAATATTGATCATAAAAAAGTTATAGATAAAAGACTTTCGGCCCTTCTGAGCCCCTAATTTGAGGGTCGGCCCCTTTTTCTTGATATCAAATGAAAGGTCTTGTAATTTTGAAGACTTTTTGTTCAACAACTATTCAGAAATTTCCTTTCGATTAAGAGATATATAGAATAACAATATTTAGGGGCCAGCCCTCCAAGTCCTTAATGGGGATGTCTTGCAAAAATTAAAAGGGTGTATATTGTTTAGAACACTATTCTGAACATCTTTTGTTCAATATTGCTTATCAAAATATTTCTCCTTTTCGAGATACAAAGTGTCAAAGATTTAGCATTCTGGCCCCTTATGGCCCCTTGTTACGTAACATATGATCAAAATTTTATAATATATAGTTGCAGAATGTTAAGATGAACATTTTTGCTTCAGTAATTTATCACAAAATATTGATCATTAAAGAGTTATAGATAAAAGATTTTTGGCCCTTCTGAGCCCCTAATTTGAGGGGTCAGCCCCTTTTTCTTGATATCAAATGAAAGGTCTTGTGATTTCAAAGACTTTTTGTTCAACAACTATTCAGAAATTTCCTTTCATTTAAGAGATATATAGAAAAACAATATTTAGGGGCCAGCCCTCCAAGTCCTTAATGGGAATGTCTTGCAAAAATTAAAAGGGTGTATATTGTTTAGAACATTATTCTGAACATCTTTTGTTCAATATTGCTTATCAAAATATTTCTCCTTTTCGAGATACAAAGTGTCAAAGACTTAGCATTCTGGCCCCTTATGGCCCCTTATTACGTAACATATGATCAAAATTTTATAATATATAGTTGCAGAATGTTAAGATGAACATTTTTGCTTCAGTAATTTATAACAAAATATTAATCATTAAAGAGTTATAGATAAAAGATTTTTGGCCCTTCTGAGCCCCTAATTTGAGGGGTCAGCCCCTTTTTCTTGATATCAAATGAAAGGTCTTGTGATTTCGAAGACTTTTTGTTCAACAACTATTCAGAAATTTCCTTTCGATTAAGAGATATATAGAATAACAATATTTAGGGGCCAGCCCTCCAAGTCCTTAATGGGGATGTCTTGCAAAAATTAAAAGGGTGTATATTGTTTAGAACATTATTCTGAACATCTTTTGTTCAATATTGCTTATCAAAATATTTCTCCTTTTCGAGATATAAAGTGTCAAAGATTTAGCATTCTGGCCCCTTATGGCACCTTGTTACGTAACATATGATCAAAATTTTATAATATATAGTTGCAGAATGTTAAGATGAACATTTTTGCTTCAGTAATTTATAACAAAATATTGATCATTAAAGAGTTATAGATAAAAGACTTTTGGCCCTTCTGAGCCCCTAATTTGAGGGGTCAGCCCCTTTTTCTTGATATCAAATGAAAGGTCTTTTGATTTTGAAGACTTTTTGTTCAATATATTTTAACAAAATACTTTTATTTAAAATGTTATTATAAGAAATGTCTTTAAAATTCACTCAAAAATTTCGTTCTAAATTTCGACCCCTACCGAGCCTCCATACTTCGCACTTCCGGAAAATTTGAAAACCAAGGTGCACATCTAGAACATGTCCTCTATCACCACTGAAACTTTCAACACTCTAGCATTTGTCGTTCTTGAGTTTTTGTGCAGACACAAGGTCTATCTAAAAATCGATCAAAGGGCGATAACTTCTAACCAGAAGTGATTTTTCAAAAACTGAAATGCCGTTATAAACTTCAGATAGCAACGCATTAACCCTGAAAATTTGAAGCAAATCGATCGAGCGATCTCCGAGAAATCTTCTGCACAAAATCGGTAAGGAAAAAAAAAAAGAATAATAACTAGATGGTTCTCGTTGCGAGCAACAAGTGGGTCTTCCGTCTGATTTTGGATAAGATTCGTCAAGATCTTGACTGAGATATTCGTCTATAAAAAATTAAAGGATGCATATTGTTAAAAACATTATTCTGACCAATTTTTGTTCAATATTGCTTATCAAAATATTTCCCCTTTTCGAGATATAATGTGTCAAAGATTTAGCATTCTGGCCCCTTATGGCCCCTTATTACGTAACATATGATCAAAATTTTATAATATATAGTTGCAGAATGTTAAGATGAACATTTTTGCTTCAGTAATTTATAACAAAATATTGATCATTAAAGAGTTATAGATAAAAGACTTTTGGCCCTTCTGAGCCCCTAGTTTGAGGGGTCAGCCCCTTTTTCTTGATATCAAATGAAAGGTCTTGTGATTTTGAAGACTTTTTGTTCAACAACTATTCAGAAATTTCCTTTCGTTTAAGAGATATATAGAATAACAATATTTAGGGGCCAGCCCTCCAAGTCCTTAATAAGGATGTCTTGCAAAAATTAAAAGGGTGTATATTGTTTAGAACATTATTCTGAACATCTTTTTTTCAATATTGCTTATCAAAATATTTCTCCTTTTCGAGATACAAAGTGTCAAAGATTTAGCATTCTGGCCCCTTATGGCCCCTTATTACGTAACATATGACCAAAATTTTATAATATATAGTTGCAGAATTTGAACATAAACATTTTTGCTTCAGTAATTTATAACAAGATATTGATCATTAAAGAGTTATAGATAAAAGACTTTTGGCCCTTCTGAGCCCCTAGTTTGAGGGGTCAGCCCCTTTTTCTTGATATCAAATGAAAGGTCTTGTGATTTTGAGGACTTTTTGTTCAACAACTATTCAGAAATTTCCTTTCGTTTAAGAGATATATAGAATAACAATATTTAGGGACCAGCCCTCCAAGTCCTTAATGGGGATGTCTTGCAAAAATTAAAAGGGTGTATATTGTTTAGAACATTATTCTGAACATCTTTTGTTCAATATTGCTTATCAAAATATTTCTCCTTTTCGAGATAAAAAGTGTCAAAGATTTAGCATTCTGGCCCCTTATGGCCCCTTATTACGTAACATATGATCAAAATTTTATAATATATAGCTACAGAATGTTAAGATAAACATTTTTGCTTCAGTAATGTATAACAAAATATTGATCATTAAAAAGTTAGAGATAAAAGACTTTTGGCCCTTCTGAGCCCCTAATTTAAGGGGTCAGCCCCTTTTTCTTGATATCAAATAAAAGGTCTTGTGATTTTGAAGACTTTTTGTTCAACAACTATTCAGAAATTTCCTTTCGTTTAAGAGATATATAGAATAACAATATTTAGGGGCCAGCCCTCCAGGTCCTTAATGGGGATGTTTTGCAAAAATTAAAAGGGTGTATATTGTTAAGAACATTATTCTGAACATCTTTTGTTCGATATTGCTTATCAAAATATTTCTCCTTTTCGAGATATAAAGTGTCAAAGATTTAGCCATTCTGGCCCCTTCTGGCCCCTTATTACGTAACATTTGATCCAAATTTTTTAATATATAGTTGCAGAATGTTAAGATGAACATTTTTGCTTCAGTAATTTATAACAAAATATTGATCATTAAAGAGTTATAGATGAAAGACTTTTGGCCCTTCTGAGCCCCTAATTTGAGGGGTCAGCCCCTTTTTCTTGATATCAAATGAAAGGTCTTGTGATTTTGAAGACTTTTTGTTCAACAACTATTCAGAAATTTCCTTTCGTTTAAGAGATATATAGAATAACAATATTTAGGGGCCAGCCCTCTAAGTCCTTAATGGGGATGTCTTGCAAAAATTAAAAGGGTGTATATTGTTAAGAACATTATTCTGAACATCTTTTGTTCAATATTGCTTATCAAAATATTTCTCCTTTTCGAGATACAAAGTGTCAAAGATTTAGCATTCTGGCCCCTTATTACATAACATATGATTAAAATTTTATAATATATAGTTGCAGAATGTTAAGATGAACATTTTTGCTTCAGTAATTTATAACAAAATATTGATCATTAAAGAGTTATAGATAAAAGACTTTTGGCCCTTCTGAGCCCCTAATTTGAGGGGTCAGCCCCTTTTTCTTGATATCAAATAAAAGGTCTTGTGATTTTGAAGACTTTTTGTTCAACAACTATTCAGAAATTTCCTTTCGTTTAAGAGATATGTAGAATAACAATATTTAGGGGCCAGCCCTCCAAGTCCTTAATGGGGATGTCTTGCAAAAATTAAAAGGGTGTATATTGTTAAGAACAATAATCTGAACATCTTTTGTTCAATATTGCTTATCAAAATATTTCTCCTTTTCGAGATACAAAGTGTCAAAGATTTAGCATTCTGGCCCCTTATGGCCCCTTATTACGTAACATATGATCAAAATTTTATAATATATAGTTGCAGAATGTTAAGATGAACATTTTTGCTTCAGTAATTTATAACAAAATATTGATCATTAAAGAGTTATAGATAAAAGACTTTTGGCCCTTCTGAGCCCCTAATTTGAGGGGTCAGCCCCTTTTTCTTGATATCAAATAAAAGGTCTTGTGATTTTGAAGACTTCTTGTTCAATATATTTTAACAAAATATCTTTATTTAAAATGTTATTATAAGAAATGTCTCTAAAATTCACTCAAAAATTTCGTCCTAAATTTCGACCCCTACCGAGCCTCCATACTTCGCACTTCCGGAAAATTTGAAAACCAAGGTGCACATCTAGAACATGTCCTCTATCACCACTGAAAGTTTCAATACTCTAGCATTTGTCGTTCTTGAGTTTTTGTGCAGACACAAGGTCTATCTAAAAATCGATCAAAGGGCGATAACTTCCGACCGGAAGTGATTTTTCAAAAACTGACATGGCGTTATAAACTTCAGATAGCAACGCATTAACCCTGAAAATTTGAAGCAAATCGATCGAGCGGTCTCCGAGAAATCTTCTGCACAAAATCGGTAAGGAAAAAAAAAAGAATAATAATAATAAAAAGAAAAGTGAAAAATCAACAATAGAATAATAGAAGGGTCTTCCGAAGAAGACGGAAGACCCTAATAATAACTAGATGAGATCTCGTTGCGAGCAACGAGTAGGTCTTCCGTCCGATTTTTCGATAAGATGAGATATGATTTTGACTATGATCTTTGTTAAAAGATAATAATATATATAGACTTCCCTAATTAGATTTCAATCCTTTGATTTATATACATTATCAAAGAGCTATCGATGAATTGCTTTTGGTCCCTCCGAACCCCTAGTTTGAGGGGTCAGCCCCTTTTTCTTGATATCAATTGAAAGGTCTTGTGATTTTGAAAACCTTTCGTTCAACAACTATTCAGAGATTTCTTTTCGTTGTGGAAATATGCTGAATGGAAATATTTAGGGGCAACCCCTCCAAGTCCTTAATGGGGCCGTTTGACAAAAATTGAAAGGGTGCATATTGTTTAGAACATTATTCTGACCATCTTTTGTTCAGTATTGTTTATCAAAATACTCCCCCTTTTCGAGATATAAAGCGTCAAAGATTTAGCATTCTGGCCCCTAGTGACCCCTTATTACGTAACATATGATCAGAATCTTATCATATATTGTTGTAAATCGTTAAGATAAGCATCTTTGCTTCAGTAATGTATTACAAATTATTGATCGTTAAAGAGTTATAGGTTGAAGACTTTTGGCCCCTCTGAGCCCCTAAATTGAGGGGTCAGCCCCTTTTTCTTGATATCAAATGAAAGATCTTGTGATTTTGAAGACTTTTTGTTCAACAACTATTCAGAGATTTCCTTTGGTTGTGGAGATATGCTGAATGGAAATATTTAGGGGCCACCCCTCCAAGTCCTTAATGGGGCCGTTTGACAAAAATTGAAAGGGTGCATATTGTTTAGAACTTTATTCTGACCATCTTTTGTTCAGTATTGCTTATCAAAATATTCCTCCTTTTCGAGATATAAGGCGTCAAAGATTTAGCATTCTGGCCCCTTGTGACCCCTTATTATGTAACATATGATCAGAATCTTATCATATATTGATGTAAATCGTTAAGATAAGCATCTTTGCTTCAATAATGTATTACAAATTATTGATCGTTAAAGAGTTAACGATGAAAGACTTTTGGCCCCTCTGAGCCCCTAATTTGAGAGGCCAGCCCCTTTTTCTTGATATCAAATGAAAGGTCGTATCATTCTGCACAACTTTTCTTCTATATGTTTTAACAAATTCTTAACATGTATGAAGATATGATAGAAAAGGTGTAAAATTTTGTGAGATGTTTCTGAGACATTTTTTGAGCCCTACCGAGCTTCGGCGCCTTTTGCGCTAGAGAGATTTCGACACCTGCCTGCAAATCTACCAACCTTCCCCTACCTTCACTGAAAATCTTGACTCAATATCTTAAGTCGTTTCGGAGGAGTTTCCAGGACAAGCCGACCCTCTGAAAATCAGAAAATCCTAAATATCTCGAGATGGAAAGTTACGTCATCAACGAAAAAAATTTCCAATAAGGTTCAGATCAATACCTATCAGATCTGAAAGTTTCATGAAAATCGGCCAAGACGTTACCGAGAACTTGCGTGCACAAATTCGGTAAGAATAATAATAATAACTAGATGAGATCTCGTTGCGAGCAACGAGTAGGTCTTCCGTGCGATTTTTCGATAAGATGAGATATGATTTTGACTATGATCTTTGTTAAAAGATAATAATATATAGATTTCCATATTTAGTTTTCATTCTTTTGATTTATATAGCATTTTCAAAGAGCTATAGATGGCATGCTTTTGGCCCCTCTGAGCCCATAATTTGAGGGGTCAGCCCCTTTTTCTTGATATCAATTGAAAGGTCTTGTGATTTTGAAAATGTTTTGTTCAACAACTATTCAGAGATTTCCTTCCGTTGTGGAGATATGCTGAATGGAAATATTTAGGGGTCACCCCTTCAGGTCCTTAATGGGGCCGTCTGACAAAAATTGAAAGAGTGCATGTTGTTTAGAACATTATTCTGACCATCTTTTGTTCAGTATTGCTTATCAAAATATCCCCCCTTTTCGAGATATAAAGCGTCAAAGATTTAGTATTCTGGCCCCTTGTGACCCCTTATTATGTAACATATGATCAAAATCTTATAATATATTGATGTAAATCGTTAAGATAAGCATCTTTGTTTCAATAATGTATTACAAATTATTGATCGTTAAAGAGTTATAGGTTGAAGACTTTTGGCCCCTCTGAGACCCTAATTTGAGGGGTCAGCCCCTTTTTCTTGATATCAAATGAAAGGTCGTATCATTCTGCACACCTTTTCTTCTATATGTTTTAACAAATTCTTAACATGTATGAAGATACAAAAGAAAAGGTGTAAAATTTTGTGAGATGTTTCTGAGACATTTTTTGAGCCCTACCGAGCTTCGGCGCCTTTTGAGCTAGAGAGATTTGAACACCTGCCTGCAAATCTACAAACCTTCCCCTACCTTCACTGAAAATCTTGACTCAATATCTTAAGCCGTTTCGGAGGAGTTTCCAGGACAAGCCGACCCTCTGAAAATCAGAAAATCCTAAATATCTCGAGATGGAAAGTGACGTAATCAACGAAAAAAAATTCCAATAAGGTTCAGATCAATACCTATCAGATCTGAAAGTTTCATGAAAATCGGCCAAGACGTTACCGAGAACTTGCGTGCACAAAATCGGTAAGAATAATAATAATAACTAGATGAGATCTCGTTGCGAGCAACGAGTAGGTCTTCCGTCCGATTTTTCAATAAGATGAGATATGATTTTGACTATGATCTTTGTTGAAAGATAATAATATATAGACTTCCCTAATTAGATTTCATTCTTTTGATTTATATAACATTATCAAAGAGCTATAGATGACAGGCTTTTGGCCCCTCTGAGCCCCTAGTTTGAGGGGTCAGCTCCTTTTTCTTGATATCAATTGAAAGGTCTTCTGATTTTGGAAACGTTTTGTTCACGAAATTTTCAGAGATTTCTTTTCGTTGTGGAGATATGCTGAATTGAAATATTTAGGGGCCACCCCACCAAGTCCTTAATGGGGCCGATTAACAAAATTGAAAGGGTGCATATTGTTTAGAATATTATTCTGACCATCTTTTGTTCAGTATTGCTTATCAAAATATTCCCCCTTTTCGAGATATAAAGCATCAAAGATTTAGCATTCTGGCCCCTTGTGACCCCTTATTACGTAACATATGATCAGAATCTTATCATATATTGTTGTCAATCGTTAAGATAAACATCTTTGCTTCAGTAATGTATTACAAATTACTGATCGTTAAAGAGTTAGAGGTGAAAGAATTTTGGCCCCTCTAAGCCCCTAATTTGAGGGGTCAGACCCTTTTTCTTGATATCAAATAAAAGATCTTGTGATTTTGAAGACTTTTTGTTCAACAACTATTCAGAGATTTCTTTCCGTTGTGGAGATATACTGAATGGAAATATTTAGGGGCTACCCCTCCAAGTCCTTAATGGGGCCGTTTGACAAAAATTGAAAGGGTGCATATTGTTTAGAACATTATTCTGACCATCTTTTGTTCAGTATTGCTTATCAAAATGTTCCCCCTTTTCGAGATATAAAGCGTCAAAGATTTAGCATTCTGGCTCCTTATGACCCCTTATTACGTAACATATGATCAAAATCTTATCATAAATTGTTGTCAATTGTTTTGATAAGCATCTTTGCTTCAGTAATATATTACAAATTATTGATTGTTAAAGAATTATAGATGAAAGACTTTTGGCCCTTCTGAGCCCCTAATTTGAGGGATCAGACCCTTTTTCTTGATATCAAATGAAGGATCTTGTGATTTTGAAGACTTTTTGTTCAACAACTATTCAGAGATTTCTTTTCGTTATGGAGATATACTGAATGGAAATATTTAGGGGCCACCCCTCCAAGTCCTTCATGGGGCCGTTTGACAAAAATTGAAAGGTTGCATATTGTTTAGAACATTATTCTGACCATCTTTTGTTCAGTATTGCTTATCAATATATTCCCCCTTTTCGAGATATAAAGCGTCAAAGATTTAGCATTCTGGCCCCTTATGACCCCTTATTACGTAACATATGATCAAAATCTTATCATATATTGTTGTAAATCGTTAAGATAAACATCTTTGCTTCAGTAATGTATTACAAATTACTGATCGTTAAAGAGTTAGAGGTGAAAGAATTTTGGCCCCTCTAAGCCCCTAATTTGAGGGGTCAGCCCCCTTTTTCTTGATATCAAATAAAAGATCTTGTGTTTTTGAAGACTTTTTGTTCAACAACTATTCAGAGATTTCTTTTCGTTGTGGAGATATGCTGAATGGAAATATTTAGGGGCCACCCCACCAAGTCCTTAATGGGGCCGTTTGACAAAAATTGAAAGGGTGCATATTGTTTAGAACATTATTCTATGACCATCTTTTGTTCAGTATTGCTTATCAAAATGTTCCCCCTTTTCGAGATATAAAGCGTCAAAGATTTAGCATTCTGGCCCCTTATGACCCCTTATTACGTAACATATGATCAAAATCTTATCATATATTGTTGTAAATCGTTAAGATAAGCATCTTTGCTTCAGTAATGTATTACAAATTATTGATCGTTAAAGAGTTATAGATGAAAGACTTTTGGCCCCTCTGAGCCCCTAATATGAGGAGTCAGCCCCTTTTCCTTGATAACAAATGAAAGGTCGTGTCATTCTGCACAACTTTTCTTCTATATGTTTTAACAAATTCTTAACAGGTATGAAGATATGAAAGAAAAGGTGTAAAATTTTGTGAGATGTTGCTGAGACATTTTTTGAGCCCTACCGAGCTTCGGCGCCTTTTGCGCTAGAGAGATTTGGACACCTGCCCGCAAATCTACCAACCTTCCCCTACCTTCACTGAAAATCTTAAATCAATATCTTAAGTCGTTTCGGAGGAGTTTCCAGGACAAGCCGACCCTCTAAAATTCAAAAAATCCTAAATATCTCGAGATAGAAAGTGACGTCATCAACGGAAAAAATTTCCAATAAGGTTCAGATCAATACCTATCAGATCTGAAAATTTCACGAAAATCGGCCAAGACGTTTTCGAGAACTCGCGTGCACAAAATCGGTAAGAATAATAATAATAATAATAATAATAATAATAATAGGGAAAAAGAAACCGAACGAAAACAATAAGGTCTTCCGTTGGAGACGGAAGACCTTAATAATAATAACTAGATGGTTCTCGTTGCGAGCAACGAGTGGGTCTTCCGTCTGATTTTGGATGAGATTAATCAAGATCTTGACTGAGATATTTGTCTATAAAAGTGAAAGGATGCATATTGTTTTAAACATTATTCTGATCATCTTTTGTTCAATATTGCTTATCAAAATATTTCCCCTTTTCGAGATATAAAGTGTCAAAGATTTAGCATTCTGGCCAATTACGGTCCCTTATTACGCAACATATGATCAAAACTTTACAATATATAGCTGCAAAATATTAATATGAACATTTTTGCTTCAGTAATTTATAGCAAAATATTGATCATAAAAAAGTTATAGATAAAAGACTTTCGGCCCTTCTGAGCCCCTAATTTGAGGGTCGGCCCCTTTTTCTTGATATCAAATGAAAGGTCTTGTAATTTTGAAGACTTTTTGTTCAACAACTATTCAGAAATTTCCTTTCGATTAAGAGATATATAGAATAACAATATTTAGGGGCCAGCCCTCCAAGTCCTTAATGGGGATGTCTTGCAAAAATTAAAAGGGTGTATATTGTTTAGAACACTATTCTGAACATCTTTTGTTCAATATTGCTTATCAAAATATTTCTCCTTTTCGAGATACAAAGTGTCAAAGATTTAGCATTCTGGCCCCTTATGGCCCCTTGTTACGTAACATATGATCAAAATTTTATAATATATAGTTGCAGAATGTTAAGATGAACATTTTTGCTTCAGTAATTTATAACAAAATATTGATCATTAAAGAGTTATAGATAAAAGATTTTTGGCCCTTCTGAGCCCCTAATTTGAGGGGTCAGCCCCTTTTTCTTGATATCAAATGAAAGGTCTTGTGATTTCAAAGACTTTTTGTTCAACAACTATTCAGAAATTTCCTTTCATTTAAGAGATATATAGAAAAACAATATTTAGGGGCCAGCCCTCCAAGTCCTTAATGGGGATGTCTTGCAAAAATTAAAAGGGTGTATATTGTTTAGAACATTATTCTGAACATCTTTTGTTCAATATTGCTTATCAAAATATTTCTCCTTTTCGAGATATAAAGTGTCAAAGATTTAGCATTCTGGCCCCTTATGGCACCTTGTTACGTAACATATGATCAAAATTTTATAATATATAGTTGCAGAATGTTAAGATGAACATTTTTGCTTCAGTAATTTATAACAAAATATTGATCATTAAAGAGTTATAGATAAAAGACTTTTGGCCCTTCTGAGCCCCTAATTTGAGGGGTCAGCCCCTTTTTCTTGATATCAAATGAAAGGTCTTTTGATTTTGAAGACTTTTTGTTCAATATATTTTAACAAAATACTTTTATTTAAAATGTTATTATAAGAAATGTCTTTAAAATTCACTCAAAAATTTCGTTCTAAATTTCGACCCCTACCGAGCCTCCATACTTCGCACTTCCGGAAAATTTGAAAACCAAGGTGCACATCTAGAACATGTCCTCTATCACCACTGAAACTTTCAACACTCTAGCATTTGTCGTTCTTGAGTTTTTGTGCAGACACAAGGTCTATCTAAAAATCGATCAAAGGGCGATAACTTCTAACCAGAAGTGATTTTTCAAAAACTGAAATGCCGTTATAAACTTCAGATAGCAACGCATTAACCCTGAAAATTTGAAGCAAATCGATCGAGCGATCTCCGAGAAATCTTCTGCACAAAATCGGTAAGGAAAAAAAAAAAAGAATAATAATAATAACTAGATGAGATCTCGTTGCGAGCAACGAGTAGGTCTTCCGTCCGATTTTTCGATAAGATGAGATATGATTTTGACTATGATCTTTGTTAAAAGATAATAATATATATAGACTTCCCTAATTAGATTTCAATCCTTTGATTTATATACATTATCAAAGAGCTATCGATGAATTGCTTTTGGTCCCTCCGAACCCCTAGTTTGAGGGGTCAGCCCCTTTTTCTTGATATCAATTGAAAGGTCTTGTGATTTTGAAAACCTTTCGTTCAACAACTATTCAGAGATTTCTTTTCGTTGTGGAAATATGCTGAATGGAAATATTTAGGGGCAACCCCTCCAAGTCCTTAATGGGGCCGTTTGACAAAAATTGAAAGGGTGCATATTGTTTAGAACATTATTCTGACCATCTTTTGTTCAGTATTGCTTATCAAAATACTCCCCCTTTTCGAGATATAAAGCGTCAAAGATTTAGCATTCTGGCCCCTAGTGACCCCTTATTACGTAACATATGATCAGAATCTTATCATATATTGTTGTAAATCGTTAAGATAAGCATCTTTGCTTCAGTAATGTATTACAAATTATTGATCGTTAAAGAGTTATAGGTTGAAGACTTTTGGCCCCTCTGAGCCCCTAAATTGAGGGGTCAGCCCCTTTTTCTTGATATCAAATGAAAGATCTTGTGATTTTGAAGACTTTTTGTTCAACAACTATTCAGAGATTTCCTTTGGTTGTGGAGATATGCTGAATGGAAATATTTAGGGGCCACCCCTCCAAGTCCTTAATGGGGCCGTTTGACAAAAATTGAAAGGGTGCATATTGTTTAGAACTTTATTCTGACCATCTTTTGTTCAGTATTGCTTATCAAAATATTCCTCCTTTTCGAGATATAAGGCGTCAAAGATTTAGCATTCTGGCCCCTTGTGACCCCTTATTATGTAACATATGATCAGAATCTTATCATATATTGATGTAAATCGTTAAGATAAGCATCTTTGCTTCAATAATGTATTACAAATTATTGATCGTTAAAGAGTTAACGATGAAAGACTTTTGGCCCCTCTGAGCCCCTAATTTGAGAGGCCAGCCCCTTTTTCTTGATATCAAATGAAAGGTCGTATCATTCTGCACAACTTTTCTTCTATATGTTTTAACAAATTCTTAACATGTATGAAGATATGATAGAAAAGGTGTAAAATTTTGTGAGATGTTTCTGAGACATTTTTTGAGCCCTACCGAGCTTCGGCGCCTTTTGCGCTAGAGAGATTTCGACACCTGCCTGCAAATCTACCAACCTTCCCCTACCTTCACTGAAAATCTTGACTCAATATCTTAAGTCGTTTCGGAGGAGTTTCCAGGACAAGCCGACCCTCTGAAAATCAGAAAATCCTAAATATCTCGAGATGGAAAGTTACGTCATCAACGGAAAAAATTTCCAATAAGGTTCAGATCAATACCTATCAGATCTGAAAGTTTCATGAAAATCGGCCAAGACGTTACCGAGAACTTGCGTGCACAAAATCGGTAAGAATAATAATAATAACTAGATGAGATCTCGTTGCGAGCAACGAGTAGGTCTTCCGTGCGATTTTTCGATAAGATGAGATATGATTTTGACTATGATCTTTGTTAAAAGATAATAATATATAGATTTCCATATTTAGTTTTCATTCTTTTGATTTATATAGCATTTTCAAAGAGCTATAGATGGCATGCTTTTGGCTCCTCTGAGCCCATAATTTGAGGGGTCAGCCCCTTTTTCTTGATATCAATTGAAAGGTCTTGTGATTTTGAAAATGTTTTGTTCAACAACTATTCAGAGATTTCCTTCCGTTGTGGAGATATGCTGAATGGAAATATTTAGGGGTCACCCCTTCAGGTCCTTAATGGGGCCGTCTGACAAAAATTGAAAGAGTGCATGTTGTTTAGAACATTATTCTGACAATCTTTTGTTCAGTATTGCTTATCAAAATATTCTTCCTTTTCGAGATATAAAGCGTCAAAGATTTAGCATTCTGGCCCCTTGTGACCCCTTATTACGTAACATATGATCAGAATTTTATTATATATTGTTGTAAATCGTTAAGATAAACATTTTTGCTTAAGTAATGTATTACAAATTATTGATGGTTAAAGAGTTATAGATGAAAGACTTTTGGCCCCTCTCAGCCCCTAATTTGAAGGGTCAGACCCTTTTTCTTGATATCAAATGAAAGATCTTGTGATTTTGAAGACTTTTTGTTCAACAACTATTCAGAGATTTCTTTTCGTTGTGGAGATATGCTGAATGAAAATATTTAGGGGCCACCCCTTCAGGTCCTTAATGGGGACGTCTGACAAAAATTGAAAGAGTGCATGTTGTTTAAAACATTATTCTGACCATCTTTTGTTCAGTATTGCTTATCAAAATATTCTCCCTTTTCGAGATATAAAGCGTCAAAGATTTAGTATTCTGGCCCCTTGTGACCCCTTATTACGTAACATATGATCAGAATTTTATCATATATTGTTGTAAATCATTAAGATAAACATTTTTGCTTCAGTAATGTATTACAAATCATTGATGGTTAAAGAGTTATAGATGAAAGACTTTTGGCCCCTCTCAGCCCCTAATTTGAAGGGTCAGACCCTTTTTCTTGATATCAAATGAAAGGTCTTGTGATTTTGAAGACTTTTTGTTCAACAACTATTCAGAGATTTCTTTTCGTTGTGGAGATATGCTGAATGGAAATATTTAGGGGCCACCCCTTCAGGTCCTTAATGGGGCCGTCTGACAAAAATTGAAAGAGTGCATGTTGTTTAGAACATTATTCTGACCATCTTTTGTTCAGTATTGCTTATCAAAATATTCTCCCTTTTCGAGATATAAAGCGTCAAAGATTTAGAATTCTGGCCCCTTGTGTCCCCTTATTACGTAACATATGATCAGAATTTTATTATATATTGTTGTAAATCATTAAGATAAACATTTTTGCTTCAGTAATGTATTACAAATCATTGATGGTTAAAGAGTTATAGATGAAAGACTTTTGGCCCCTCTCAGCCCCTAATTTGAAGGGTCAGACCCTTTTTCTTGATATCAAATGAAAGATCTTGTGATTTTGAAGACTTTTTGTTCAACAACTATTCAGAGATTTCTTTTCGTTGTGGAGATATGCTGAATGAAAATATTTAGGGGCCACCCCTTCAGGTCCTTAATGGGGCCGTCTGACAAAAATTGAAAGAGTGCATGTTGTTTAGAACATTATTCTGACCATCTTTTGTTCAGTATTGCTTATCAAAATATTCTCCCTTTTCGAGATATAAAGCGTCAAAGATTTAGAATTCTGGCCCCTTGTGTCCCCTTATTACGTAACATATAATCAGAATTTTATCATATATTGTTGTAAATCATTAAGATAAACATTTTTGCTTCAGTAATGTATTACAAATCATTGATGGTTAAAGAGTTATAGATGAAAGACTTTTGGCCCCTCTCAGCCCCTAATTTGAAGGGTCAGACCCTTTTTCTTGATATCAAATGAAAGATCTTGTGATTTTGAAGACTTTTTGTTCAACAACTATTCAGAGATTTCTTTTCGTTGTGGAGATATGCTGAATGAAAATATTTAGGGGCCACCCCTTCAGGTCCTTAATGGGGCCGTCTGACAAAAATTGAAAGGGTGCATATTGTTTAGAACATTATTCTGACCATCTTTTGTTCAGTATTGCTTATCAAAATATTCTCCCTTTTCGAGATATAAAGCGTCAAAGATTTAGCATTCTGGCCCCTTGTGACCCCTTATTACGTAACATATGATCAGAATTTTATTATATATTGTTGTAAATCGTTAAGATAAACATTTTTGCTTATGTAATGTATTACAAATTATTGATGGTTAAAGAGTTATAGATGAAAGACTTTTGGCCCCTCTCAGCCCCTAATTTGAAGGGTCAGACCCTTTTTCTTGATATCAAATGAAAGATCTTGTGATTTTGAAGACTTTTTGTTCAACAACTATTCAGAGATTTCTTTTCGTTGTGGAGATATGCTGAATGAAAATATTTAGGGGCCACCCCTTCAGGTCCTTAATGGGGCCGTCTGACAAAAATTGAAAGAGTGCATGTTGTTTAGAACATTATTCTGACCATCTTTTGTTCAGTATTGCTTATCAAAATATTCTCCCTTTTCGAGATATAAAGCGTCAAAGATTTAGTATTCTGGCCCCTTGTGACCCCTTATTACGTAACATATGATAAGAATTTTATCATATATTGTTGTAAATCATTAAGATAAACATTTTTGCTTCAGTAATGTATTACAAATCATTGATGGTTAAAGAGTTATAGATGAAAGACTTTTGGCCCTCTCAGCCCCTAATTTGAAGGGTCAGACCCTTTTTCTTGATATCAAATGAAAGGTCTTGTGATTTTGAAGACTTTTTGTTCAACAACTATTCAGAGATTTCTTTTCGTTGTGGAGATATGCTGAATGGAAATATTTAGGGGCCACCCCTTCAGGTCCTTAATGGGGCCGTCTGACAAAAATTGAAAGAGTGCATATTGTTTAGAACATTATTCTGACCATCTTTTGTTCAGTATTGCTTATCAAAATATTCTCCCTTTTCGAGATATAAAGCGTCAAAGATTTAGTATTCTGACCCCTTGTGACCCCTTATTACGTAACATATGATAAGAATTTTATCATATATTGTTGTAAATCATTAAGATAAACATTTTTGCTTCAGTAATGTATTACAAATCATTGATGGTTAAAGAGTTATAGATGAAAGACTTTTGGCCCCTCTCAGCCCCTAATTTGAAGGGTCAGACCCTTTTTCTTGATATCAAATGAAAGGTCTTGTGATTTTGAAGACTTTTTGTTCAACAACTATTCAGAGATTTCTTTTCGTTGTGGAGATATGCTGAATGGAAATATTTAGGGGCCACCCCTTCAGGTCCTTAATGGGGCCGTCTGACAAAAATTGAAAGAGTGCATGTTGTTTAGAACATTATTCTGACCATCTTTTGTTCAGTATTGCTTATCAAAATATTCTCCCTTTTCGAGATATAAAGCGTCAAAGATTTAGCATTCTGGCCCCTTGTGTCCCCTTATTACGTAACATATGATCAGAATTTTATCATATATTGT